>NW_013665687.1:1222211-1249494 GCF_000517525.1 Limulus polyphemus
CTGGAAAGTAACCACAGTATCAGCACTTCTATATAATTTTTTTGATAAAAGAGTTAGCACAAAGGATCACATATAAAGTGTAATGGACTTAAAATAAGACCCAAAACTCGAGCGCTTTTGAATAGTTAACCATTCTTCTTGTTCTCCTGAAGAAGAATAGTCAACTATTCGAAAGCGCTTGAGTATTGGGTCTTATTTTAAGTCTATAGCACTTTCATATAGATCAGGTATATGAATAAATTTATAATAGAAACTAGAGCCTAAATTCAAAGAAGATACCTCGCCTCCTCACACCAAATTGCTGTATTCCTTGTTTTTTTAAGAGATTTGCATACCACTAGCTCTGGGCTAACTCCCACCTAAATTCATGTGTTTAACATGAACTTCACTAGTGCATGATGATGCCAACATTCAACAATAGCCCTCCACCAGAGTCTGTGACATCTAGGTCTCACTGTCTGTGGTCAACATGACAGTCACTATTTTAGGTTCTTTCATGCATACTAGGCCTCCTACTCCTATCTTTTCAACCAATCATTCTTTCTAGTTTCAATGTAATCAGGTTGATGGTTACTTGACTTACTATTTACATCATCAATATGGAAGAATATCCTCACTTTTCCTTGATATGATTTCACAGGTATGTTATTTTCTTTCTTTTTCCCCTTTCACCTGCCTTTTGGGTCTGTGCAGTCCTTCTAGTCTGCTTGACTGTTTTATCCTGACTTATGTCTGTTATTCATACCATTCTTTGATTCTCATTTTGTACTCACTACTCCCTGTTTGGGGAGTGAACCCCTTAACTTCTGTTTTCATTTATTGTGCCCACCTTTTGTACTTTTGTTTTTCTTACCATTCTCTTACATTACCTCTTTCTACCTTCTAACTGAGGCATCTCAGTGTGCTCCAGGGGAGTATTTTCTGCAGTGGTTTGTTCTTTTTTTTTGCTCTGTGTTGACCTGTAATTCTTCTTATCTATGCCTCCTTTCTTGGTTCATCTGCTGTTGGGATGAGTTGCTCTCATACCAAGTGCATGTTTCTCTCACACTGATATCTGTAATCTGACTCAGGCTACATTTCTTTGTCCAGAAATCTGTGGTGGTGTTTTTGACCCACTGGAGAACCAAACTATTGTGGTCTGACATCAGTCCTCATTGTGTACTTTGGTTTCTTGTCTTTCTCATCCTTGATGTTGCATCTGTTCTTAGGCCTGCTAAATCTGCTTTCTATCTTCCTGGCCTTCTACTTCCTGACCTCTCACTGCCCAGTGTCAGGATTGTTGCTCATCTTGTTGGCAACTGCCCTGTCAGTTATGGCTGTGTGGGGGCCCATCTGTCTTTCTTTGCCATTCTTCGACTTCCATTTTTGTCCATAAGATAGATTATTTAGGCTCTTACCTGCAGCCTGTGTCTCCACTTCACTTCTCCTCTTCTTTTCCCTTTTGTCTTTCTGTTTCCTTTTCTCCTTCTTCTCTTCCCCTTTGTTTTCAATGTCTTAACGATGTGGTCTCAGATTTCTTGGCCGACAATGACATAGAGTGGGTATATAATCTTACATCTGGGTTTACTCTTGTTTTTTATGTTCCCAAGATGACCGGGTTCCATGTCCAGTTTTTAACCAGTCATCTTTCTACTGGTTTCTTATCTTCTCTCAGTCCTTTATGGGAGAGGGGGGTATATTTTCTCTCCTTGGACTGTGGATGACCATGGCTGACAATTTGGACACCTTTTTACACCTCCTGTCATCATGTTCTCCAAACATTTTTTTTTGTTTTGTTTATAGGGATTGGGTCTTCCAGTACTATAATCTTCTTTTTGGTTTTTGCATCTGCTCTTTCATTCTTTCCTTGATTCATAGGGAAATTTGCCCAACTTATTCTCAGTTTCGAACTGGACTTCCTATTTTACATGGATAATTGGATTCTCCTTGCCCCCTTCTCTCACACTTGCATTCTTCTGCAGGTGTCTGCTTGGCTGGGCTGGCTTTTCTCACCTTCCAAGCCTTTTCTAATGCCAACCCTACATTTAATACACCCAGGTGTGTTTTTCTGTTCTCATCTCAGCCTTCACCACTTCACTTACAAGTGATAGACTATATTGTCCCTTCAGTTTGTTTTTTTCCTTTTCACCCTGCACACAAAGTTCTTTTACTTTTGGAACTTCTGCCTTATTTTCTACCAATTATTCTTATGGGCCATACTTATATGTGTCTCATTCAGTAGTAGTTGCTGAACTGGTGGTGGCCTTCTCAGGATCTGTTGTCCTTGATTTTATGCCTACTTTACTCTCTTCTCATTTTTATTTTGGTTGCTCATTTGTGCCAATACCTTTTCATGGTCCATAGGGCATTTTCCCATTTCCTTCCTATTCTCATGGATCAGTTAGTCAGGAATCATTCCATCTATTTCATGAGTGTTGTTTATTTCAACTGTCAAAGGGGTACACATATCAGGACTCTTTGCTTCCATACATTGGACCTGCTATTTTTTTTTCCAATCAGGTTCATCTTGTAATCTAGTCATATGCCCAGGGATGCTCTGAACTCGATGGTTTGCCTCTATTGCTCTAACAGGGTTCTTTCCATCTCCATCTCTTCACCATCTGCTTTTGTTACATTTACTGTCAGTTGGGTATGCCTCTCTTTTCATAGATTCTACAAGGTGTTTGGTGTTGCCTCCCAGGGTATGCTTATTTCCCAGAATCTGCATCAGGCCAGCAGTAAGGGAAAGTGCTCAACCCATCCACCTTGGCTCTTCCACTGTCCACTTGGAGATGGGGTGTTCTGCTAGAGGTGTCATTGTGGTGTTAAATTTTATTCACTTGTCTAACTCAAACCATACAATTTCCATGAAATATCTTAGAGAAAACTTGCACCAGGGAATGACTGTCCACTTCTTTGGATCACATTTGCTTGCTTTGTGATCAACCGATGCACTGTCTCCAGTAAAAGACGTTTCCAGCTGATGATTTGATTGAGATCCAAGCACTTCTCTGGACTTCCCCAACATGAATTCTCCCCACTCCTCTTCTTTAAGTGAAGCATGAGAGACCCTTGCCACTTACCAGTTTCTAGATGCTGGGGTGGTGGACCGTCGTTCAAAGAATGACTTTCATGACAATCAACAGTCGGATTCGCTCCTCCCCGTTCTGGATCGGACCCCAATACCTCTATCCACTTTACTCAGACACAGTTCTTTGGCTAACCCTAAACACTTTCCTACGTTACCCTTTTTTTTATTCACCTTTTATCTGAGGCTTTCTGTCATTCCCCTGGGGGTTTTTGGCAGATGCTTATATCCTCCTTCTCTCCACATTGTTATGCCTATTCTCTTCCCTCCTTTATCTCAAAGCATGGTTCCTTTGTTGTTAGGACTTTTTGGATAGGGATGTTCTATTCACTCCTGTGTATATTTCCACTATTTTTTTGTATGACCTGTGCATGGCTACATTTCTGTGATAAACAGTTCTTGGTAATCTTCCCAACTCATTCTAGTCCAGAGTGAAATCTACATGTTTACATAAATTGCTATCCACATATTTGTCTCAACCCTTCCCAGCTCTAGTCCCTGTATCTAGTCCCCCTCCTTCCTCTCCCTTGCATGTTTCCTTCTGATGGGTTGCTTTGTCATGACATGCTATTGGTCACTGTCCCATGGAGTCAGTTCCCTTTGGGGCCAGATTGCTTTGTTTTACAAGGATATGGGAATGTTTACATAGATACTTGGGTTCTTTGGGTCTTATCGGACAGACTCACCATTCACTTCCTCTCCCATCCTCCCTTATTGCCTTTTCCCATTTCCTTCCCTTTCCATCAGGATCCAGTCTCCAACAGCATCTTTCTATGCCTTGACAGTTCAGGAACTTCTCCTCAAGGGCTCTATAGAAGTAGTACTTCCTGTTCTACCATATTTCTATTCTTGTCTCTTTGTAGTTCCCAAAAAAAACCCAGGGATTGGAGTCCTGTTATTGACCTCTCCAGCTTGAATCATTATATGGAGGTTATTCAGTTCATTATAGAGTCCAACCTGTCTCTTTGATCCTGGTCTTTGGATGACGAATATTGACTTGTCCTATGCTTACTTTTACATCCCCATTGCCTTATCATCCCATTATTATCTTTGCTTTGTCTACGAAAAATGTGTATATCAGTTCTGAACTCTTTCCATTTGGGCTCACTTAAGCCCTATATTTTTTGTTGAGTGGGCAAGTCCTTTGCCTTTTCTCCATTCACATGGGCTTTGTTTCCACCAGTACATGGATGACTATCTCCTTCTAGTTCCATCATTTTTAAATTCTTCCACCCACACACATGTCCTCAGGGAATCTGTTTGGGATGGCTAGTTAAGGTGGAGTAATTAGTTCTCACCCCAACACAATGCGTTCTTCATCTTGGGGTGTGCTTCAATTCCTGTCTCAGTTGAGCCCAACCTTCTCCCCTTCAACTGCATTCAATGAAGCTTCTGTTTCAGAAGGCACTGTCTTCACATTTCCTCCCTGTGCGGGAGGTTTTTTCTCTTTTGGGGATTTGGGCTTCCTTAGAGGCCCATATTTCCCTTAACCATGCTCACATGTGGTCTTTTGAATGGGTTCTTCACAATCAGTGGAAACTTACCATGAATCTTCTGGATTACCTGATAACCCTTCAAGCTGATTTTGCCTGGGGGTTGAACAGGGACAAAATCATGACTGGTGTCCTTCTCCATGACTGGATGTACTCCTTTTTACAGATGCCTCTGCCGGGATGTGTGTGTGTGTGTGTGGGGGGGGTATATTGCAATGTCTAAGCCATTCTGGGCTGTTGTTCTTTAGTCGAGTCAAATCTCCATATCAGTCTTCTGGAGCTCCTCAATGTTTGCCAGGCAATGGATCATTTTCTGCCAGCTATGAAAGGTACAATGGTAACCATCCATTCCAACAACTCTACTGTTGTCTCTTATATCACCCAGCAAGGGAGCAATTTCTTCCTGTACCTGTATTTTCACACTTTGGACCTACTGTTCTGGGCTTGCAGCCATCACATTTGTTTGCTGTCTTGTCATATCTTGATTGTTCTCAATGTTGTCATGGATCATTTGTCCAATTCTGACAAGATTCTCCCTATGGAGTGGTCCCTAGACCCATAGATAATTAGGTGGCTATGCTCTCAGTTTGGCAAGCCCAGCTGGATGCTTTTGCCATTCCCTTGAATGTCAAACTTCCTCTGTTTTGGTCGGCTGTTGCACGTCCTTTGGCTTTGGTGATAGATGGTCTAAGTCGGGATTGGAAGGAACTTTGCATTTATGCCTATCCCCCACCTGTCTTCTTCCCTTTCAGTTATCCAAACCACTCTGTTTTGAGTTCTTCTTGTGGATCTGTTCTGGCATACTCATCTGTGGCTCCCATTACTTCTACCTCTCCAGGTGTCACCACTGTTACCTCTTCCTCTCTTCCCATCTCTCTTCTGTTAACCTCATTTGGTAGTGCTTCATCTGTCCATTCTCACACTCTGGTTTCACATATGGCTATTGTCCAGTCCCTTGCATGAGGTACCAGACTTTCCACCTGAGTAGCATCCCCTTCTTTCTCACTTGGTCTGTCCCCTCTTCCATCTCAGTATACTAGCTTAAATAACGTATTTTTTCACCACTTGTCTCTCTGTTGTGGGTTCATCCCTTCTTCACCTTCCATCTCTCACCTCTCCACATTTTTTTAACCCAGCTCTTCAACAATGGTCTGTCTGTTTCAACCATTGCTGGTTATAGAGCGGCATTATCCTCTACCCTTCGTTTTTCCCATTTGCATCGTGTTTTTTACTTCTCTTATTATTTCACATTTGTTTTGGTCCTTTCATTTCCATTGTCCTCCTCACCATACATCTTTATCGGATTGGGATCTTAATGTTGTTCTTCATGCCCTATCCCTTCCTCCTTTTGAACCATTGACTTCCTGTTGAAAACCTATTTTCTCCTCCTATTAGCCTGTGGATATCGAAGATCGGATATGTTTGCCCTTGATGTCTCTTGCATCCTTTATTGCAGCACCTATGTGTTCGTTTTTCTGACCGTTCCTTTCTCCTTAAGATTGTCTGCTGCTTGTGAGAGTAATGTCACCTTTATCCCTACTTCCTTGCCTTTGATTTCCTCTATCTATTCCTTTTTTGATCTGGATTGCCTGCTGTGTCCATTCAGGGCTTAATGGTGTTATGTGACTTGCATGGTTCCCTTCTGTAGCTCTCATTCCAGATTGTTTATTCATTGGAATCCTTCTGTTTCCCCTGACCTTTTTCCTGTCACCTTTTTTGTATCTCTTCACATCAGATCCAGCACCTCACAACTTCCTTGGCTGTTCATTTTCATCATCCTTTGTAGATCATCCAGGCCAGCATGTGGACTGCTCATCCCACATTTGTATCCCATTATTAATCCCATGAATTAATTCATTAATCACCACATAATTAGTCAAAAATATGCCAAAAAATGAAATGTTGTCATGAACAAAAATATGTGTGCACTCCAAAAGAGATTTAAATAGCACTCTTGAGCCTTTTAAGTGTGTTACAGGTCAGGACATAGTGCAGACATTCCGAAACAACTTTTCAACTCTTTCAACTGTACAAAGGATAAAAGATATTTGGTAGTAATAAATGTTTATTTTTCTTTATGTTTCAAGGCCAAGTAGATAATATGTGTTAAAATACCAAAAGAATATTTATTAATTAACATATATTCACCACTTAAAACTTTTTAAACACTAACTTTATAATGTAGTAATAGTAGGTCTATTTGTAGTATAATTTAATACATAAATACAACGTAAGGCTTAGCTGAAACAGCATCATTCATTCATCATTCTAGGCTGTGTTTGCCCACTGAAAGGTGTAGCCCTCCGCCATAGACATCCAAGTCTGTGTATCTACCGCTTTCCTCGGCCATGTGATGCCCTCTTTCTCTAAGATGTCATTGTGCCATCTTTTGTCTGGTCTACGTCTTGTTCTCTTCCCTCTGTGGGGCTGCCATTAAGCAGTTCTTTTCATCCATCCAATTTTTAAATGAGCGATATATCCGGCCCATTTCCATTTTGATTCTGCAATATACTTGCAGATGGCTCTTACCCCGGTATTTTTTCTGATCTCTGGGCACAGAAGTTTATCCTGGAGCTTGATCTTTAGCATCTTTCTTTCCATTGCTCTTGGTGTTGTCTGCAATCTTAAGTTAAGCTGTTTATGAGTGTCCAAGTTTGACATCCATATGTCAAGGTTGGGAAATGTTGGTTGAATACTCTTGTTTTAAGGGTTATTGGTAGTTTAGCATCATGAAAGATCTCTCGGTACTTTCCAAAGCAGCTCTTATTCTAATACTTATTTCCTCTTTTGTTGTAATTTTCAAGTAGGTTGTTTGTCCAAGGTATTTATAATTGTTCACTCTCTCAATGGTTTCATTTTCTAATTTGATTTCATTAACTGAAACACCACTTGGTAAATTTTATTTTGCTTTTGGCTAGAACTCAGTGTCTTAAAACTTCTGAATTAAGCTATTTTACTGTTATGTCATCAAAGTTATAAAAAAATAAAGATTAAAAAAACATTCATAAGCACCATAGTTGACCTAATAACAATCATGTGATAGTTTTGTTTCTAAGCAACGATGTATGTTGTTGAGCATTACCAAAAAGGAAGTGTGAAAGCATTCTCGACAGAGTGACAAAGGGAATAAGCCTTTTATTCTTAGTGATATTATATTTACAAAGAAATTGGAAACAAAGAACCTAATATATATATGTATATTGTTTTTATTTTGTAGATCATACAAGTCACAGCTTAGAATAGTAAGTTTTGAATATTTCTTTAATTTTACTTATCTTGCATTGACTGGGGATAATTAGTAGATATTTTAAAGCTTATTTTTCTCTCACTCCAGAAAGCCTCGAGTCGAAAATCTTTCTCTCAGTCTAGATTAGTTTATGTTGGACACAAGCACCCACCTGGCAGTGAAGATGAAGTTGAAGTTGAAGAAAGATTTCCTGATAATACCATAGTTACTTCAAAGGTATTATTTGAAGACCTGTCACAGAATAACATTTGTATTTTGACATATGTATTTAATTTCTTATGTAATATTTTCTGCATTTGTAGACTTTGAACAAAACTCAGGATATAATTTAGATTGTTTCTTATAGAACCTTAAAAATGTTTTTCAAAATTATGCAATTTTTAGGGAAACATTTGTTTTGTTTTTTCTAAATTAGACACAAATGGATCCATTTGGAAAGACAACTTGTATTATTTCTTTCAGTCCATCAAAAATATAAGAAGTCACTTATAATAGTCTCATTAATTAAAAGATGGAGTCATGAGTTCAAGGAGCTGTTACAAAGACACATTGCAAATTAAATGACTCATTTAAAGTTAATGCCAAATATATTATTAGGAGAAACTAAATACCTATGCACTTAACAGGTAACATATCCCAGCTATGTTGCTGAAATTATAATTGGCAGTGTGGCACCTAGCCTATTTCAACAGAGTCAAATTTTCCTGATTCATTATGCTTTTAGTTTTTAACATTTGCTGCTTGTGGTTTTAATTGATCACCTTTATAAGGAACAACAAAAAATAACTTGCAGTATATATAATTTTTATTGCAGTGAAAGGTTATCATATTCTATGCTATACTACCATAGTGAATTATTCAGGTCTGGAAATGCTAAGTTGGTTCTACACCTCGAAACATATTGGAATATCTTTTTAGTTTGTAAACTGTTCAAAGTTTTAGAGATTTATATATAGTCTGTGTCAAACACTGATGAACTCGGTTATTGATGTAAGCTTATGATGCAGATATTGATATAAACTTATGATGTGGGTAATATGCATACATGTAAGAGTATTGTTTTCATGTTAAAAGCTGTGTGTCAGATCAAGATGTCCTTTTACATGTTGTTTTATTTAATTGACAAATCTTCAGTACAAAGAAGATGAATGCTAAAATTGTAACTGAAATTAAATAAAAAAAAAGTGAAGTAAACAAAAGCAATGTGGAAGAAAAATGTTATGTTTTGATATATGTGTGTGTTGAAGAATATGCACAATTTGTAAATAATATGTACATCTTATGAGTAAGGATAATATATTAAGATTATATGTCATATCAATACTTATAAAGAAAACTTACTTATTATGAGTTCACAAGCTATTTATTTGAATTGTTATTATTAGCAAACTTCATTTGGAAAACATGAAATTTGTTATTATATTTGTAAAGAAATTTATTACCCCTAGAACTTATTACAAAAAATTTTTAATAGTTGACATTTACTTGTTTTTGGTTGTAATTATCAATCTTAATTGATTTGATTTTTTTTACTTTTTAAGTACACAATATGGAACTTCATTCCAAAGAATCTTTATGAGCAGTTTCGAAGAATAGCTAACTTCTATTTCCTGTGTATTGCAGTTATTCAAGTAAGTGAATTAACATTTTTTGTGTAATATAAGTGTATCTATCTATATATATATATGTCTGTCCACTTATATACATCTGTACTGTAATGATGAGATATACACTTTCATGATTTGAAGGTCATTTATTATGTTTTAACTCTCCAGCTATGAGGTCGGTTGCATCGATCGACCTTGTAACCATTTCGTACTTGTTATAGTTTCCATACAGTAACTTTCAACACAGTATTTGTATCTTCTTTGGCAAACATTTAGTAAACATTACAACTCTTTTGTACACGAAAAATCTGATTTTTTAATAAAGTATTTGTGCTAAAGATTTGTCCAGGGATATATATAGCCTTTTTTTACTAGCCTGGGTGCAAAGTGATTTCCTCATTAAGATTAAAAATGCTTTTCTTTGTCTCAAAAATCTCAGTTTTCATTTATGTAATCTCTAAAACCACCTAAGAAAATTTCAAACTGTTTTTAGTAAAATTTTCTATTTTATCTGTTATTTTCTCTACCCTAACTCTATATAAGGTTGGTCAAATTGACCAACCTTGTAACCACCAAAACAAAATTTAAATATATCTAAATGATCCATTTTTTTCTTTTTAGAATGGCTTCAACTTGCAATGTGAAACTACATTTGCTTATGTTAAATAGCTTTAAACTCGTAATAATATACATTTATTTATATTTAAATTTTATTGTTTTATCTGCATACAGCTCACATAATGCTAACAAATTGCATTACTCGTGAGTGTATCTTGTGAACATTTTTTATTACACTGTTATTTTTATTATTTATTTTACACAATCTAACCTAATAGGTTTCCTGTTTTTACATTTTAATTACATTTATAATAAATAAATAAATAAAGATTATACATGAAAAACAAGAAATAAAGTACTTATATGGGTCTTCTTTTTTGTTGCTGTCAGCTGTCAATGACACTTAACCCTACTTTTTATATTAATGATAGTACTGCACTAAATAATTTTTATTTAATTAAATGAAGCACCAAAGAACACAGAATAATAATATGTAAAAAGCAGACAATGTCCCATAATTATCACAATTTTTCTAGCTTTCAAACTATGTGACAAGATAACTTAAAAACTCATCTAAACTTCTTGATGTGTTTCACTTGGGAATAAAGCTTGAACTGAAAGCAAAATTGACAATTATATGTACAAAAAACAATGCAATATAATAAGTAATTTGAAAGAGTAAAACCTTGGCTTTCTGTTGGTTATACATTATGTACTATTGAGTGTCAGTGCGAACTGTTGGCAATTTCTGAAGAAGAGGATGTGACAGGTGGGCATGGGAAGAAGGGTCTAATTGTCTATTTCATAGCTCTTTAAGCAAATAAGATTGAAGGCTATAACAATTATGCTTTACCTGAGTGATGACAGCATTAAGTAATTTATGTTAAATTTTATACTTCTTGGAGTGTTGGTAAATAAATTAGAGAAGAGGGGATGCCTAGAGATGGGAAATTAAGGTTTTTTTTTTAATATTGCCTTATAAAATGACAAACTTACAACTTATATACTATTAAAATATGGATTATTAGCTATATTTCTATTCTATACTTATTGGTATGCCATGAAATGAAAGTAGTTTTATTTAAATTTTGAATGTAACTGACTAAAACCTTGTGACATGCTCAGAAAAAGATACCCATGGAGAGAGAGTTAATAGAAGTTGAAATAAAAGTTAAAATACAGTTTTAAATTACTAAAAAAACAGACATAAAGCTCCATAAAATTTATATTTATATGTATACACATGTGTGTGTTGTTTTTAATATTGTAGTGTTAGAATATTTGGTAGTATAGCATAAATATTCTGTCTTTCACTCTTGCCTCTTAAAATTAGTTATTTTTATTGATAGGAATATTAAGAATGTTGCTGTTACTTTTTGTAAGACTAATTTTATCTCATTTGGAGAATTATTTTTAGTTTGGGTTTTATTTTTAAAACAATACTGGTCTTTTGGAAAAAATGTACAGAACCACAAGAAATGACACTTTATTTCATTTTTTTGGAGTATAAAATGAATTTAATACAGTTGTACTTATTTTGTTATAGAATAAAACTAAAAGTGATTCAGTTCTGCTATTTAAGTTTGTGAGGTGATTGCAAAATCTCTTTCTTCCCTTCCATTTACTTTTAGATATTCAGAATTGGTAATGATAATTCCAATTTTAGGAATAAAGAGTCTTGAGAAAATTGAGCCAAATTTGTTCTTTGTCAAATTATTTGGTGTGTGCTGTTTTTTTTTTATTATTTCCTGGATAGGTGTGCATAAGTGGGTGCAAAATGTTACGTTGTTTAAGTGGTTGGTATTTCTTGTTTAGACATTGAGTGAGCAGGTTGTCACTTGGATGTTCTTTATGTTCTAAAATGCTAAAGTCATTTTAATGAAGTGTCTTTACAGACTTCACACTCATACTTTTTAAAGTAAATGGGCGTAGTGATTTAAAAAATATACAATTTGTTGAAGAGGGCAGTGTTTGACTCACTAGGTATAGTTATATCTGCCAAGTATTTAACCATATAGAAGATACCACTTCTACATTAAAGTGTGTATCTCTGCTTAGTCTGTTTCCAACTAAATTCTAATAATTTACCTTTTGTTTCTTTTACAGCTAAGTATAAATAGTCCTGTCAGCCCACTTACCAGTCTAGCTCCACTCATATTTGTGGTTACTATTACTGCTGTTAAACAAGGTTATGAAGATTGGTTGAGACACAAAGCTGATCGTATAGTGAATCACATGCATGTTCGAGTTATCAGAAATGGAAAAATAACCAGGACTAGGTCTCAAGACATCAAGGTAACTACATTAAATGTTATATGTATATGTGTGTAATTGTTGTAGGAAGTTCTCTTATTTTTACTAAGATATTATTGGTGTTTGTGCTACATATGCATAAAATTTCTTTTCTGTTTCTTGACTGTGGGTAATGTTTAAGCTTGCACAAACACAGTAAATAAGATTTTGCATGTAAATGTATGAAGTCAATGCTGTCCTAAGGATATTGAGGGCCCTGGGCAAAGTGTGAATTGGGGCCACGTGCACAAAGGTCACACTTAAAAAATACAAATACGAACATCACAATATTTTTATTGAACATTCAAAAGTTTTTATTGAGTGTCTGCATATATTAGCTACCACAAAGTATGAAGACAAACATTTATCTACAGTTTTATACGTGTCTCTTTCTTGTTTTTTTATTTGCAAAGTCACAAATAATATAATCAAAATCAAGTTCATGAAGCATATCTGATTCGATTGACATTAAGGAGAGAGCATTCAATCTTGGTTGAAACATGCATATGCAGAGCTCATTCTTAATAACTTTCATCTTTGAAAAATATCTTTCACCTTTGCATTTATGACCATCATTGATAGGAATAGAACTAAAGCAATTTCAATGTTAGGGAATGTTGCTTCCAGTTTGTTCCGCTTTAATGTTGCATAAATACTGGAAGATTATTTAACTTCTTCCTTTGATATGTAATGCTTGAATTGCTGGTACTCAGATATAATTTCTTGTTTCTCCAAATATATGTTATAAATTAAGGCAAGCTTTTCACAATTCTCAGTAGATTCAGGAGAGCCCAGATCATTAAGTTTCTGGAAGAATCCAAAATCATTTTTGATTTATTTATGTGCTTCATTTCTTTTTTCTAAATTTGAAGTCAGTGAGTCAGTGGTTGGTAAGTATGTTTCAATCTTGAATTTAAGACTACCTTGAAGACTGGTGTCACTAGCAGGTTTTTCAAAAGAATTGATGTTTACTAATGTCACTGTAGTCACAATTGGCACATTTTGTTTTTGCTTTGCACTCATTCTTCAAATGGTAATAATGACTGAAGAATATGGACAGCAACAGATAAGTTTAAATCCTTTTTTTGCAGAATTTTACTTGTTTTATTAAAATGGGTAAAAATATCTTTCCATAAAATTGTCAAGAAAACTACCTCAAACTTGTTCATTTTCTTATTGAGATTTTCAGCTTCACGTGTATTGTCTCTTGTTTGAGTAGTATCATTGATCAAGGAATCAAGAGTTGTCTGAATCTGATCATAGCTGTCATTTAAATTTCCCTTACCAGCATTTCCATGTTTTTTGATGTGCTCTTTGAGGAATGGACCAAAATTGCTCAGCAACTTTAATGCTCCAAAATAATTGCCATTGTGCTGTGAACCTGTGGTTTCATTACTTCCACGAAATGCCAAACCTCTTGTTGCCAAGAATTTCATAACAGCAGTAACTCTTTTGTCACTCTTTGTTGAGCTGTTTCAATAATACTGAGTACATTTGTCCAAGTTTCTTTTCTTTTAATGATTGCAGTAAATAAGCTTACACTTTCGATGTTCAGGGCCGCTTTCATGTTCAGAAATTCGACTGTCTGCATGCTTCCAATCATCAAAACCTGTTGTTGTTGTAGAAAAAGTTGAATTTGTGCTAGAAAATAGCTGCACACAAAACAGTAGACTGAACTAGTTGACAGTGAATATAATAACAATTATTGATGAACAAATTTGCCATTATGCAATTCGTGTTTAAAAGAAGAATGTGACAAATACCTTTTGTGGGCTTTGTAAATTCATTTGGAATTCTTGAAATCACAATCATAATTCTGGCATGATGAAGGACCATTACTAACCAAAAAAAAATGTAGTTCATTACTAATAGGATGCCATAATGCAAGATGAATTAATGGATTTGTTTTAGTAGAAGCTCTTGTTGTCAACTGTGGTGCTTCTGACATTACCTTGTGTTGATAATGATCTGCACCTTCAACAGATAATGAAGCAGTAATGTTGTCATCATTATCTTTTTCACTGGGGATAAAACTTGTTGAGCCCACAGATGCAGATGATGGCAGGACTGATTGTACAATATTTTGCACTTGAAGAAATGAAGTCAATCCTACTATAATGGACATAGCATGTTCATATGTATCTATCTATGTATGTGACCAAAATAATAAATACAGTGTGGCACTATCTATTGAATGGCACCACAAAGAAAAATCCATAAAAATACACTTTGGGTATTCAAGATTTAGACAATTAGGAAAGTAACTATGGTATATACAACAACTATTTCTTTATCACAGAACACAGTTTTAAATAAAAGTACTCTCCTCACAACATGACTGTACATGAGGGTTTGATTACATCTTTATTGATGTAATTTGTAAATATAGTACGAAAAAAATGGAGTTCTCAAAAAAACTTATTTTTTCAATAAATGGTACCACTTTTAATATATAAAACATAACAGTTTATATCAGCACAATCTGAACACTTTTCCCATGCAGTACTTCCCATAAAAATTCTTTTTTAGAAAAATGTTCACTTTTTCTAAATTTGTGTGAAGGAGGGTGACATTTCTGCTAGTTTGGTAATTTAGATGGTTTTTTTTCAATGCTTATTTTCATTTTTCAGTAACAATATGATAGGACCACTTATTCATTCTAACAATATACTGGGGTAACCACAGAAATAATTATATTTCATAAAAGATAAAATTTTACAAGCAAAAAATGAATATGGAATGAAATGAATATTATAAAAGAGTGGAGAAAATGGCAAATGTGTGGCTGCTAACTGATATTACCTAAGTCAGGTTACAGAAACATTAAAAAATATGCAATTTCAGCAGTGGTTAAGATGTAAAAACATGAGGTTTTATTGGGTATAATAGAAATCTACAAAACGATAGCTTATATCTCAGTATAAATACAAAATGCAGAAATTAATCATCTTCCTGAGAATTTGGCTCGGACAGTGGAAACAAACACAGTTTAGCACATCACTTGAATTAATTATATTTTGGATGGGGGGGGGGGGCCTGGGCTACAGCACATGCTTTAAGATGGCACTGTATGAAGTAACAAAGCAAAGAACTAAACTAGTGTTTGTAACCTATAAACATGGTCCTATAGCATGATGAAGTTGTTGGTGTAAACTAAAAACATGCTCCTAAAGTACTACAACATACTGAAATTGTCTGCATAAACTATAAACATATTCCTACAGCATGTTCATATTGTGTATGTAAACTATAAACTTACCCTTATAGCAGGTTGAAATTGTGTGTGTAAGCTATAAACTTACCCTTATAGCAGGTTGAAATTGTGTGTGTAAGCTATAAACTTACCCTTATAGCAGGTTGAAATTGTGTGTGTAAACTAAAAACACACTTTTGCAGCATATTAAAGTTATGGAGTAAACTATTAACATACTTCTACAGCATATTCAAATTGTGTGTGTAAGCTATAAACTTACCCTTATATCAGGTTGAAATTGTGTGTGTAAACTAAAAACACACTTTTGCAGCATATTAAAGTTATGGAGTAAACTATTAACATACTTCTACAGCATATTCAAATTGTGTGTGTAAACTATAAAGAAACTGTGAGGAAAACTATTAACATGCCCCTACAGCATATTGATACTGTGTGTTTATACTTTAAATGTACCTTTACAGCATGTTAAAATTGTGTGTGTAAACTGTAAATGTAGTCTTACAGTATGTTGAAATTGTGTGTGAACTATAACTGTACTCTTACAGTATGTTAAAATTGATGTCAATTTCAGTTTTAAAGAACAGACACACATTAGTAAAAATGTTACCTGCTAACATGTTACTTACAATAATAATTCCTTTTAGCTGTGTTTATGTTATAACTGTAAAATCTAAAAATCAAATACTGTTTACAGTGAATCAGAAATTTACAAGTAACATGACAATATGACCAAAGCGAGCAAAAGGAGATGCTCAAAAAGCAAAATGGGCCTTTCATTTAAATTTATAAATATTTTGGTAAAGTCGAACTATATATGTAACCATGAAAATAACATTTTAACATGAATACCATTCTAGGCATAATTTGATTTTTGGTGGCTTTCATTTTGTATTGATAAAAAGTATCAAAATTCATTCAAATCAGAACAGCAATTTTTCGTTTGACTTTGTAGTGACATTTTCATGATGTATTCAAATGAATATGTGTCTTTAATTAGGTAGGAGATATTGTTAAGGTGAAATCTGATGAGGAGTTTCCTTGTGATCTTGTAATGCTATCTTCTAGCAATACAGAGGGAGTTTGTTACATCACAACAGCTAACCTTGATGGAGAAACCAATCTCAAAGTAAATGTGGTTGTTAAACTATTTTTCTGTCACTTGTAAGGTTTTATTTTCCATAGATGTTTATGTAAACAAAGAAACATAGAATGATTGAAAATAGAGAAAATTGCTTCAACATAAAGGTGGGAAGCATAAAGTAAAAAGGTACACTTAATATATACTGTTTTTAAACTTAACAATTTACCGATTGATCAGAAAGGGGTTCTTGTAATCAAAGGAAATGTGTTCTCTGTTTTATTCTATTAAAATCTTGTTTGAAGTATGGGTATGTACTGTAGTGTAATAACATCTATTGTTATTTAACTTAATTATATTTGTATTCAACTGCATTTGTAATTTGGTAATTTTTTCTTTTTCTGGGTGCACATACATTTCTTAGTGCTGACCTAACTTACATGTCTAATTACCAGAATGTTAATGTTACATTGATGTGTAAGGAGTATTCATGAGTGTCACAATCTAAAGTTTATAAACATCGAGCAGCCAGTGATGTGTGTTAATCTTTCACACAAGTAACTTTGTCATTCCATCCTAATTAATAAGTGAAAAAATTGTGAGAAGCTCATTTTATGGTTAAACTTACTTGTGAAGAATCAAGGTTTTGTTAGTTGAAAAGGCTAGTGTTAATTTTTGCTTCATGCTGTTGGTATTCATAATTTGAAGTATGTCCTAAAATGGAAGAACCTTAGTGATGCTGTATTCTAAAAATCAAATGATCTATAGATATGAAGAAGTAATTTATTTTAAATAAATATTTGATTTTTTCAAAACAGAACTTTAGTAGAGTAACTTTCTGCTAACATGGCATTATTTTTTGATTGATGAAATCTGTTTTTCTTGTTGCATGACATTTTTTCTAAAATTTATTAAATATATTTCTATAGATTGTGTAATGATTGCATGATATCTAATGGATTTAGGTTTTTAACTGTTGTAGGAATTTTTTGTTTTTTTTCAATCTAGGTTCATGAGTGCCTTCCAGAAACTCGAGATTACCAGACAGCAGAGAGTTTCAGCAGCTTTTGTGCTTCCATTGAGTGTGAAGAACCAACAGCAAACCTTTATACATTTATTGGAAGAATGACATGCTACAAAAATATACAAGAAACTAGTATTGGGTGAGTTTTTCTAAATATTGTTTCTGCTGAGTGTTTTTGGTGGAATGAAAATTGTTAGATATGTAAAAAATGAAATGTTTATAGAGTAATTTATGTCATGGCTATAATTTTTCTAAACTTTTACTTATTATATCTGCTTTATTTTAAACTTATTGCTATCTATTTCAGGATGCATTTTAGCAGAAAATGCAACATGTTTGTATTTTTTATGAAAAGAGCTTGGTGGTTTACCTTTTCATGATGACAGGCCTGATGAAATAATCCGGCTAATTTTAAGATTTGTGATAATAATTGTAGTTACTGAATTTGGATCTTGTATGTAAATAGAAAGTGGCTGATTGTGGCCCAGCAGTTAGTTGCCAGACTGTGGAGCTGAGGTTCTATGGTTCTGTCCCATTAGCAACAAAAAACATCAAAAATATCTCCATATATTTTGATGCTATGGTTACATTATAAGAATGACAACCAAATCTCATTATTTGGTTTAATAAGAACTAGTAATGGGTGTTGTTGGATAGCTTCTCCCTAGCCTGTTACTTCAAAATTACAATCAGTTACTTCAGATACCTCTTGTATAGCTTTTCACACACTCCAACAAACAAATGAACAGAAAAAGTAGTATAGAAATAGGTGTATTACATGATTTCTATAACCCAATACTTAGACTCATTCAGTTGTTCCTTACCTGCCAGGTACAACTGAGTAACACTAAACAACACCTTTAATATTCATTTATATGAAAATATGAAAGGTGCTGTCCCTAAATTATATATTGTAACATTTAAACATAATCCATTGTCAGGAAAGTTAGGTTTAGATTTTGATTTGTATAATTTTTTTTTATTTGGGATTACAGAAAGACATAAAAGTTCTCTAAAATAACAGAAGGTAATGAAAACCCTGTGTTAAAACTTGTTTTCCTTATTAGTACATGGTAAAGTAGTTAAAAGGAATTGAACATATATATTACTTTCATTATATTTTATTTTATTAACAAATGAGAAAAAACAGTTATTCTATTACTCATATTCCACAATTTTTTAAAGCATTTTTGGAGATATATTGTGGATTATTATGTTCTGCTATAACTACAATGAGTACAATCTTTGACATACAACATTTATGGCTTAAACATTCTTTCACTAGCAGTATAGAGTTTTGTCATTAGTATTCTGTAGTTTATTAATGTCAAAGCTGTATAAAAGGCAGTTTAACATATCCAGCTATAAGCCTAATGCTTTGCCAGCTTTTCCATTTAAACCATACTCACATTCACTTACAAACCTGATCCAGATGTAGCTCAGGTTGTAAAATAATGTGATTATCTTCTTCCTAACATAAATTTTATTTGCATGAGTTAAAAATATTGATGTTTCAGGATTAAATTTAACTTGAGCTATAGTTAGGCTAAAAACAAGTAATTTTAACATTATCAGTTATCAATAAGTTATTTTTATAGCTGGCTTTAAGTTCAACAGAAGGATTAGGTTGTTTAATAAGGTAAATGATCTATTTGAATACCAAGTTAAGTAATCTTAATCTTTGACTGCAAAAATAGTAGAAAAAAAAAAGAAAAGGAATATAAACATAAACAAAAAATTTAAGGACAACAAAGGACCTGCTAGTCCACTACCCTGTTAAATAAATAAAATTGTCTTGGGTAAAAATAGCTCAGGTTCTGCCAAAATTTATACTTTTATCCCTAAGTTCAACTATTCTCACCCTTCAAATAAGAAAAAAAGATGATGCATCAACACTGTCACTTCTCTTAACCTTCTTAACTATCTCAATCAGATCCTCTCTAATACTTTATTTCTTTCAAGAGAAAATTTTTTTATAAATCTTAGTTTGTTCTTGTATGACAACCTTTCCATCACAGGTATCATTGTAGTAGCCTTCCTCTAAATCCTTTAACAATTCAGTGACCTTACTAAGGTAAGGAGCCCAACTGAAAACATTACTCTAGATGTGGTTCTAACCAATGACCTATACGATGAAATTATAACCTCTTTAAACTTTTATCCAATATTTGTGTTAGGTACAATCTAAAATCCTATTTGCTGTACTACTAGCAATGACACATTGCTTGGATAGTTTAAAAGATTGATCAACTAGAACACCAAGATCCTTTTTTCCATACTAACACTGTTAAGATTATTCTCACCATTTTATACTTATAATTCAAATTATGATAACCCATGTGCTTTATCTTGCATTTATTATAATTAAAAGCTGTATGCAATTTTATCACCCAACTTATCTAAATACTCTTGTAAAGCAGCAGCAGCATCCTCACAGCTGGCAACACTGAAAACTATAATATTATCAGCAAATTTAAATACTTTATTGACCACTTTTCTATGCAGTGAGCCAACTTATCCCCCACACCTATAGATATAATTTTTTAACAAAATTTTTATGTGGCACCTTGCCAAATGTTTACTGAAAATCCAGATATACCAAATTCACACCCGTGCCCTCGAAAAGGTTATGAAAGCAATATTTTCCCCTAGTGAAACCATGTTGGCTACCCAACAGAATTTTATACTTTCATTAAATGACTTTGCAAAGAATCTTTTATAAGACTTTCAAAATCCTTTCCCATCACTGATGTAAGAGTAATGGGCCTTTAATTAGTGGAGCAATTTTATTACCTTCTTTGAAAGGAGGAATAACATTAGCCAACTTCCAATCTTATGGAACTTTCCCACTATCAATGGATTCATGATGGGGAAAACGAAGTCTAATAATGAAGATGTAGATGATTGATAAAACATAAAGCATTTTATTTACAAGATTTGAATATTTCGGAATAACTTATTCTATCTTCAGCGTAAACTGAAAATTGTGTTACAAAAATAATTATAACTGAAATTATAATATGATAACATAATCACTGGTTTACTTAGTTATTAAGAGAAGCAGCAAATGTGAGTTGTTAAGAGTCGGTAGTCTTTAGCTATGAGCAGACATTCTTTAATGTAGAGTTAAAGGTCTGAAGATCCTGTGGTAATGAGAGTAACTGAGAAATCATTAAATGAAATATTGTGACCTGTGGTTTCAGAATGTGAACAAATGGGTTTAAGTAGTGGACAGTTGGTTCTGTTAGATACTCCTAAATGTTCACAGACTCTAGTTTCTAAGTGCCATTTTGTTTTGCCAATGCATGTGACCTTACAGTCACTACACGTATATTTATACACAAGCCATGAATGTAGAAGCTTAGGTACTTGATCTTTGTACTGAAATAAGTGTTTAATGTGGAGGCTAGGTCTGTATATTATTCCAAGCTGAATTTGAGGGTATAAGTTTTTTATTAGGGAAGAGAGTTGTTTTTTAATTTGTAGGGATTGCAAACCCACTATTCATGAACTTACAAAAAATAGAAGTAAGTATCTCCAATACTCAACCTCTTTCAAAATCCCATGGAAAATATTATCTGGTCCAAGAGTGTTATAATTCTTTAAACTCCTCCTTTTTTTTTTTTAAGTAAGCTCAGAATGAAAGTAATCATCTTGTTCAGTATTGTTTTTATCTAGCAACTATTTAGGATGAGGAATATTGCTTGAATTTTCATTATTAGAAATTGAAGAAAAAGTAGAATTTAATAACCCAGCCGTCTCATAATCGTCATATATGAGCCTTTCTGTATCATCCCTCATAGATCATTTACCCATTCCTAACATTTTGCTTACCCTTAATGTATTTTTACATTTTCAGCCAACCTTTTATTCATATACCCCTTTTTGATTTCCTAATATCCTATTTGACCAACTCTTTTGATCTTTTTTAATCCTCTTTTATCATCGTAGTCAGTTTAAACTTCTGAAATTTATAATACTTTACTTTCACTTTATCCTTTATACTCTTTGTTAGCCAACATGGATTTTTTACTTGCAGCCACCATTTTTTCCATGAGGAACATTTCTATTTGGAATATGTAAAAATGTATTCTTAACTATTTTCCACATTTGATTAGTATCTCCACTTGCCCAATTCACAACAGATAATTCTTGTTGCATCCTTTTACAATTTGATTCTTTTGACATTTCTAACCAAAATCTCATTATTCCTGATTTCCATATGCAGTAAAACATCAAACTTAATTTAACAAAGATCACTTGTTCCAAGATTTTTCTCAACCTCAACATCTCGACCATTTTTTCTAACAAACCTAAAATAGAATTGATCCTAGTTGGTTTCCTGACCAGTTGGTAAAGAAAACTGTCCTGAATGGTTTCTAAAAATTAGTCTCCCTTTTGATTTGACTGTGACAAATTATGTGTTACAACAAATAACCGTGTATTTCTTTTATGTTTCAATGTTTTGTAGAACAGCTAGTTTGTGTGGTTATGAAAATGGCTTACTGATGTTAGAATATAAGTAGATGTTAGTTTAGAAAAAGTTAAGAAGGGACTGGTTTAAACCAAGTTCTGGTTTTAGATGTTGTACTCTGAGTGAGTTTTTGATATGTGGAAATTGTTCATCAGTAGCACTGTTGATGCTTAGAACCATTTGAAGCATCATTCAACCAATCATTTTTTCACTTTTGCCAAAAAATATAAGTGATATTTACAATACTAGTTTGGTTCATAGTGTGCCAGAAATGGTAATGGCGATCTTAATTGATTTTTACTTATGATGTTGCTTTTGAAAAATAAAATTTTTCCTCACTAGTTCATGTAAGGCAAATGTTTTATAGAAGTAAAGTTACTTATTTGTAAAATAAATTTAAAAAGTTACTTATTTTACTTGTGTGTGTGTGTGTTTTTTTGTTTAGCTCTTTAGGGCCAGTACATTTGTTATTGAAGGGAGCCAGACTTAAAAACACAAACTTTGTATACGGTAAGTACATGCCTTTGTTGTGATAATTTCTCATCTACTTACATTAGTGTGGTAGCAAAGAATATTTAATTTTTTTTCTTTTACTGGTTGTAAAAAAGGTGCCAGAACTTAAATCCTATTAAGGCATTAATAAACGTTTTGTAGTAACTTATTATATGTTATGCATTCATGTACCGTTCTTCCTTCAGCACTGTGATATTGCACATTATACTGTATGTTTAACAGTGAGTTCAATAATTACCAGTTTCATGCATATTTTAGGTTTAGGTGTTTTAACTTTTTGTTTTTAACTAGTTTTGTTCATTTACTTTGTATTTTATATTCATACCATAATTAAAGTTGTGCACGTGTTTGTTGTAGTGCCATAGGTACACAGTTACGTCATCATTATGGTAGGCAATTGCACTGTTAATTGCTATAAAACACCATCTATGGTCAAAATGTATTTTAAACCTGTGCCTTACAATAAAGAAAAAAAAACAACAGCAAAAACATGAAACAAAATGTGCCACTACTGCTTATCTTACATATGTATACCGTAAAAAATATGTATGAAGATTTGGGCAAGTTGTGTTGCTGTTATTGTAACATTTTTGCTGTTGAAGCCCACTTGCAGAGCAGTTGAAAGACAGATGAAGTTGCCAAATACAATGGAGAAGACATTACATTCAACATTCAAAACAATAAGCACTAAAACAGTCACTGCAGAAGAAAGTGTAAAAGGTATGTCAATATCTGTCCTATTGCATTTGGTTTGAAGAATAAAGGAAAAGGAAAATAGATATAACTAAAAAAAACTTGTTCAATCTATATTTTATATTTAGGTCTAGACCTATTTCTGTATCAAGGCCTAGTTTTTCTTGAGTTAGATCTATGTCCATTACATGTGTACTAACAGAAAATTATTGAGATTTAAAGTTTCAAGCAGTCTTTATCAAACATTTGATTTTGTGTTTGTTATATAAGAAAAATGTTTTACTGATATGCAAAGCTATATAATTGCTCAAATCAAATTATTGTGTATTTAGGACTAGCTGATGTTAGACTAAAATATATAGGCATATATCTGTGTTTAAGCTAAAAAAGTATGTTAATGAATTATGTAGATTTTTTTCCATTACTCACCAATTAAAATTAATAAATAATAATAAATTATTCATAACTCAATTTAATATAAATATTTCTAGGTTTGCCATGAATGGGTAAAAGATTGTTCAGTGATAAAACTACCACTGTCAGCAGATGAAAATCCAGTATTACGAGTATTTTTACAGTACACTTCAAAGCCACATCAACTAAAAAAAAGAGGTTTTGGCAATCAAGGGTATAGCTGTCATTTATGATGAAATACCTGATGTGGATGGATGTTGTATTCTAAATTTTCTTGTAGCAACTATTGTAGTAAACAGTTAAAACAAAATTTACATCTTATTTGTATGATAGTGTATTCTGTGACACTGAAAATGTAGCACAATGTCAGTGGTTGTAGTGGAGGTTTCTTCCAGTGTTATATAGCTTAAACAAGTTATGATATTTGATACTGACAGTGCAGCTTATATGAAGAAATCGTATGAGTCAGCATCATATACTTGATTTACATAATCTTGCTCATGTTTATGAATTTATTAAGAGAAACATTCAGAAAAACATTTACACAAATAAATCATATCACCAGATCCAGTTTCAATACAATTTAACTTATGGTTATGCCCGTTAAAATACTATGAAATGTACTTTCATTTATATGAAGAATTTATTGCAGCAGAAGTAACAGATTGGTACCAACTTCTATTGCTTCATTAAAAAATAATACTACAAGATAAGGAACTTTTCCCAGAGGAAAATTCAGAGCTTGACATGCTCCAAATTTTAAAGTTACACATAACTTGTATAATTGTCTAAAATATTTGTTTATGAATTCATCAGTCAGTATGATACTAAGACATAAATCATGCTCAGAATATTTTGAAGAAACTGAGGTTTTAAATCTTGCCTCTCATATAGACACACTTAAGCTGATAATAAAAGCTCATGAAAAGAAACATGAGAAAGTATATGACCTAAGATGGTAAAACAACAACTGAATTCTTAAAAGCAGTATAAGTATTTTGACACTTTATGCATGTGGCGTATTTGTTTGGAACATTTTCTGGAATCATTTGTTAGTGATATTTTAGTAGTTCTAAAATATATTAATTCATTGTGAAAATCATCTAACACAACACTCAAACTTATGTAAAAACTGATTTTGTCTAGCAGATATTATTCTTCTGATTGTATTTTAACCAGAACACATCCCTATTTTGAGAGTATTGATTATTTTTTACAAATGTTTATTTCAATGCTGAACCTTAACATTATGTTGATTGTCAGTTTTGTGAGACCGACTAAATAAATAATTATGTAACTTCAAGAATTTGCATATTATGATTTTTTAATGACTTGAAAACATAAAATACAAGCTGTGATTTCACATAATCATGAGCTTATACAAACTTCATAATTTCTCAAAAAGAAATTTTTGTCTTAATTTATCACCATATAATTTTTTCATTGAATTGAAAGAATTCTGAAAGTAATTACAGTAAACAAAGGTATTGCATTTTATTACAACATTCTGATATGTCATAAATGTGAAATTGTAATTTGATGTATTGTGTCACTGTAATTTTTTTTCACATCTGTTTTTTGCTCAATAAACTGTTTGTCTTTATCTGTTGTTTTTTTTTATTTATAACACTTATAACATAACCTCTAAAGTATGACATAGAATTTATGACTGAACAATATTTTATTAATAAGTCTACTAATGATGTGGATAATTTTAATGGGAAAGTTAATCTTTTTGGAATGGATTGCTTACACTTAAAGAAGACAGGAGCTAGCATGTTAGCAAGGGCTATCAACTCAGCTGTAGTGGTAGATTTAAACTAGGGCTAGACAGAGGTGAGGGCTATGATATTAGTAAAATATGAAATACAATTGACAGGAAAACATGTACAACAGGCATAAAACATAAACGTATTTTCAAATCTATGATTAATTGTTACTATTGTAATGCTAGGAATATTAGAAATAAAATTGATGAGTTCAAACCAGTTGCGGAAACTTAGGATTTTGATATTATGGGTATCACTGAGACTTGGTTGGATTTGAGCAATTTTGATGAGAAATTTTTTTTTGAAATACCAGGCTGCAGATTATTTGCTAGAGATAGGGTATTGCAAAAAGGGGGAGGAGTAGCTTGATATGTGAGGAGTGAATGGCATTCTGTTGAGTTAGAGCATATTAAAGAAAATAGCACTGAGGTTGAGTCAGTTTGAGTTAATGTTAGTGGATATAAAGGGAAAAGTCTTGTAATTCGGATTTGTTATAGACCACCAGGTCAGAATATAGAAGTTAATGAAAGATTGTATAATGAGATCAGAATAGTAGCTGAAAAAGATGTTGTTTTTATGGGAGATTTTAATTTCAGGGGTATTGTTCCCTGCAGAAAAAATAGGGCAACAGAGCAGAATAAGCCAGTATGGTTTAGTAAGGGTTGAAGAGTTCATATTGGTGATAAATATAATAACTTCAAGAAATTTAAACTTGCTGGAAGTAATAAGGACTTGGAGAACTATAGGAAATCAAGAGAGCTGGTTAAAAAGGAAGTTAAAAGGGCAAAAACTGTATGTGAAAGAGGGTTGGCTGAGAGAGTTAATTCAAACAATAAGGAGTTCTTTGGGTATGTTATGGATTAAGCAAAATGTCAGGATCGAGATTGGGCTTCTTAAAAATGATAGTGGGGAGCTGATCTCAGAAGATTATGAGTTGGGAGACTAATCAAATTACATATTCTCTGCATATTTTACGAAGGAAGACACAAGTATTATGTCTCAACCAGAGAACTTAATGTATGTGGAAAATATTGATGTAAAAGATATCATTTTAAGTTCTGAAATTGTAAGAGAAAAGTTGAGAAACCTAAAAATTGATAAATCCCCTGAACCAGACAACTTTAATCCAAGAGTTTTAAAGGAACTTAAAATATTTTATTTCTGAACTGCTAGCTAATATTTTTTATACGCCATTGAGTAGTGGATGAGTATTAGAAGATTGGAAGTTGGCTAATGTTAATCCAATATTTAAAGGAGGTGATAAACATTGTTCAGGCAATTATAGGCCAGTTAGTCTTACATCAGTAGTTGGTAAAGATGCATTGCAGAGTCACTTAAAGCAGTTTGATATAGTGTCAAAGAGCCAGCATGGTTTCACTAAGGGAAAATCTTAGTTAACAAATTTTCTTACATTCTTTGAGGATGTTACTACAAGAGTTGATGAAAGAAATACAGTGGATTTTGTTTACCTTGATTTTCAGGAAGCGTTTGATAAGATGCCTCACAAAATACTTGTTACAAAATTTAAATCTGTGGGTGTGGGAGAAATGTTATTAAATTGTATAGAAATAGAAAATTGGCTGGAGAGTAGAAAGCAGAGATTAATAATAAATGAAGTTAGATCTGACTGGATCACAGTTACAAGTGGTGTGCCTCAGGGCTCTGTGCTGGGTCCTCTGATGTTTGTGATTTATGTTAATGATACTGACTCTGGAATGACTAACAAAATATTGAAGTTTGCAAATGACAAACTTTTTGGGGTGGCTAACTGTATCAAAGAAGATATAGACTTACAGGGAGATTTAGATCATTTGATGCATGAGGCCAATATGTGGCAAAT
>NW_013665687.1:1250426-1258730 GCF_000517525.1 Limulus polyphemus
GTTATGGATAAGCAAAATGTTAGGATGGGGATTGGGCCTCTTAAAAATTATAATGGGGAGCTGATCTCAGAAGATTACAAGATGGTAAACTTCAGTTTTTACGAAGGAAGATATAAGTATTATGTCTCAACCAGAGCACTTAATGTATGGGGAAAATATTGATATAAAAGCTATCATTTTAAGTTCTAGAATTTTAAGAGAAAAATTGGAAACCTCAAACTGATAAATCCCCTGGACCAAACAACTTTTATCCTATAATTTTAAAGGAACTTAAAGATTTTATTTGTGAACCACTAACTAATATTTTTTATAGGTCATTGAGTTGTGGAAGAGTACTAGAAGATTGGAAGTTGGCTAATGTTAGTCCTATATTTAAAAGAGGTTATAAACATTGTCCAGGCACTTAGAGGTTTTGAAGAGTGTGATTAAAGATGTATTGCAGGGTTGCTTCAAGCAGTTTGATATAGTGTCAAAGAGCCAGCATGGTTTTACTAAGCTAAAGTCTTGTTTAACAAATCTTCTAACATTCTTTGAGGATGTTACTGCAAGAGTTGATGAAGAAAATACAGTAGATTTGGTGAACTTTGATTTTTAGAAAGCATTTGATAATGTGCCTCACAAAAGACTTGTTACAAAAATTTAATTTGTGGGTGTGGGGGAAATGTTATTAAATTGGATAGAAAATTGTCTGGAGAGTATAAAGCAGAGAGTAGTAATAAATGGAGTTAGATCTGACTGGATCACAGTTACAAGCGGTGTGCCTCAGGGCTCTGTGCTGGGCCCTCTGTTGTTTGTGATTTATATTAATGATATTGACTGTGAAGTGACTGATAACATTTTGAAGTTTGCAGATGACATTAAGATTTTTGGGGTGGCTAACTGTATCAAAGATGCTGCAGACTTACAGAGATATTTAGATCATTTGATGCATTGAGCCAATACGTGGCAGATGATGTTTAACTATCCAAAATGTAAGGTGGTGCATGTAGGTTATTGTTACAATTTAAATGGGAATACATTAAATACTGTGGTTGAAGAAAAATATCTTGGTGTTGTGATTAGCAATAGGGCTAATAGGATTTTTGGTACCATCTATAGAAATATTGAATACAAGAAAACGGATATTATTCTTTCACCATATAGATCATTTGTAATACCTCATTTAAAGTACTGTGTACAGTTTTTGGGCTCCGTTCCTCAAGAAGGACATTGAATTGTTGGAGAAAGTTCAGAGAAGAGCCACTAGGACGATACCTTGGATGGTGGGGTTGTCATATGAGAAGAGACTAAAATCTCTAAACTTGTTTTCTATGGAGAGGAGAAGGGTCAGAGTGGATTTGATTGAAGTGTTTAAGATTATTAAGGGTATTGATAATAAAGATTCATTAAACACTTTTTTTTTAGTCATTGAAAACAATTGAACAAGGGGTCATAAGTTCAACTTTTGGCAGCATAGGAATCTGCAGCTAGATGTCCTAGATGATCTTATTGTTTTATTACATTTCAATGTAACTATTTCTATTAATAAGCCCCCCCCCCCCCAGCAGCTCAGTGGTAAATCTGAGAGCTCGCACTGCTAAAAAACAAAGTTTCTGTACTTGTGGTGGGCACAGCACAGAGAGCCCATTGTAGCTTTATGCTTAAAAACAAACAAACAAATTAATTAATAAGATTTTGTTTCTTGAAGTACTCCATAAACTTAGTTTCAATTCCCTTTTTTTGTATTGTTATTTTATTTTTGTTTGGTTTTTAAACTACTTTTCTGTATTTTTATGTAGATTGCTATGAGGTCAATCTCCTTGACTAGTGTGTTTTTCTTTTTTTTTATTTAAATGTGGTGTTTCTTATTAGTTCAAAGTGAAATGCACTGAAGTCTAATTGGTAACTGTAATGCACAAGTTTTAACAAATGTTGAAAGTCAGGAGACTTTTTGAAAACTTGGAATTTTGCTTAATATTTTATTAATAAAGTGTTATATAACATTTTATTTATAAAAATTGATCAACCTGTATTTCATAAAATTATAATACTTTGGATTAAAAAGAAGAAATTATCAGCTTTTGTTTTACTTGTAACAGTTGACCTTTAAATTTAACATTTTTTGTTGTCATTAAATTATTCTTCTGTTGATGTGTTACAGGTTGTTGTGTATATACAGGTCCCGAGACAAAACTGTCATTGAACCTTAACCTTACATACAACAAATTTTCTACTGTAGAAAGGTAAGGTATTTATATGATTGTGAATGTTGTTTATTAAATCATTTAAGTTTTTGAAATATTGTACATTAAAAAATGTATTCCTTTTATGCTATAAACAGTAACTTATATCAGATATTTTAAGCAGAGAAAGTGATTGAATTAATCTGAAAAATGACATGTATATAAATTTCCAGTTAAAAGAATTGTAAGTTATTTTTTTTTAGCTTTTTCACTCCTTAGAGGTGAACTATATTGACTTGAATTGTTGTAAGCCCAATGTTAATATCTAACTTAAAAGCAACTGATTAAACTCTGCAGAAAAAAAAATGAAGAAGCCTGTTAATATTTTAAAAAACAATTTTCTATGTTGGGAAGAGCAAAAAACAATTTCAAATATATAATATACTTTGATTAATTTTTTAACAAAAATAAAAAGTAGAAATTATACTACATGGGAATGCTAAATCATCTCACGTGAATGACTTATTTTTAACTAAACCTTTTTTTCTTTCTTGTTTGATTACTTTTAAATTTGAAGTACATAGTTAACCGCACAGGCAACAAATATATCAAAAATAAAAAATAGGTTAAATAATTGCCAATTTTTTTTATATTTTATTTCAAGAGAATGATGTTTCAAGCTAGTGCTCTTCATCAGATCGTACAGCTTACAACAAAAGGCATATGTGCAGAATTTAATAAATTGTGTGCATAGCATTTTGAACATTGAGTGTGAAATTTCTCTGCAGAATTACAATTACAATTAAATATTACAAGTCAAGAAAACATAAAACAGATTCGAATTAAAATTCAAACAAAATATAGAAAACATGAGAATCTATAGAAAAAAAAAAGCATTCATATACCCATGAGCAAACACTCAACCCTACCAAGAAAGAACACATCTATCATATTCCACTTGTGCTAACATACCATTAGACCAACTAAAAAATTACACAACACTTACTGAAGGCCCTACCACATGTAACCGAAACAGGTGTGTCACCTGTCCACATAGAAACAGCACCACACATATAAAATTAAAGAACACAACTTTCAAAATAAAACAGGCCTTTACATGTACCACTGAATATATCATATACTGCATAATTTGCTAAAAATGCAATAGTTTATACATTGGACAAATAGGCCACTGACTCGGCAATCAAGCATGAGAACATCTAGACCATATTAAACTGGGGAACCAAGATAACTTATAAACAAACATTTCACCTTCAACAACCATACATTTGAAGACTTTTTGATTCTGGGACTTATTAGTGCTCCAACAGACATTCACAAAAGAGAAGGATTGGAAAGGAGATTAATCTACAATCCGGGAACCTTACAACCATCTTGTTTAAATGAATACTTTTCTTTCCTATAAATTCTCATTTTTTCCATATTTTGTTTCAGTCTTAATTTCACTCTGTTTTATGTTTTCTTGACTTGTAATATTTATGTATAAGATGTAATTTTGTAGAGAAATTTCATGTTTAACATTCAAATGCTATGCACACATTTTTTTAAATTCTGTGCATGCACCTTTTGTTGTAAACTGTATGATCTGATGAAAAGCTCTAGCTTGAAACTTCATCCTCTTAAAATAAAAATATAAAAAAATTGGTGATCATTTAACATATTCTTTAATTTCTATTACTTTTAACTTTGAACCAAACCTGTTACAAACATGTGTTAACTTGATTAGGATAACTTATTATGAAAACTAATGTATGACAAACTTAAGAATTTAAGCAAGACACCAGAAGAAAAAATATTTCTATTTTGTGTTATTTTTTACATGTGTAGAATTGAAACTTTATTCTAAATTGGTTAGCTGTGTTGTAAGCCTTAGAAGAAAATGTCAGAGAACTTTGAAGAACTTTTAGACGATGGTCATGTTGTTGTTTACAGTTACATTTGGTAGATGTTTAACAATTCTTTATCACATTGAATTTATTACTAGAAGACCAATACAATTATTAAGAAGTGGTGTTTAAGAACTTTTCAGTGATATAACTTTCATAAATATTTTGGTTGTTCTATATACTATGAAGTGACTTGTGTCTGATTACCTGTCTTTAATGAAAATTTTTAAATTTCCCAACCCCCTGTTCACCATGGAACTTTCAGGGGCTCTTGTGTATGCCCTCATTTTTACAACTTTGCCAGCCATTTAAATTTCCTCATTTGCTACGGGCAGAAAATTATGTACACACACACACACAATGTTTCACCATTACTGTGAAGGTAATGAAATATATGTTCTGCCTGACACAGATATTTTTGCTAATATATGAATAATAACCAGTTTATAACAAATAAAGTGTTACAGTTACCATTACAACATGGTATAAATTTGATGTCAAATTTAAGATAAATTAACGATAAATTAATAAATGTCATTTAGGAGGATTACCATATTACAGTATTGAAAACAAAAAGTATAGGTTATTATTATTATTTTAAGTTGTTTAAAAACAAAGGACACCTTCACTTGTGAGCTTTAATGTGCATATTTGTAAATTGTATTCTTATAGTGTATAACATTTTCTTTAATTTTTATTTTGTTTTTTCCAGGTCAGTGAACAAGTTTTTGATCCTTGTGTTTTGACACTAATATTTTATTTTGTTTTCCAGGTCAATGAACAAGTTTTTGATCTTTTTTTTGGTACTGTTAGTAGTAGAAGTTTCTTTAGCAACAGGAATGAAATACTTTTATCAGAATGATCCAGTGAGGGGCATTCCATGGTATTTACCTGTAGATGACAGTATAAGTGTAAGTTATGAACAATATGACAAAATGATTTGGATAATATCTTCTTGAAATTTTTCATTATGGAGAAGTTAGAACTCCATGAGTACAAATACAGAAATGCCATAAAGATATATTAATAGTATGGAAGTATGTAAAATATGTCAAAACATCTCGTATTTTAGAAAAGAAAGGTAATAAGCTGTTAAAAAGAGTAGAAAAAAACCATGAGGTTGTGTTGTCTTGGCTAGAAACTTATACAACCATCTAAGATTAATTATTAATTAATTACTTTTTTTGTTTAATACTAGATACTAATTACTAACTAGTTTAAATCCTACATTTTAGCTGCTTTGCTGCCACCTTCAGGAAAGTCCCAAGAAGGATCTTTTTTTCTTTTTTTGGGGTGGTGTTGGTAGTGGCTAAGATTCAGTCTTGAGTCTTCTTGATAGAAAGGTTGGTGTACCATTCATTCACCCAGGGTGTCCTCCTTTAAGACTCGACTTAATTACCTGTTTTAATAATTTCAATATGGGCATCTGAGTTTTGCTTATTGAGCATGTTATCAGTTAGGTAGATCAACAAGTCTTCTCTTTATTTTACTTTTCTTGTATGTTGTTCATATTCCATTATTTCATTTTATTGTATGGTCTTCTTCTATGACAAGATGGGCTGTTGCAGGTATATTACAGAGTTTTGCTTTCAACTTACTGTGCATGTAACCATTAAGTGGTGTTGTGAATTTTACATGAAAACTTACAAACAAAAATTTCAGCCAAAAATGCTGCTGATACATATATTATTTTTTTGGAGATTTTAAGAAAGCATCAGAAGTCACTTGTACAATCAATATACACAGATACAACATCCACATTTGAGGTATGTGTACCATGCCTTAATTAACTATGGATAATTTGAAAATGCATGAGCATGTTAACCATACAGCAACCAAAATAATGCTTGTCATCAGTTTGTTTGATTTAAAGACCATTCACTAGCACTGGAATTTTGAAAACTTTGTCAAATTTATGTTGTGATGATAGTTTCTTCACCCAACTTGAAATGATAAGTTATACGGGTGTGTGCATGTCTGGAGGCAAGCATGTGAATAGTTTAGCTGTAATGTGTTTATGTGTTTTGAAGGATTATTATAGGGGAAATGTTGTAGCATGACCTACATTCACTTCATTGAGCAAAATTTTTACCTATGAAGAATTTACATATGTTGATTCACATGTATATTAAGAGAGCTCATCTCTTTCCCTACAAGGTTAGTGGATTACACTGATCTTGTAACTCCAAAGTAACCATCAGAGTTCCCATACTATAACTTTTAATATGTTTTGTGTATCTTCACAAAATTTAGCATGCTTTCAGTAAACATTACAAGTTTTTTGTACACAAAAAATAAGATTTTTTAAATTAAGTATTTTTACTAAATACTTCTCCATGAATATATGGAGTCAGTGTTGATTGCTCCAAGTGCAAAGTGATTTTTCTCATTAAGATTAAAAATACTTTTCTTCATCTTTGTCTTTCATTTCGTTATCAATGATACAATATAAAATGTCAGAATTATTGACAATTTGTGAAAGTAAGGATATGGCAAGTGGGCCTGACTTTCTAGTTTATGTCACCATATACAAAAAAGATTGAAGGCTGTAGAAATTAGAATTAGTAATGTATATATTATAATGAGTAATTTACATTAAACGCTGCACGTCAGAGGGGTGATAAACATGAGTGTCTACAGAAATTTCTCCAGGGAGAAGGTCAAAGTCTAAATAGTTTCATGTTACAATTTGAAGCCATTCTAGAAAGAACAAATGCGTAATTTAGATTTATTTTGATTTTTTTCTTACGAGGTCAGTCAATTTGATCATTAAATGCTGCACATCAGAGGGGTGATAAACATGAGTGTCTACAGAAATTTCTCCAGGGAGAAGGTCAACGTCTAAATAGTTTCATGTTACAATTTGAAGCCATTCTAGAAAGAACAAATGAGTAATTTAGATTGATTTTGATTTTTTTCTTACGAGGTCAGTCAATTTGATCAACCTCGTATAGAGTTAGAGTAGAGAAAATGACATATAAAATAAAATGTTTTACTAAAAAAAAATGATTTAGGAGATTTTATAGATTATGCAAATAAAATGTGAGATTTTTTTCAGATGAAGAAAAATATTTTTAATCTTACAATGAAAATCACTTTGCACTAGAAGCAGTCAACACTTTGACTCCATATATCCATGGAAAAGTTCTTAGTTAAAATACTTCATTAAAGAATCTGATTTTTTACCTACAAATGACACTTAATGATTATTGAAAGCCTGCAAAATTTTGTCAAGATACACAAAATGTATTAGAAGTTATGGTATGAAAATTATAAAGATCAAGTTGGAGTCAGCCTAGCCCATAATGAGAAAGTTAATGAAGTGATTTATTATTTGTCATTTTAAGTATGTTTTTTTTTTATAATACTTTTTTCTCACAGGACATAAGTATGTGTAACGAACTGAGAGCTGAGGTCCTCTTTTTATTGTTTTTTATTTAATATTGTTTGTATTTTTGTTTTGTTTTCATAAAAAAAGCTTTAGTAAAAAAAAGTGTTATAAGTATTCTTTGGATAATATGTTTTTATGAGGATTTCTAAATTTGTGCAAAGTTACTTAAACATTTTATTTTTTATAGGCAAAAGGAGTATTATCTGATCTTCTGGTTTTTGTGGTTCTTTTCAACTATATAATACCAATCTCACTGTATGTTACAATTGGTAAGTATAACTAAGATGCTTATGCATATTTTGCATATTTGATATCAATTTTATGTTTATAAATTTAACATGATAGTATCATGTAAGTTGTGTTTTCAGTTTATGTAAAACAAAACCTCTTTCAATACATTTTGAGTCAGTTTTAGTAAATATTAAATTTGTTCATTTGCTATTTATGCTTATTTAGAAATTCTTAAAGTATTTATAAAAATAATTTTGTTTATTTCTAAAAGTAGTATAGTTTAGAGATTACTTGTTACTTGAATCACAGATTAATAAAAGCGGGAGTGAAAAATATAAATCAGTCAATTGGACATGGTCTCCTAATTGTGAGGGTCAACGACTAGGGTTCTACATTGTTCTATATTCATTGCTGGTTGCACCAATATGCCTAATTCAAGCTTATAATCTACAGGCCATTTTCTAATCATCGAGCCAAGTGAGTCTGCCTGCCTATTGCTCTTCTTCCTTTAAATTTATCTTTCTGAATCTTTACCAACCTTTTCTTAGTTATAATTATATGCCAGAAGCAGTGCATCTTCCATTTCCTGCATATGTCAAGTAGTTGTCTTTAA
>NW_013665687.1:1259730-1268504 GCF_000517525.1 Limulus polyphemus
AGTACTAGATTTAACTTAGTATAAACTAAGGTAAAAAAGTTAAATAAATAAATAAAACGTTAAATATATATGTTTGTTGTTTATTTATTATTAATCTCTCCCCTACTATATATATATATATATATATATATATATATATACTTATTTGTTATTTATTTATATTTTTTTAGAAATGGTGAAGTTTACCGGTTCTTTGTTTCTAACCTGGGATGCTGAATTGTATGATAGTAGTTCAGATGAATATGCTAAGTGTAATAGCTCAGACTTGAATGAAGAACTTGGCCAGGTAAGAAAACATAACTACCATAGGCAAAGTATAAAGTATATTAGTGTTTCGTAATGTTTATGCATAATTTTTATGGAGGATGTATCTGAAATGTAGCCACAGAGTGATTTATTGGCTTATGAAATAAAATGAAAGATGCTGTGTTCTGACCACTACTGGGTTTGTTGTATCCAGGCTGGCCTGATGAGCTTGGGATTGAGTGAACTATGTCGTCAGCAGTGGATATGGCAAGTATAGTGGGGTTGGAGTACTGTTATTATACACACTTTTAATTCTTGAAAATCCATAAGGGAATAAATATAGAATGTAGGGTTTAAAAATATAAAAGGCCTAATACTAATATCTTATGACATGTATAATTAAAGATACTGTGTGTTTTATTTTGTAATTGCATAAAAGTAGACATATAATTTTTGAACATACACAATTACCACTTTGTACCATGTATGATACTTTAAAACACATTTATTCATGATGGTGTATAATTTTAACTTTCAGAAAATGATGCACATTCTTGCTATACCAAATTTTAAGAATCAAGTCTTGAAGTATAAATTTTACCTGTAAAGTTTTTGTGATTTTCCTAAAACAGGCCTACTTTAACAACATTAATTTTCATTGAGAATTGAATAAGATATCTTAAACTTATTGTAAAACTCAGTAATTTAAAAAAAAAAATACTAGGTGAATGGATGGGATATCTATTAATATTCATATTCTAAATATCATAAAGCCAGTGGCAAACTACCTAATTTTATGGCTCCTATTTACTATTTGTTTGTTCATTAATTATAACAATTAAAGGATAAGTGTGTGTGTGTGTGGAAAAAGTTTACTTAGATGAATTTAGAGCAGATAAAAAAAAAGAGTAATTAATGCTCATTATGAAATTAAATTAAGTTGCATGCATTTTTTAACCCATTTTTTTATGAATAATTTTTCTTTTTCTATATTTTTAAAATATGACTTATTGACAGTAGTTTGAATGTCATTTTAAATAATGAAATTCTTATGTAATACAAGGGCTTGGTGTTAAAATTTATCCACTGCTATACACTTTTAAAAGTATTTACATGTGGATCAAATAAAAACAGTAATAAAATTACATAATCAGGATTATTCTACAAAAAACTTACTTGTACTGTAATTAATCACATGCATAGGTGTGTTTATGTGTGTATGAACATTAAGAAATACCTGGTATCATATTAATTTCTTCCATTAACAGGTAGAGTACTTGTTCACTGATAAAACTGGAACTCTAACAGAAAATGACATGGTTTTTCGTCATTGCTCAATTGATGCTGTCAAATACACAGAATATAGTGGTATGCTCTGCAAAGTGTCTGAATCACAGCAGAGAAGTCCTGAACCTCTCTTCCATTATGTTGTGAGTAATGTCTACAAGTATGTTATTGAAGTTCATGTTAAAGATGTAACTATACACCTAAAAAACAGTCAAGAAACAACTAGAACATTATGAGGCCTTTAAAATGGCATAAATACTGTATAGGTTTATAACTTAAATATAAACAGAAACTCACTAACTAGATGTTAGTAGGGTCTTATAAACTCAGCATGGCTCAAATTCTGATTTATTGATTTGTGTAGTTATATTTAATGTTTTTCAAGCTCTATTCTGGGAGGTTGAATGAGGAGAATATGCATTTTATGTTCTTGAGTGTGTAGATAGATAAATTGTGAGTTTTCTGAAATTTTGTACAACTATTCCTTGTTGGACAACTTCTATAGGAAGTTTGAGTTCTGTATTTATATTTTGCTATGTCTGTTTTTGCATAACATTTTGATTATATTTTGTCCATTACAAATGACTGTGGTAAAACTTTGAAAAATATTTTCCATGTTGAGTTTGACAAGCTAGCCTGTACTGCTCTTTCCAACAAGTTTTAAGTTATAGTGGATGTTTATTTCTGATTCCTTCTACTTCTCCAACTACTATTACTCACGTGAAAGTTAAATTCAAGCTTTTCTGTGTATACTTTCAGGGTAGATATTTTTAGCTTTACTATATATATTCATCATTCTGGTATTCTTTCGCATAAACTTGCCATGTGGGACTTAGTATCCTCATTAACTGTGAAGAATTGAACACACAAAATATGCTGTTTTTTATTCACAAATAGTGGAATAACTTTGTAACACAAAATATTACTGACTATGTGTATTATTAGATGAAACTGATGTCTGTACAAGTGTTAGATAAGTCCATTTTATAACAGAGGGGTTGATCCAGAAAATTGTGAAGTATCTGAGTTTAACCCTCTCACTATGGGTAGATCAGAGTGCACATGTCACGACCTTTTAGAGAGCTACATTCAAAATGTACTTAAACTACTTTATTTTCAATGTATATGAATAACTTTGGCATCAAAACATAGTTAATAAATCAAATTTTAATATTATATAAGGTTTATGTTCTTAATTTTATAAGGAAATGTGTAAGAAATCTTCAATCTCTCCTAGTATGAGAATCGTGACATTTGTTCTCTAGGTCTTCTTCCTCTAATTTATTTATTACCCTTCTCTGAAGTATGGAACTTAATGTAACTTGATCATTATAATATAGATATTATTAAGGCAAATTCTAATTTTTATATACCTTTAATGTTATTTGTTTATTGGGCCAAAAACTAGAAATTCAGGCCCTCTTGCCACATCTAACTGTCATATCCTCTCTTTCACAAATTTCCAGTAGTTCTTTCTGATGTTTTATACTATTTTATTTATAACCAATAGAAAAACTAAATTATTATGTGTAAAATGACATATTATATTGGTTTCAATTTGTCTTCAGTTTGAAAATTTCCCTCAAGGTGTTTATATCAAGAAGCTTCAATAATTATTTTAAGGCTTTTATGCCATAGTTAAAAAGCTATTTAAATTATGATAGTTCTAGAACATAGTTTGCTTTGTTCATGTTATTTTTCTGTATTCTTAGTTGCATAATTTTAGTAAATAAAAATTATTTAGTACTAGTACCATTAGTATAAAAAAATAGTCTTAAATTTCAAAGGCAACTGACAGAAGGAAAAAAACAAGAGCCTGAAGGTAAATACAATATTTCTTGTTTTTCATGTATATTCTTTGTTTATTGTTGTAAAAGTAATTAAAATGTAAAAAACAAAAACATTTTTCATGTGTTATGCTTGTAAGCAACTCATGTCATTCAATATGCTAATATGAGCTACGTGTTTGCTGAGTGATTTACAGCTTGTGTGACAAGATTATTAGTTATACACAATTCAAAGGGCAATAAAACAATAAAATTAAGTATTAATAGATGTATACTGTTACAATCCTTAAGCTATTTAGGATAAACAAATGTAGGTTCCTGTTACAATCTGCAGTCATTCTAGAAAATAAAAAAGGCTTAGTTAGATTTATTTCGAATTTTTTTATGGTGGTTTTAAGATTGTTCAAATCAACTGAGTCCATATAGAGATACGGTAGAGAAAATAACAGATAAAATGTAAAGTTTTACTGACAAAAAACGTTTGATATTTATTTAGGATGTTATGCAAATGAAATATGAAAATTTTCATATGAAAAAATTTATTTTTAATATTAAAATGAAAGTCAATTTGTTCTCAGAGCAGTCAACACTTTGACTCCATTTTCTTATGAAAAACCTTAAGTAAAATTAGTTAATTAAAAAAATCTGATTTTTTGTGTACAAAAGATGTGTAATGTTTACCGAAAGCTTCCTAAATTTCATGAAGATACATGTACCATATACAGTATGGAAACTGTAATGATTATTTTGTGTTTACAAGGTTGGTCAAATTGACTGAGCCCATGCAGAAAGTGTTAACTAAATAACTCAGGTTGAGCTAAAGAAATAAACAGACTAAACATGTAATGTTAAGTGAAACACAGTCTTTATTAGATGCAAAGCAACAATGCAGTGCTCATACTTGTGTAGACACTGGATAGTTGCCTTCTACAGGATCAGTGAATCAGTCAGCAGTTTTTGTCTTTCATTTTTCAATATTTTTTTCTGTCAAGTGACTCACATTAAAAACTTGGTAAAAGTAATGTGAATCAAATTCTCCATACTTACAAGAAATTGTGAATTTACCCTTAATGATGCCTGTTACCATGTGATTGAGTACTCTCTTATCACATAGTGAGGGCCGTAACTTCTAGATATTTTCTTCTCAGCCACTGAAGGGCATTGCTATCATTGACTTGTTTCTGCACAATGTGTGAAATTGCATTAATATTGTTGTGGGCAAAGTAGATTCTATCTGCTAGAGAACAACAAAGGTAATTAGAATGAATATAAATCATCAGTTTACTCGACCATGTATTTATGCTAAAATGTAATAGAATCAGACTAAATGAAAAGTTATGAAAATATTTATATCGATAAAAGAAAGTAAGAAATGTATAATATGCCTGCATACTACAACTGAACTTGTTGTCTTAGAACTATACTGTAGACTGTACTGGATTAAAAGTTTTTATAATAGTGTACAGTTTCAAAATAAATCATTTTGTCTTTTATTTCAGGGAGCAGTTGAAAGTTTCCTTCTTGTTTTAGCTGTCTGTAACACAGTCCAGACCTTTAACAATGGAACACTATCGCAGTTAAACAATTTCCATAACAGTTCTAACCTTGAATATCATGCATCATCACCAGATGAAAAAGCACTAGTAGATGCTTGTTGGAGGTAGAAATTTTAGTAGTAATCCTAATGAATTTTGTTCTTGTACATTTTTTTTGTAACTAAGTGTATGTGATTGTGCTTCAGTAATTCCTACAATATTTTATGAAGTTTCTTTTTGTAACTATATGCAACGTTTGTTTTAAGGTTTTTTTGTCAGTAGTTTCCTTTTATTTTATTCTAGTGTGTGTGTGATTAAACAACAACTACATTTTAGTGTTTAATAAACTTAACATAATCTTATTTGTGTGAATTGGTAATTCTCATTTCTTCATCTTTCTCTGTCTAACTTGCATTTATTTTATTAAGTATCTTCTGTTCTAGAAACAAGTAACTTGTTTAATCTATTTTTACAGCTGATTCTGAAGGTGAAATTTTACAAAACATGGTATTTATGGCAAGTCATTGGGCATTGGAGTTTTGAAGGAGTTACTTCTGTAATGCTTAAAAGTAATTTTTGTAATATCAGTGAATATGAATCTTTTGTATGAGTAATTTTTCACCCATCTCTAGACATATGTTAGTTCAGTTACTAAAAGTTATGCTTTAAGTTAGTGAATATTTTTCTGGTGTAACCAGGGTTTAAACAAGAAAATATTCATGGGAGTATGTGTATATTTGTTTGTGAAAATTATCAAGTTTTATCTGAATAAGATTTTTACAGAAAGCATGAAATGTATTTCAAGAACAAAAAAAAAGAGAGAGGATACAGCTCATTACTGTTAATTTCTGTGCTTCTACTACATTTGTGTCCTTGATAGCTTAGGCTTCAGAATCAGGGGATCTCTCACATACACTTTTCTTTAGTTGTGTTTTGTGCTCACTACGTGAAAGTGTTCTGTAAATCAAAAACATAGAAAAAGCTGCTCTAACATGAATTTTTTTACAAATAGGTAGTGTACAGATGAGTGCATGTGTTTGTATTGTAAAATTGGTTGCATTAAATAGATGAGTTTCAGAATTGTAAGTCACACTTTCATGTTTCAAGATTCTGATACCCCTGGTTGATAGGAATAATGTTACAGAACTGATAAAGCTTTATTAATTATTAATTATCACATCCATATAATTATTACTTGCTACCATGTCAAACAAATATGAACCAAAGACAAAACTTAGAAAATATTACCTATTATAATGTCAGAAAAATAAGATCTAGGCAAAATCTGAAAAATTACTTCCTATTACCATAAGAGAAAAATATGAACTAGGCAACACTTAGAAAAGTATTACCTGCTACAATCTCAGAAAAATACAAACTAGGCAAAATCAGAATAAAATTGTTACCTATTAAGATGTTAGAAAAATACAAGGTAGGCAACAATCTGGAAAAAGTACTATTACCACTTCAGAAACATACGTAGGCAAAACCTGGAATAATGATTACCTATTACCATGTCATAAAAATACAAATTAACCAAATGTTTATATATATATAGAGATCCTTTCTACTTTAACTCTTGTTTTGCAGGCTTGGAGTTATTCTGCATGGTGTGTTCAATGATACCTACTATGTAACATTCAAAGGGAAGCTCCATAAATTTGAGCGACTTCACATCTTAGAATTTGATTTTAACAGAAAATGTATGTCGGTGATAATTAGAAATGAGGAAGGTATGTGTATGAACCATTTTGCAATAAATTAATAGTGTATACCTTATTGAATTACTTTAGTTACTTAAAGTTTTAGAACCAACTTAGCATAATATGTGTATTCAGGAGTAAAAATTACATAAAATGGAACTAACATTGCAATAATAGCCTCAATTTTACAAGTATTAAGTCAATTAGAAAGATGCAGTGGGTTTTTAAGTAGGTCAGCAGTAATAACTTATTAATGTAATATACCTCCTGAATATAAAAAAAAAACAGAGAGAGAACAGGTTTACTCACCCTATTTGTAGATGAAATTCAGCCGACAATCTTTCTTTACAAATTTGTCTATAACAGCATCATAAAAACTTTCCCAACTTCTTAGCTAGAGAAGAAACAAATCACAAACTCAAATGAACCAAATCATGCAACCTGTACATTGTTGATGTTGAACATCCACTGGCTGTCATGGTATTTTAATGCAGCATGAATTGCATAGTTTTACTAATAGGTGATAGCGATGTCACTCCAGATACTGCTGGAAGTGCAAGGTTAAGCATACAGAATTTACTTAGCATGACATGATTGAGACTAGATATGCAGAGCTCTTGCAGCACGAGATAAGAATGCTGCCACAGTGCAAAGAAACACACAATAAACAGACAGTAAAATAACAATGATAAATATAAAATACACATTTCATGGTATATAATGTTATTGCATCATTTTTAGTTTTTTGATTGGTCATGTAGTGCATGACTTGTATGCCCTGACTGCATGCCACTAGAAAGATGTTTTTCTGATTTTGGACAGAATTTATTTAATAGTGTTTTACAGGGCATATCTACTGTACATAAAACTGTATTTTTTGTCTTAGACTTACTGTAATATTTGAACTTATTGTGTGTGGCAACAAGTTATTGGTCTTAATAAAAAAAAGGGAAATTAATATAAGAGAAATATTGGCAGATTTTTTTCAGCATGTGGCAGTTTTGAGTAAGTTGACAGAAATGTAGTGTTAGTAAAATCTTAAAACCAAATTTATATCTTGAAATTATAGGAAATATTTACCTGCTTTGCAAAGGAGCTGAATCTACTGTTGTCAAAAAGTGTGTTTCTGGTCCAAAAAATGACACACTGACCCATGTGAACGATTATGCTCTAGTAAGTTTGCTTTCAACACATTAGTAGTATCATTTTACTTTGAAACCAGTAATGTTGAATTACCATAAATATGTAAAATCATTGAAAATATACCAAAATTTATTGTAACTATTGAAGAAGGCACCTCTTGTTTCATTTTGACTGGATCATCAGAAATTTATATACAGATTGTATAAGTGAACTTACCATTATAAATATCATAACGATTTTAACCTTTTTTAGTTTAATAAGCTAATACACGTTCTTGCAAATTTACTCTTAACATGTACGCAATAATGTTTCCTAAAATATAGCAATAAACCAACATTAATGTTTAAAGTAATGTAATGAAATTACAACAGACTTTGCGCTTCATTCTGCTGGCATTTTAATTATGATGTTAAACTCATTTTTAAGGAAGTTTGTTGTGATTAATGTTTACTACTGTAGGAAGGGCTAAGAATACTGGTAGTTGCCCACAAGCAACTTTCAGAAGCTGAATTTCAGAATTTTGACATCAAAATAAAAACAGCACGAGCTGAAATGGTAAATAGGGAAGAAAAAGTAAGTCTTTTGAAAGTTTTATATTTTTTGAATTTTGTTTAAGATGTAAGCATTATTTTGTTTTCAAAAGGAAACTTTACTAATTAACTATAATGGAATCAGTGCTACATTGTTGTTTTTCTTCTGTATTGCTTAATGCTTTAAGTCTAACTTTGTAAAGGGATTTTGACTTGAAATGCAAAAAAAAAAAAAGAATTCTAATAAACAATTCTAGATGTATAATACTAAGCTAGCACTATTTTTGTCTTCAAAATTCTGTGTTTTTTTTAATGTCATTTTAACCCTCTCCAGACAGGTCACGGGTCAAAGGCCATATCATCTCGTTTGTTGACTCAAATTCAAAATTTTATTGAACTACTATTTCATGAATTTATGTCAATAAGTTTGGTATCAAACTGTAGATTATTATTCAAATTTTAGTATTATACATTATTTGATTTCTTAATTTAAAAGTAAATATTAAAAACATGCAGATAAACTTCAATTTTTGTGTGTCACGT
>NW_013665687.1:1269415-1285762 GCF_000517525.1 Limulus polyphemus
AGTTATAGCATGAAAACTATAACAAGCACAAAATGGTTATGAGGTCGGTCCCAGGGATCAAGCCCATGCTGAAAGAGTGAACACTTATAGCAGTCTTTGTCTTCATAAGATTTAACCCTTTTAGTAATGATTCCTACTTAATCATGCCTCAATAGAAAAACTTGCCTGTCTGATCAGCTAACTGATCAGTTTTTTTTGTAGCATTGCTCATTGTCAGAATAGAACAAATTCTTATTACTATTTTCTATGTTTGATTTTCATTGATATTCAACTGATAAAATGAACAACATACAAATTTAAAAGAAAAAAATGTGCAAAGAAAGCACCATGTATAGCAATATATACAAAATGATACATTTGGAATGGATACAAGAATTTGTTTCATGAAATTCTTGAACTGATTTATCAGTTTAGTGAAACCTAGTGTTGAAAGTTACTGAGGGCAGATCAAGTCTGATTTTATTTACAGATGAGAGTTATTCATGTTATGACTGTATTTGTTTTTGCTGTTTTTAATGGAAAAGTACATTTTGTAAAACAATAACAACTAATTTTTAACCTTTAGATCACTTTCAACAAAAAAGATAATTATATTTTTTACTCCTTTTAAAACTTTTGTTACATATTCTTATAAGTTACATACCTTACAGTTTTATTTCTGTTGATATTTTTTACAATTTCAAATACTGTAGACAATGCATAAAATCTACATTTAAATGAAAAATATCTTATTAATATGGTTTTTATGTAACACTAGCTGGAATAATGGTCAGTTCAAATGTTTTGTTATATAATGAAAACTCTTTATAGTAACTAAAAGATATGAACACTTAAATTAAAAAAACATTGTTTAATATAGTTGCTGTGGTCAAGTTAATCTGTAACATAGACCTACACTGTAGTATTACTTGTTGGAATAACCTGCACAAAACATCAACATGCATGTTTTACACAAAGTTGAGAGAAATGTTACCATTGTATCAGCTGTGATCCTTCCATGTTAAACAGAAATACCTGATGACTTCAAATAAATAGCTGAAATATTATATATGATATAAATAATAATAGTTATAACTATTTTGTTCCATGTTTTTTTCAGAATTGAATCTTTTACATATAATCAATTTCGACTATATTATCCATGAATAATATTGAACACAGATACCTGAAGACTTCACATAATTAGCTGAAATGTTATGTATAGTTTTAAAAAAAAGTTATGTCTTTCTATACCCTAAATAAAATTGTAATTGCTTTGTTCCATTATTTTTTTCACTATTGAATGTTTTCAGTGTAAGGAATTTGATTACGCTTTTTGTGCTTAAAGTTCCAGCTGTGAAGATCATTAATTAAAATAATTTTTTATTATAAACTTTGAAGCAGCTTCAACTGTTTGATACTTGCAGGTTTTGAGGGTTTTTGAAGAAATTGAACAAAACATGACATTGTTAGGAGCTACGGCTGTGGAGGACAGGCTACAGGATGGAGTTTGTGACACATTAAGTGCTCTAAAAGAAGCTGGAATAAAGGTAGCATAACCTTGTAAAGTCAGAGAATGCTTGAAAAGTGTTTAATAAATTAAACTTTGTATTTGATTAAAAAAAAGTTTTGTTTTCTCAACTACAAAGGCCTGGCATGGCCTGGTGGTTAGGGTGCTTAACTCACAGTCTTTAGGCTGTGGGATCAAAACTATTTGCCATATATGCTCACTCTTTCAGCCATATGGACATTATAATATATTGGTCAATCCCAGTATTCATTAGTAAAGAATAGTTCAAGAGTTGGCAGTGGATGGTGTTGGCTTCCCTCTAGTCTATCACTCCAAAATTAGGGACAACTAGTGTAGATAACTCTTGTTTATCTTTGCATGAAACTTCTACAAACAAACTCTACTACACATAAAAGATTTAATTGTACTATTTTTTTAAAGAAGTATTAACACTAGTATGAGGTCTGTAGTAGTGTGACATTATTTGTGTAGTGCTGTTAACATTTGTTAAATGTTGTATTTAGTTGTTTGAAACACACAAGTTTCAATACATTTTATTTCATAGTCAAAATGTTGATTTTTTCAATAAAACTTTAAAAAAAGGAATTTTAAAAACATAGCTTAAAATGAAACAGAATTTGTAAATATAACAAAAACTTGCAAGTGTCATGTTACCCTTAAATATGGTTTAGGAAATGTGATTTTTCTTAAAGTAGTTTTGGGTTATATATTAAACATTTCTGAGGAAGGAACCATTTTATAATTAATACATATGTATTTGTTTTGAAAATGAAGGATTTGGTGGAATATAAAATTTTTAATTTGTATTATTCCATTGTTTGGTAGATATCTTGTCTGCTGTGTGATTGGAAATTCCAAAATTAGGGTGTTTTTGTATATATATATGTATATAAAAAAGTTACTCTTTAATCACCATTTAGAGTGGCTTGAATTTATTTTAGTTGAAAAATGCAGACCAATTGGGGCTTGTGCTCACAGTTTCAATTTTTTTTTTATCTGCCAAAATTAATTTGGTACCATTATTCTCTCTTCTACCCTATAGCAAACATGAGGTCTTGTCAAAAGACAGATATTTCTGTTAAAAACTGTAATAATTTGTTACTTCTGGTGGGTCGTATGATGGGTCGCTCACATTAAACATTTCTTTAAACTTTTACATGGGAACCAGGAGAGTCTGTGATACTGCAAACAATATAAAAAATTCTGGATGATGCACTCTTCTCAAAGAAAGTTGAAAACAAATAATCAAGATGAAACAAATAATAAACATGTTCAACAAGATAAAATCTGAAAATAAAATGAAGTGGTTCAAATTCCTAAAATACAAAAAGAATTTGTGGTCAATGCCTTGGTTAAGCGACTTTAACTTGAGCTTCAAGAAAAGTAAGATGATCTCTTAATATATAAAAATAGAAGACTACTTTCTGGTGAGAGAAGAACCAATGAAAAGATCCAAGAGTACAGAAGCACAACATAGGGGATAGAAGGAACTGTATTTATACTGTTGTTCTGAGCAAAGATCAAAGTATCGTAAAGTGTGTTGAGAAGCAACAAAACTTACATCAGGCTGTACTTTCAAAACTGGTCACAAAGCAGTCTGAAAGTAAAGCAAAATTGTTTAACAAGTTATACAGTATTTAATGGTAAAACAATCACTAGTAATATGAAATTTTTTTAAACATCATAGTTTAGGTGCACTAATAACCCAGAAACATCAAAACTACCCATGCTGTATAGATTCCCTGGTAGTTCTCTTCCAACTTTTTAGCCAATAACATCTAAAACCAGAAATTCCTGTGGAAGCACACCAATAACCAGAAGTAACTTAAAATTACACGCTTGATATTATTATTTATATAAAAAAGTTTCAATAAACAACTGAAAATAGAAAAGAGACTGACACTGAAAAGTATATTTTTTCTTATTTATTTGTTTTAATTTCATTTAGTTTTGTGTATGTTTAGTTTTGATTTGTTACCTTTTATAATAATATTTTTTTATTATTTTTATATTTCAACATTTGTATTTTTGGTGTGAGCTGTGGCTAAGGATCAACTTTTATGGAAGTTATTTTTTCTCATCACTTTTGTATTGTAACTTTTCTTAATTTTTAATCTGTATAAAACATTTTTGTGGATAAAGCTTGTTATTCAATACTTGAACTTTTTTCCATTTTTAGGTTTGGGTTTTAACTGGAGACAAAGAAGAAACAGCTATTAACATCAGCTATTTATCAGGCCACTTTCAGAAAGATATGGAGCTTCTGAAGCTTATATGTCAGAGGACCAGTAGCCAATGCCATAGGCAACTGAACAAAATTAAAATTCTGTTAGTCATTTTGTATTTTGGTTGTAAATGAAACTGATTTAATAAATACCTTTTCTGTAATCAGATAATGCTTTCATTAGTTATTTGTGATTACTTATATATGCTGTAACTTTTTATTATTATTATACAAGTATTACAGTTGCAGATATTATGAAGATAAGGTTTTAGTTTTTGGTGCCATTAGCGTATTGTGTTAAGATATATGTATATTTTAAAAACAAAGCAGTGTGTCATATAATAAAACTTCTATACTATGTGACAACTAAATCAGAATATGTAATGTTAAAACTTCAGAGTCCTTATGTCATTAGCAAAAAGTTTCTCCTTATTGAAAAAACATGTATTACAACATAAACAACTAGGTTAATTTCTTCTTATTGTAAGTTAAATCTGAACTATTCATAATTCAATAAAAATTTGTACAGTTTTTTTCCAGCTTGCTATGGTTGTAATGGATATATAGTTTTTTAAGTTTTTTTTATTTCTTGAAACTATAGTTGCTGTTTATTTTCAGGATGGAAAAAGAACCAATCAAAAGTTATGCTCTCGTTGTGGATGGTCTCACACTGACATTTCTTCTCAGTGAGCTTCGTGACGAATTTTACAAAGTTTGTTGCCAATGCACTGGTGTTCTGTGTTGTCGTATGTCTCCCATACAGAAAGCGGAGGTTTGGTTTCCAATATATTAATGTATATTGTGTGATTAGAGCTTTACAAAGGCAGAGAATAAATAATGACCACTTACTTGATCAAGCATATCAGGTTACTTAAATCTTTACATTCAGTAGTATATATTGATGTTTCAGTTATTTGTTTTACTAAACTTAAAGATAATTTAACAACATTTAAAGCACCTAAAAACTTGACTCTAATTACCTCAGAAAAACCCAAAGAAGATTTCTAGCTCATATTAGGGTTTCCCAAAATTTCTAGAGACATTAGGAAAAAACTTGATATTTAACCCTAGAATGCCAGCATTAAATATTCAATCATTAACACCAAGTGGTATAGGGTCATAGTGACCCAATATTGGCATTCTAGGGTTAAAAACGATTTTCTCAGTTATCCAGAATTACAATGTATATATATATATATATTGTAGTGCAACACATTAGAAGTTATAGTATGGAAACTTTAAAGGTCAATTTGGGGTCAAGATTTATTTCTAATCAATTGAGCCCATCACAAGAGAGTTAAAATTCAAAAGTGCAGTAAAATTTACTTAGGAAACATTTAAGTAATTTGTGATTAATAAAACTGTAATGTTTTCTATTTTGCTCAACCATGATGCTGAACATGTTAATGAGCTATTTCTTTGAACTTAGAATACTTTATTTATTGAATAGCTATTTAAGGTAAGTACAATTATCTAGGAAAAATTAAAAGAAGAAAGCTGTTGAAGGCAAAAGTTAGCATTATTTAATTGAAGATCTAAGACCATTTGTTTTAAAACTTGGGATTTTGTATTATTTGATCAGAAAAGGTTTTGTTGCAGGTTGTGAAGTTCATCAAGAATGGATCTGAGAAGGTGGTTACTGCTGCAATTGGGGATGGTGCAAATGATGTCAGCATGATTCAAGAAGCTCATGTTGGTTTGGGTAAATTTCTCTCAATTAATTTATAAAGTTGTAATTAAAAATAACTACCTTTTATATTCACATCTATATATATGTATGTGTGTGTGTGTGAGTGTTATGTATCAAATTTAATGTATATTTTATGGAATCCTTTTCATTTCAAAATGTTGTTAAGATGAGGAAGCGTAACACATAACAATATAATTAAAAATTGGAGAAGACATAGAAGTGTTGGGACATGTACATTAGGAGTTCAATTAAAGGGAAGTAGCAAACATAATGATGTAAAGATTGGTATACTTTCTCTTAGTTCCTATGTATTTTTAAGTAGAATTTTAATAGTTCTTAGAATGCTTTTGCTATTCTGTTTTATTGTAGTATAGATACAAAATGTTGAACCTACAGAAATCATTAAGGTTATGATCAAACGTTTTTCCCTAGTGTTATTTTTATAAGAAAAATAAGGCACTGTATTAAGTCATTATGCTGATAAGTTGGTTTCTTAGAGTTTCATATTTAGTAATAATAAAAAGGCTTTAGTTATACTTTAGTTTTTGGTTTACTGCAGGCATTATTGGTAAAGAAGGCCGCCAGGCAGTACGATGCAGTGACTTTGCTTTTGCTCGTTTCCGGTTCTTGCTACGTGTTCTACTTGTTCATGGTCATTACTACTACATTCGAATTTCCACATTGGTGCAGTACTTTTTTTACAAGGTAATCTTTGTTTTGCTTTTTTATATCATAGTAACCCAAAAGGTCAAAACAGAATTTTAGTAAATTGATGTTTTTAGGTGCAGAGTTATAACACAGATTTTGATAACAAAATGGATCTGTTGCCTTGGTTTGTGTTGCTTTTAAGAAAATTGTGGACTTTCTCAAAATCAGTTCTATTCCTTTTGCCTATCAGTTTATAAAATTTATATGAACTTCATTTAGTGCATAGTTGGTTATTATTTTATATACATTCAACCTGTAAACTATAATTTGTGATGTATGTAACAGTGTTTTGGAATTTTAAAAAATCGCATAAAAGTTATAGTGTTTTCAGTTATAAAATATCCAATTATGATGTATAATCTTAAAGCTTTTAATATTCTATTCTATATATTTATTTTTCTATGTTCTAGCCAACAATACATTAATCAGTTAACTTTAATGTACTTAAAAACTGTGATATAGAGATATTTATACAATTGTTACATGCTTATTTTGTGAAATTCAGAAATGGATACAATACTCTTAAACACTTGAACTTTAAGTCAAGTGGCATTACAAAAATAAGATGCATTAATTTTGATTATTGATTAGATGAGTAAAAGAAGTTATGAGGTGTTAATTGCATGTTAAACTTTTTATTATGTATCATTATTTTTTTACTGTTATTCAATTCTTAAAATATAATATTGGTTTCATCCAATATAACCCTATGTTAGCACCTACCTACATCAAACGTTTTTGTAATTACACTACTTAACAACAAAAAAATTTACTTTCAATCTCACAATTTTGATGTTTTTTGTTTTTCCTGCTGAATAAATTTTTCCAAAGTTCATTTCTAGAAACAAAACTGCTATTCAGTACAAATAATGAGATGGATAAAAAAGGGGACAAATGTAGAAATATAGGAGATGTCTGTGGGACATGTTGAAGAAAAGAGGAGTCTCATGTGAAATAAGTGAGAGTTAACATTTACACACTCATCTAATCTATAGTAAAACCCATTGTTCTCAATGGAGCACACACAAATAGAAATGATCATCAATGATGCAGCTCAGTACAAAATATTCTGTGATATAAAGTATTATTGTAGTCATCATAGGCTAGCCTTGCTAATACTACTTGTATGAAGTTTAAAAGCTAGGATCCTCTGCTGTTGTCAACTGTGATGTATTGGATTAGTAACTGAGAAGTCTATATTACTCTATTTTATTGGTGAGGTAATTTTTTTTATCACTAAATCATCAGTTAAAAAGTTTATGCTGGATAATTAAAGTCTCAGTTGAAATTTTTTTGTTGATTATGTTTTCATTATTCAATATATACTATTGTATACAATATTATTTTTCAGAATATAGCTTTTATCATACCTCAAGCATATTTTGCAAGTTATAGTGCCTTTTCTTCCCAGGTAATAGTATATTTTCTTTATAGGGTCTTATTAGTTCTAATTATTATGAGCAGTAATTCACCATTATTATGCTACCCACTTAAACACTAATGTCAGATATCAAACATACTGTTGGTGTGAACATGCTTTGTAGTCACTATGAGAATACAAAGCATGTTCACACCAACAGTATGTTTGATACTTTTCACTATGATATAAGTCCAGCTTATCTCTCTTTGGTTAACTTGTGTTCAGGGTTACTGATGATGAGTGGAATTCTCCAAATTTAGTGTAACCCAATAACACACGTTGATCAAAGTTTAGATCGAACTGAACCTCCCTTGAACTTAGACTTCTAAATTAAACAATTTTTTGGAATACTATATTTATTATAATGTCAGATATGTCTTAATTGCTTCATCCACAACCTCAAATCCTACTTTGTTTTTGATATGATCTAATATTTTTATCTTCTATGATACATTGTTCTTCATTCTGTAAAACTTGTAACTTATTACACATTATAATGCTCTGCTGTAATATAATTGGTCACAAGTTGGCTCTACTAATTTGTCTGAGATTCATAATTTTATATTTGACTTCTAAGTACAGGTAAATCATCTCATCGTTGTTTTGTTTTTTATAAAACAAGCTCCTTCATAATCTTATGCTTTTCTCTACTTTTTCATTTGTTAGTTCTGAGGTGACCATGTCAGTGTTCACTAAAGTACATTATCTGAAATCTGTTGAGACTGAAGTGTTTCAGTCTAGCAGTTCTTTCTGAGAGTACAGTTTGCCATGTAATAGAAAATATAAAAATTGATTTACATTCATTTTTTGTAAAAACAGTACATACATCTTTAGCTTTTATAGAGCTAGCATTTGTTGAAGGTTATGGCCCAACATTTTGTGCATTGTTTTCTAAAAATTGAATAAATAAAAACATTTTTTTTACTTTGGGAGTTTATATTAGTGCATGTTTTAGTTTGGGACTGATTCTCATTTGTGTGTCACTCTCCATATATTAGTCTTTTAAACTTTGGTTTACTTTTCAATATGTTTTTTCTTAAATAGACATTTACTTTCATGTAGTTGAATGAGTTTGTATATTTCTCTTAGAATTTTTTACTTTTTTGTTTGCTTTATTTTTTGGTTTCTCCATGTCCCGTGGTTATGTTTTTCTGAAATTAATCAGACTTTGATCCTAAAAACTTTGAATTCAAGTAATGGGATTACGATCTTTTATCATTCTTTATTAGTTTCCTCTCTGTATGCATTCAGTTTTTTTCCAACTTCTTAGTATTCACTACTGGTCTGAGAGAAGCCCATCTGTACAGTAATCATGTTGCTTTCTTTATGCATCTGGATTTACAAAACCTTGTCCCCTTATATCCATCTTTTTTAAGCTTGCTTCCATTTTTTTTTTGGCCATAGGTCTTTTCCATTATATTATTTAGTATAAATAAGACTTCTGTGTTTGATTTCTCTGTTTTAGCCTGAATTTTTTTTCATACTTTTTTTGTCTTGAGGAATGTTTTAAACTCATTAATAAAATATTTTTTTAAATCACAATCACTTGCACCATCCTACTTTAAACCAATCTCTTGATTTAGAAGGTTGAGGATGCCTGTTACGTATGGTTTATGTCTATTTGGGTATGACAAAGTTATGTGATAGTGATGCCAGGTGTAGTCTGCTGTTTCACTCCTCTCTCTTGTTTCTTGCCATCATATATCATGTTATATGTTCAAGTATCCTATAATCTCAAAATACTTTATCCATCTGATTAGAATGAAATTTTTCAGTATTATAAAACGTTTTTTTTAGCAAGTTCTCCTTTTTCTTTTTTTACCAAACTCATGTATGTATGAATAGCTGGTTACAGAGATATGGATTACATAATAATAGATTGCAATTTCAAAATTTTCACGTACTCCTGAACTTTATAATTTATTTTAATACTTTGTGTATAATTTAGTTCTTTGTTACATTCTCATTCTACAACAGTACCTTACTGTTTTAATGCTCTTTAACACTGTTAAGACAATTGTAATCTCTAATGCTACACATGTGTTGTTTATTTGTTTGTTTTTCCTTCTTTTTAATAACTTTGTATTTCGATGTGACAAAAAGCAGTTGCTTGAAACATTGTCACTTAACTAATAAAAAAAACTCTTTAATGATTTGTAACATGTTTATTTTTATTATAATTTCTTTTGGAGGACTGTTGTATTTAAAGCTTTATCATGTATACAAGTATAAATGTACTTTAAAGTTTGAAGATAAAGAGTATTTTAATCTAAAGGAACTGTGTATTGGTAAAACATTAGGTTATGCACATGAATAAAGGCAATTTTTAACAAAGACTATATCTGTTTGTTATCAGTAATAAGGGCTGTTTATCAACTAATTATTGGTGTTTTCTACAGCCAATTTACCATAGCTTTTATCTTATGTTCTACAACATCTTCTTCACCTCCCTCCCCATTCTTGTGTTTGGCTTGACAGAACAGCACCTTAGTCAAAAAACCTTGCTCGACAAACCTCACTTGTACAGGTTGGTTTATCAGCATATGCTTATTTAAACAGTATCTCATAGCATGACTTGTTTTACATTAAGATGGTAAATGTGATTTATTTTGCATATTGTGGCTAAATATTAATTTTGTGCGTGGCATGTTTTTGTTTTTTTATGTTTGCACAATTCCATTCATAGTAAGACTCTTCATGCAGACTTTTATCATTTGCATATAGAAATCGAATTTCAGTAAGCATCAAATAACATGCTTTGCTGTAGCTGCACATGTACAGGCTCCATGGAAATTATTTAACTAAAAAATTCTTTAATTTTTTTTTTGCATATAAAGTGTAGATTTGTTTAATGATTACTGTACTTGAAAGAAATCTAAGGGTAAGCCTAATAGATTAAGTTGGCTTCTGAGAGCTAGTTAATCTTTCTAGGGTGGTGAGTGCACAACTGCATATCAAATTAGAAAATTTAAATAAAAATCATACACCAATTCTATTTCAATAATATTGATGTGTTGTAATATTTACTTACTGTAATTCACAAAGAAATGTGAAAATGTGTTCAAATTTGCATTTCTGCACAGCTTTGAGGAGCTTCACCTATTAACAACACGCTTAATTGTTTTGTTTTATTTTTAGAATTTTTCTGCCCTTCCTAAAGTATAGGTTGGTATTGCTAACATAATTCTCAAGGATTTGTTTTTCATGTGATTTTCTTTCTCTGATTTTATTAGTACAGCCTCTTTTCCCACCCTTTTCTGATTTCACAGCATTTGATCAGAAGTACTAAAGTAGCTCATCTTTGAAAATAGCTGTAGGCATAGTTTGAATACCATTGGATAGAGCAAATTATAAACTATTTAGATCAGTGTAGAGTGAATAAAGTTGTTTAAGAAATAATTTAAGTTTTTTGTGGGAAAATGCTTAGGTGTAGTTCCTGCAGGGAAGAATAATGGAATGTAGTGGGAAGTTTAAAAGACTTGGGAACAGACCACAGATCTGGGAAGTTAGTTTTTATAGTATCTTTACAAATCTTTTTCTTTCCTTAAAATGTTTTAATTTTAAATTATATTTATTTGAAAGCTTGAAAATTTTCTTGCATGAAAAGATATCTGATAAACCTAATTATGATTAGGGATTATAGTAGGTGAAAACAAAATGTTCTGGACACTCAAATCTTTATTGATGTTAAGTGTATCCTATTCAAACAATACACATAAATTAAGTATCTTATAATTTATTGAAAAGATGTATATCTATTAAATATAAATTGATTTCAGTAAAAAATATTGCTAGCAAAAATATCATTACCTAATCTGACCTGATGTCATTTTGAATGGTCAGGTTCAAGAATACCAATAAATCATTATGACTTACAACCAGAAGTGGTGAATACTGCAACAGGTAGATTAAAGTATCAAAATAAATAATTTAATGAATATCAGTTAAGTTGAAAATTAAAAGAGAATAAGCCTTTTTTAGTTAGTGATTATGAATAATTCCTTTCATTTTTTATCAGGAAGTTCCATTCTATATATCCAAGTCACTCTGTTGAGAATGCTTTCATGCTCCTTTTTTGGTAATGCTCAACAATATACAGCGTAGCTTAGCAACAAAACTATCGCCTGATAGTTCTTAGGCCAACTGTGGTGTTTATGTTGAATGCTCAATATTCATGTTGATTTGTTAGAAAGGCATGTTTTTTATGTTTTATTTTTTTTTATAACTTTGGTTTAAATCAGAAGTTTTATAACATTGTGGTCTAGCCAAAAGCAAAATAAAATTTACCAAGTAGTGTTCAGCTAAGCCAAAAGCAAAATAAAATTTACCAAGTAGTGTTTCAGCTAAGCCTTACATTATGTATATGTATTAAATTATACTACAAATAGGCTTACTATTACTAACGTTATAGAGTCAGTATTGTAAAAAGTTTTAAGTGGTAAGTAAATGTTAATTAATGAATATTCTTGTGGTATTTTAAAACATAATATCTACTTGTTCTTGAATCATAAAGAAAAATAAATGTTTATTACTGCCAAATATCATTTATCCTTTGTACAGTTCAAAGAGTTGAATTTTTTTGTTGGAATGTCAGCGCTATGTTCTGACCTATAATACAGTGAAAAGGCTCAAGAGTGCTATTTAAGTCTCTTTCAGAGTGCACATGTACTGTTGTTCATGGTAACATTTAAATTTTCTACATAATTTTGCTGAAAATATTATGTTTAAGAATTAATTTGAGACTGATGAAATAAGTGAAGAGTAGGTGCATTTTGGAGGTACAGACAAATTCGTTTTAGTTAAATTTCATAATTTTTGTTAATCATTCAGTAATGGTTTCCCATAATTTTTGACAAGCTTTTATACTAGTGTTTTATAAAAATAGTGTCTCAAAGAATCAATTTTGAAATTGTACAACATGAAAAAGGATAGAAAAGGTCATTCTGATTATGAATTCTTTTATGCTAGAATTATATATTATTTAGTAAGTTTGTTCTAAGTTTCATACAACTTGTTTAAGTATCTCCACTGTGAGAAGGAAAAACAAAACAACGGATATCAGGGATACCCCCTTTGGTCTGGAAAAGGATTAACACATGCTTTAGGAAGGTAAATTGATTTGTAACTGGTAGTTAGTGCAACTTTCATCATTTATTTGTGAATGATGTGTTCAATTGTTAAACATAAATGAAAATAGTTTACAACAAAATTGTAAAGCATTAGAAGAGTTTCCTGATTTCACGAATAGTGTTTAAGTTGGTAGATCATTAATATAACAACAACAAAAATCTACAACCCTTACTGAAACCCACTGAGGTTTATCTGAATTTCTAACTGGGATGATTATTGGCTTCCAATTGACAGATTTCCACTATTTCTATTGTAAAATTGGCCATACACCCAGTCTGTTCAATTCCATTTTGAAAAATACTGGAGGTGTTGGGATGCTGGGCCATGACAAAATACTGGTACTAGTGGGTTCGATCCAAGATTGCCTTGTCTGCTTTGATGTTTATGCTAAACCAAATTCAATAAAGCTCCTTTTAACTGGCTGATTGAGAGACAGCTAACCAATCACAAGATATCTTTTGAGACTGAATGTACCTGACCCAGAAATGCATGGACTCCTTAAAGTTCATTGATGGATGTGTGTAAAGGAATGGCATAGAGATGGGCTTTAACAATTTCAGTATCTGCCTTAATAGCATACACATTTTGCCAATTTTTATAATTACATAAATTATTTGTGAAATTATTTAGATATAGCCTAAATTGTGAGAGATAAGTATGATCTGATTAAATTTGGGGGAGCAGGTATTTGACAAAGTTCTTGAAATTGTTTTCAATAATTAAGTGCATTTTGTTAGAAATGAAAACTTATTACTAGTGCAATAAATGTCTCAGTTTTTGAGATTATTTGCAGTGTCATAAATTATGTCATACACAAGGTGGGTAAATTGTATGAGTGATGAATTTCAGATATGCAAGAAATCAGTCAATACCTATGTTATTTTGCCTACATTTTTATTTTTTTGTAGAAAATAAATAAAGTATCCAAATGTTGAGCTTGTGACTTCTAACAGAGAAAGACCAGACTCTATTTGATGAACAAGATAAGAACTGTAAAAAAAAGTAGTAGTATAGGCTGAGGCTCATACATTAACATATGTGATAATAATCCATATCTGCCTTTTAAAACACTCAGTTAAATGATCAACAGTTTGCCCTCGAAGAATCTGATTTGTACAAGTATTGCCTTAGTATTTCATGAAATGATCAATTTGTACATAACTGAGCTAATCATTATAATTATAGCCACTTGTAAATAGTATCTGTCTAAATATTTCATGGAAGGACCAATTTGTATCTTAACTGTTGTATTATTTTTAATCATTGGAACATGAGTTAAATGTGGCAAAGTTCCAGTATTTACTGATCATTGTAGCAGTACGTCTTACTATAAAGGAGCAATGGCGTGGCTGTCTATATATCTATCTATGAATGTGACTCAAATAATAAATACAATAGTCCCATCTGTTGTGCTGAAATACAACAAGATCTCAATACAAGAAGTGGTGATTGAGGCTTATGAAATGTGGTGCCATTCAATAGATAAAAAATGTTCATATATTTGGTATTCAAGATTCAGACAATTAAAAAAATAACTACGGTATATGCAACAACCATTTCTTTATCACAGAACACAATTTTAAATAAATGTACTCTCCTCACAACAAGAACACAATGTTCACTAGGACTATATATGAAGTTTGATTATATCTTCATTGATGTAATTTTTAAATGTAGTACCAAAAAACTGGAGTTATTTTTACAATAAATGGCACCACTTTTAATATGTAGAAACAGTACAGTTTATATCAGTAATATTTTGAGATCTGTTCATTGAATCATTTGGATGCAATGAATTGTGTATGATTAAAGAGCACAATCTGAACACTTTTCCTGTGCAGTAGTTCACAGAAAAAAAATTATTATTTTTTTTTAGAAAATGTTCACTTTTTTACAGTTTTTTACAATAAGGTATGAATACTACAATTACTAATTACTAGCACAAACAGCTGCCTTTAGGGTGTTGTTTCTGCTAGTAATGTTAATAGTTAGAGCCTCAGAATAGCTTAGAATGCATCAGAGAACACATAGAACTACCCGGCTGGGACCAAGAACTAACCAAACATTTCAAAAGCTGTTCTCATCCCTGTTTTCATTTATTGTTAACATTTTTTACATTAGCCACTTTCTAGAGCTCCAAAGTATTTTTTAGACTGCTTTGGGCATTATTCTTCCAATCCAAACCATGGCAGAAATTTAGGTTTAAATTCTTTCAGGCCCCAAAGAAAGTTTGGGGTCTGAAAGACAACCCGGGATGGTCAGAAACTCCTGTTTCTCTTCATCCTGTGCAATGAAAAGGCCTAAGCCAAATGGATGTGGAAGAAGCCTCTGGGCTTAATTTTTTTGTACCCTGTGAGTTTTTTGTTGAACAGCATGGTAAGATGCCAGCCAGCAGTAAAGCTGTGAAGAGAGCCATTTATGGATATAAAATGTCTTTATAAACCCCCTAGAAGAATGAAATATAAAATTGATGTCCAGTTTAATATATTAGTAAATGTAAGTTTTTAAACTTTCTGTTAAGAAAAACTATTTCCTTATATATGTTTTTTTTCTTATTCTCATCAGTTCTCCATTTAATCATTTCAATTAAAGTGCTTTAGGAAGTTTTACAGAATCAATATTATATGCATTTGACTTAAACTGACTAGATTTATTTGGTTTCTACTTAATTCAACTTAGATTATGCTTTCTTTAACATCCCACAATATGTTATCTCGAGCCATCATTGCCATATATAAGTAATTTCAGTGTAATTGGTAAAGAGGAAAGGATTTTGTTAGTTTTTATTCCTCCAGTTATTAATTTAGATACTTGCTTACCACTAATGGCAAGAATAATGTGCAATTCCAAATTTCACGTGGGGAAGGAAGGGGCATGTGCCAGATTATGAATGCAAATGTTCTTCAGTGCTACAAAATCATGCTCCTCTTTTAGTACCATGAGTTTGTTATAAGAGTGAGAGTCAAATTCAACTATTTGATCAAAGTAGACCAAGAGATGACAATGTATCCTGTTTACTAGCTGCCTTTCTTATAGTCTGTCATTTCAAAATTAGGAACAGCTAGTGCAGATAGCCCTTGTGTAGCTTTGCATGAACATTCAACACAAACAAATATTTTTGGGAATTTCTTTCTTCAGTATTAGAAATTAGGGTATTTTGAGGATTTACTGAACTGTTTTTTTTAATGTAGTGATTTATTATTGTAAATTCTAAACCACTTAAAAGTCACTGGGTGTGTCTACTTTCTTGACAGTGTAGGTTATTATAACAGTTAGTTTCAAACTACTGATTGAAGCAGATTGGTAACTATAACTTTGTTGAATTTTCTGATTAATACCACTTTTTGAAAGTTTTTTTATAATTATTTTCTCTTTTCATGTGGCCATTTAATAAACACAAAGTAAAAGTCTTATGCAGTTGATTCTCAAGACATTTTCTGAAAAACAGTTAATACCGAACATTTTTGTTTTCTTATTATCAGTATTTTTGTTTCTGTGTGTAACCTTAATGAGCATGATTAGTGTAATTTTTCATGAACATTATTTATTTTATGTTTTTTAATCATTAATCTTCAAGGTAGTCCGAATAGTTTGTTACGTTTGGTTGGTTGTTTTGAATTTTGTGCAAAGCTACATGAGGGCTATCTGCACTAGCCATCCCTAAT
>NW_013665687.1:1285855-1287408 GCF_000517525.1 Limulus polyphemus
ACCCACAGATTGCAAATCAAGTGCCCTAACCACCTGGCAATGCCAGGCCAGTTTGTTAGGAAAAGGATTTATCATGTTTTATGCTGTAAACTTGTACTTTGCTATCATATAACGTGCTATTGAAAACCACTATAAACACATTTATAGAAAGTACAATAAAAGTTACTATGTAAATATCATGGCCTAAGGAGTATTTTTTACTTGTATATAATTATTTAAGTTTTCAATTACAATTTGTATGAGATATTTCAAAAACTTCAGGTTATAAGAAACATTCAAGTTAGGTAATGATTGCTGAAGATTAGCATATTGCTCACAATTCAATAGACAATAAAGCACACTTTATATGATATCCAAGAAATAGCCAGGAAAATGTTTGAATAAATTGTATGGTACCTAGTGGGTAAGCAATAAGTTTACAGACATGCACTGCTAGAATCTGGGGTTTGATTCTCTGTGGTAGACAAATTGCAGGTAGCCCATTGTGTTGCTTTGTGCTAAAACAACAAGTGTGAATTGCATGAACTCAGTAACTAAATTCCAAGATGATAAATGCATAGTATACATTTGTGTTCCATTTCTATTACTCAGTTCGTACAGTTTGTTTTTAAGAGTTCAAAATTAATTTGTGTGGTTTCAGATATCCATTGAAATGAGATTAATATTTACCCTGCATTGTGAAATTCAATAATCTCTGGATTGTGTTCAAAAAGTAGTATAAAACTGTAGTTGAAATTGGTATGTTGAAAGTTGTGAGAAGTTTTATGATTAGTTGTATATATATATTTATGTGAGTGTTCAGTTAATTTCAAACTATAAACACCATTTTAGTTGAGAATCAGTTGCCAAAACCAGGTCAGGTACATTTGATTGTTTTGTTATTCTAAAAGTAAGACTTTTATATGAAGTGTTAGAAATTAATAAATTATGCTAGAATTGAAAGTTCTGAAAAACGTAGTTTTATCAGTCGAAACACTGTATACAAAATTGATGAAAAAAGGAGAAAGGGTATAAACATGATTTGTTTGTTTCAAAATTTTTTTGCCAATCCTTTTTAATTCGATCTCTTTGAATCATGTAAATTTCTTTGATTGTTATACTTGTAGCTTTGAGCTTGAGCTCATTTTCTCCATAAATATAGAATTTCTCATTCATTTGTTGATCATTATGTGGTATAACGCAGTTTGCAAGTTTTCTTAAGTATTTATTTATAAATGTTTCTTTTTCACCTTCATTTCAACTAATTTTGTTTCTTGCCAAAGGAATATACGAAGAAATGCCAAAATGACTAAATTACAGTTCACCAAGTGGATTATACAGGGATTTTGGCATTCACTTGTTCTTTACTTTGGTACACATCTTTTTTGGATAAAGAATACTTCTTGTTTTTTGGATGGTCAGGTTGGTGTTTTTTGTTATCATTCTGTTTATTTTTTTAAACCATTTTGTTGTTAAATAATTAGCCTTATGCATTTCATTTTATACTGTTGCGTATCTGCTTATTTGTTAATTTCCTGGTATAAATTCTTTCCGAGAAACTTCAGCGATACAAG
>NW_013665687.1:1287428-1302136 GCF_000517525.1 Limulus polyphemus
CACACGCTATAAATCACAGTGATTCACACACTTTACTTGCAGTGCCTACTGTTCGCTTGACTCAATTATCTATCTTTTCAATCCCGCTGGGTATTTTCGCCAGGCTTATATACTAAAAAAGAGGGCGTCTCGAATGCACTCGGGCCTTCATGATCATTCGATAAATTTCAGCGTGCATGCTTCCAATTTACTTGACTTCCACTGTCGTAACAATACATTTTCAGGTCATTATTTTCTTTTTAAAACCTTAAAATTTGGAGTGGATTGTACAGAAATTTATGTCTGTTTTGGTAATCGTAATACCTGGCATATGATAAAAAAAAACACTAAAACTGCCTCTGAACAATAATTTAGTATTAGAGCTTTTGAACAATCCAAACTTTGTGCTCTGCCTCATCAGTTCAGGTCTTGCAGAGAAGTCTTCATTTGAAAGTGAGTTCTCCCCCTTCTTATGTCAAGATTTTGGTGAAAAGTCATTGCCTTTTGCAAAATAATTCACATTGAAAATACCTATTTTTGGTTCTTCAGTAGTTAATGTTCAGTGGGAAAATGTCCAAAAGTCAACATTATCCTAGTCTCAGTTGCAAGTGCAAGGTTTGCATGAAATGTAAACATTGTGGATGCAGTCATGGTGTCATTCCTGTTGATAAATGTCCAAAAAAGGTTAGAACGCAGTTGAGAGAGGACAATAAAACAGTGAAGCTGAAGGAATAGTAAGAGATAGATATGTTGTTATTTTCATTATAATCACTTTTGTTGTCTTAGATCTTCAGTGATTGACAGATGGAGGTATGATTGATCAGGCCTCAACCAATGAAAGTCATAAGAAACAGTTGAAAACATTTATTATTGTTTCTAGTCCTAGATGTCATGAAAATGTTGAAAACCATCATTACTTACACTGTAAATCAAGATCAAAATAGAATAAACCTGAGTAAAAGTAGCTTTGCTTTGGGAAGACTTTTCATCAATACCAAAGAAACATCTTAGGAGTTTCAATTAGTTGACCCGTAAACTTATGCAAAGTTTTACATGAGAAATAGTCTAGCAAGTTTTTTTCTTATTAAAATGTTGCCACCAATACATGACATTTTCTGTATGATCGGCTCACAGTTTTTTGTTAAAAAAGTCTGTTTCAACATTAATACAGTGTTGTTATAACCAGTGAAGAGCTATATAGAAATAATGGCTTTGATGTTTGTTACATATTATTGATCAAACGTATATATTTTTTTTAGAGTCTGGGTTTATGGAGTTTTGGCACATCAGTGTTTCATATACTTGTTCTCATTGTTAACTTAAAGGTAAGTTATGTTTTAAAATGAAATAAAATATTATAGTTTAATACTCTTTGTTTTGTCCTAATACTGTAATGTTAAAATTTAAATTTAATAACAACTTTTCAAGTCCTGTGCTGTTGTGTTCACTTTCTCTGTACTGAATAATTTAAACAAACTATTATTCTGTTTTGCCTTTTTTTTATGATGGTAAGTTGCTTATATTATTAAATATATAGTTAACATTTAACATGCAATTTGTAGAGAAGAAACAGAAAAAAAAAAGATTATAACATCAAGTCTTAGGACTAATGTTGAACCATTTTAATTGTGAAACTATATAATAGCTTAGTAATATGTTTTAAAATACTAAAGTTTCCATTCTTTTATTAGATGGACGTACTTGGAATGACAGTTTTGTAAAATCATTCACATTTCTTACTTCCTAAGAAAATAGTTTTTTACACAAAGTAATGTATTTTTATACACAAAATAAGGTTGTTTTTTCATCTGAGAAACAGTTCAGTTGACTCACTTATTAACAGAACTGACATGTTGTCTAGTTGGATCAAACTTTAAAAGTTTTTGAAAAAACATTAACCTTTGTTGATTAATATGTGTTAGATATATACAGTAGCCAGTGCAACTGTAATGAGTTATTTTTTAAAACTTTCTGAATCATTTGTTATCTGCTAGTTGTGGGATCAAAGCCTGAAACCAAACATACTTGCTTTTCAGGCCATGATGCTGTTAAAATGTGACAGTGAATCTTACTATTTGTAAAGTTTGGCTCAAGATTTGGGTGTGGGTGCCACTGACTGATTTACTTCCCTCTGATGGAAGGTAGCCTTAATTATTTAGTTCCACGAAGTAAAGTACTGGTTAAAGTGACATCTTTTCCATGTGATGGTTTTTTGCAACTAAATTTTCACACTTCTTTACACTAGAATATGTGCATGTGAACTAGTGCAAAAGTAAAAAAAAATGTACTTTTTTATGTATAAAACAACAGCAAGGTTTTTTAAAGTAATTTTTGGGTAATTTGTACCTGAGTGTTCTAAAATTTGAAAGTACTGTTGCTTTTCATACAAGTTTGGATACATTTCCTGCAATGCATTTGACTTGCAGTAGCAATGCAGCTGTCATGCATAAAAGTCAATCATCATTATTTTCTAATTTTTAAGCATTCTCCTTATTATTTCAATAAAATGTTGAATTGATTACTGAAAAATTTATAACAATATTAAAAATTACCTGCATGATTTCTTTTTGTACCTAGTTGTGCTTACATACAAGATATTGGACAAAACTGTTTCTGTTTTCATTACTGGCTACCATCCTTGGCTTCATGGGATTTAATTTCCTTTACAGTGGAGTTATGTGGTAAGTTTATTTTAGAGCTACAAGACAAAATTATATCAGAACAACTTTGAAATTAGTATAACATACTTTTCTTTTTGCTCTGTTGACTTTTGCTTTAAACCCTAGAACAAACTCATTCACTTAGAATACTTCTCAAAAGATGAATATTTCTATTATGTTTCTTTTGTCGTTGATGTTAAATATAGAACTAAATCATAAAGTATTTGTGAAAATTATAAGAGTGTGATTATTATAAATAATTGTTTCACAAACTTACTTCAAAGCTTTTTTTGGCCATCTTATGAATTTCTATTTTTAATACCCTCTTTTCCAGATGTTTCTTTGAAGAAAATTATAATTAACGTAAAACTGAATATGTTCATATATGAAAAACAGTACATATTTTACTTTGTGGTGAGTTGTGCATGGCCTGGTGGTTAACATGCCAGACTGTGGATCCTAGAGTCCATGGTTTATATCATGATGTTTAAAAATCTTGCTTTGCACTTTGGAGCAGTGGATGTGTTATAAGAGTGATAGTCAGATCTTCCCTATTTGAACAGAGTAACTCAAAGTTTGTTGGTGGATGCTGTTACTGGATGGCTTGTGCAGATAGCACATGTGTAGCTTTATGTCAAAATATGAAATGAAGAAAATTGTTTGTGGTTACATGTTGAATACAAACTGAGCATTTTTTCAGAAATACTTAATGTTATATGATCTGTTTCTTGAGAGAAACACTGATGTTGTAAAAGTTACACATTTTTTTATTCATATCTCAAAAGCTATAATCAAGATAGAATGATATACCTAAACCATTTAGTACTTTTCCTGTAAACATTGTGTCATGTTCTTTTCAATTTTTATTTGTATTAGATGTTTTTGAAGGATGCATGTTATAATTCTTATTTACTGTTTTAATAGTCTATTTGAATGTAATAAATTTCATTTATTATTGTTTATTTTAAAGTAATATTTTTGCAATTCTCCAGGCACAGTAACACCATGTTTTGGGTGTACATGAAACTCCTGTCGTCACCATCCTTCTGGTTGTTGAGCATTATCCTTATTGTGACTGCACTGTTACCTGATATTTTGATTTTACTTATGAATGAATACAGTTTCAGTCATAGGAATATGTTCGACAGAAGTAAAGTAAGTTAATTAATATATACTTTATTTCACTGTTGTTTAAATGTGTTCACGGATATGTATGCAAAAAATTTTACGTCTATAAAATATATGCTTCATCTGGACCAAATCTTGCATTACAAAAGTTTTAATTTGAATAATATCTTTTTAATAATTTAAAAACAGCATACTTACATATAGTTTTAGATCAGATTCTTTTGTTCCTTGCTCATTTTTATCTGTCTTTGTTTTGCATTTTTAACTTTCTAGCTTTTTTGTATTGCTAAAGATTATTATTAGTAGATCCATGAATTATGCTACCAGACCTCTAATACTCTGCAATAGCCTCATAAACAATACCACCACCATCCTACTTTCTTTGTTGCATTATGTTATCAGGTTAGGATATATTTATGCATTTTATAAGCTAACAAGGACTGCAAGTGCTATACTAACTTTTCTATCCTTTACTCAAACTTCAGTGAGTAGTCCTTGATTATGCATCATTCATCACAAACTATTACTATAAAGCACACGCACACACATGTATATATATATATATATATATATATATATTATTTTTTGTTTCTTATTAAGGTATCTATGGGCTGGGTAACTCCAAAATTGTTTGCAGTTTACTCTGTTTTTCGTATGTTTGTCAGTTTTAAGCCTTTCCCTCAACTTTGCTGTATTGATTTCCCCTGTAATGTATGCTGAATTCTTCTTAGAACATTCTTTGGTTCTGTCAGTTTTTTCACTATTTTAGAGGATGAGAAACATTTTCATGTTTTCCTTTTGATGTATCACATGGTTTATTTCCTGTGGCCTGATTCAACTGGTTATGAAATTTCTCAGCTCAGGTTATGTTCTTGAGGCCTATACATTTTCCTTCAGGAACATTTGTTCAGTTCTCTTTCTTGGAAACTTTGGTTTGAAAATGTTTCAAGATTCTTCTCCACTGGTAGAGCGCTCTCTTTCTTTCTCTAGTGTCTGTAAATATGTATTATTTTAAGTTTTTTATGAACTACAGATCCTCATTTTTGACCATTCTTCCTTGGCTTATTTTATCCACTCTTTCTGTCTTACATTTTTTTTGTTCTGGATTTTGACAGACCAAGTAGTAGATACGTAAGGGAAGATAAAACAGTCCTGTTTTGTATCTTTGTGAATTTCTGCCTGGTGATTATTGTACAAGTTAAATAATATTATCAGAGCTTTACTTTTTGTTCTTGTGGTTGATCTTCCTTTTTTTTCAGGATGCTTTTCAATCTGTTGTCAATCACTACAATATCATACCATCAGTATGATGTTTACTTTTCTGAATCCACATGGTAAATACTATATTTCTTTTCATGTTTGTAAACATGTTACACAGATAAAAGTTTTACCCCAGAAAAAGCCTAGTATATTTTGTGTTTAAGATTTAGAAAGTATACTTATTATTTTAAATTCAACACTGTGGCCTACCTGGTCATATGACACCCTTTTCTAATTAAAAATAAAAAAACTATTATTATATTTTAGGGTTAGTAATAAAAATACTTGTATATTAAACATATGGTCTACCTGGTTTCAGTGACACTATTTGTATTACCTACCTCATTCGTATGAGGACAGCTTTAGCTTCATGTAAGTTAGTATTAATAAAACTATTATCACAAGCAGGAGTATGGAACAACAAGAAATATCTGAGGGACAAGTTTTACCATTATATTTTGCATATTGGACAAGTATTTATTTATTTTTTTCACTTAGTTCTTTCCATAAAAAAAAGGATAAATTTCCTGGGAGCTGTGCAAGTTCCTGAAAATTCTGAAGTCTAGAACATACACACAAACATTTAACAAAGTCCACTTCAAAACCTCAGTCACACAGAGAGTAACAAACATATTTAAATTGGTGCAAAATTATTGTTATATTATTTATCTTCAGTAGGAATACTGTAAAGTTTGACTACCATCTATAGAAAGAATATGCAACATAATAAAGAAAAAAAAATATATATATATATATAAAGACACACACACATTATATTACATGGCCGCATTATTGAAAACCATGATTTCTTTACAAGTTTGTGCATTGGGTATTCTCCATGCTGCAGTGTAAAATTCTATGACTGAATCTTAAAAACCATAAAATATATGTATGACATGCTTAGGTGGAAAACTCATTATAAACCACATTTGACAAAACTGAGCTGCCAATGACATTGTATTGATGTATTTGTAGTATTTGCTTGTAGATATAAAGCATTTAGTTCAAAAATCAAATAGTTTTGTAAAATTTAAAATTAACTTTCTTAATTTGAAATTAATAATAATGTTAGATTTTTTTACATTTTCATGTAGTAATTTATTTGGATCTTATCTAATAAACAGCCCAATTTTTATTTCATAGCATTTTTTGTGAAAGCTGCAGATAAAAAAATTGATTTCCTCAAAATTATGTTTTGCATCTAAGCTCTTCATAGACATAATTTGGTTATTATCATTAATACTCACAAACATCGTTTATCCATTTTACACTGTAAAAAAACGTAACAGCTTGCAACAGGCATAAAATATAATCTAAAGAATCCATACTTCAGTGTTTAACATCTTATGCAATAAACTTTTTTTAAACATCTTTATTATATTGTCATTTTACTCAATTTAAAAACCACTGCATCTGCATACAGTACATTTGTGCAGTGTCTGCAAAATAATTTATATAATGTAGATATTATGATAAATATTATAAATATATAGAAATTATACAAACAATTTGGTTGTTGGTGCATTTTACTTCAGTTTCTCATTTTGTGAAACCAACAATTATATTTTTTTTTTTTTCTGTTCACAATCAAATAAAGCAGAATCCTAAAATTACCATTCTACTTTTTTTTATTTGTTTATGCTTTTGTAGGACGGGGAAGAAATTTTCCTAGCAATTTGTTCCTCAGAAAAATTTTTTTGTTAAAATTCCACACCCCTGTCACAATTTGCGAGTACAGTGAAAACTGTTGCTAAAATGTATACGTGACAGTATACCTTTGGCGTATTTTTATAGTTGATAATCCTAATTGTATTTGATAAGCAAAAATAAAAGTTTTTGCCCTTTTTTTTTGTCTAATTTATTAAACTTGGGTATTTCAATGAGATACTATTAATTAACTATCTTCTTAACTTTGGACATCATTTTATTCTTTTTTTTTTATCTGTGTAGAAATATTCTTCAATAAACTCCAGTACCACAGAGACTACCCTATTGGTCAACAGACGTCCATTAATTACTCGGAAAGAAGGTTTCCAAGGTGATGATTATAAAACCAGAATCAAACAAATGGTGAGGAATGGTAAAATGATTTTTTTGTAGGAAAATAATGTTGTTGTTTTTTTAATTTTATGAATTATAATTTATAACAGAACAACTATAGTGGGTAACCTTTTGTACTTTGATGTGTGGATATTCCCAGATGGATTATTATGAAAATAGTGATAAAATATTGTATTGAGAAATGCCATAAAACATATTTATGGTTTACTGTTTGGAACAATTATTGCAATTTTTCTCTTGTGAGTATTCAAATGTGGAATAAAGTCAATAATTATATATAAAAAATATGGTAACATTATTGCTAAAGGTTCATATTGTGGGATCAAAGCATAAAGAAATATAAACTTTATGTGGGTTATCATCCGTATTCCATTTTTAATTTGTGCAAGTCTTTAAGTTCTTTATAGAAGCCAATGTCAATGGGAAAATTAAAATAAGATAAAAGCTTTTTTAGGTGACTGATAAGACATCAACTTGACTCTTTCTTTATTATTATGTATAATATTTGAGGAAATCCATAGAACTGGCTGTAAAATCAAGAAATTATAAAAATGTAGCTATAGTACTGCTGTTTATTTATTTTGTTTCTTGTGTTTAGTACTATTTTTTTCTTTTTAAGTTGATGTATCAGGAAGTGATAGAAACAGAGAAATTTTAGTAATTTTTAAGTATGTAGAGTGTAACTAAGTAACAATATTGTCTGACTTGTAGACCTCAAGAACCAATAAAAATTATGAGAAGCTAATATCAGTGTTAGCAAGGATGTTAGAACTGTCTTTAATAAAGCTAAGAATGGATTTATTTAATAAAAATATTTTTAGTACATTTTTTCTGAATTTAGTTAATGAAAATATATTTTTATCCTAAGAAAATGCATTTATAGAAGTTTATGATTCTACAGTATTGTATTAATCTATTCTTTACAGTATTACAAAAGCAAAATGTGCTTTAAAAATACTTATTTTCACCTTTTTTATTGTTTTAATGCAAAGAATAAAAATAATTATTCAGTACTTATTCTACATCTTAAATGGGTGTTATTGGTATTTTTCTTTTACTTATTGTAGGTGCAATCTTCAGAGAGTTCTGAAAACACAGAGGATTTCTTATTGGAATCGAAGAGCAAAAGCAGATATCAAGGTGATGACCAACAAACAAGAATCAGGAAAGCAGTATTGCACACTCCCTCTTGGTTTGCAGAAACTAAGAGCACAGAACAAGAGGAAATTAAAATGTTAGAAACAGAACTATGATACATTCATAGTGTATGAGTTGGTAAAGTATTGGTAAATACCAAACATATATCAAAAGATAAAACTTACTGCTTAGTGTTTTATACAAACAACATATATAAATATATTTTGTTATAAGAGTGAGAAATAATTCAGCCAATATCTTTTGACTTAGATTAGTTTCTGCACTCTCAAGAGCAGTATTTTCATAGTCCTAAAAACAAAGATAGATTTGTAAAGATGATGCTACTCACTGCACATGTATTTACCAGTTTAAGTAATTTTAATGTAGCTTCCAAAGGTTTTCTTTGAGTTATATTATTCTATAACAGTTTATTTCTTTACATCAGTAACAATACACAAATTTTGTGCTCATACGTTACCGAAAAGAGATTAGTTGCCAGTATTCTAGAAAAACAAAAAATAGTTTTGGCTAGCTTGAAAGTTGAAGAGAAAAAAAAGGAAATATTTTTGAGTTATAAAGATATTTAATTGCTTTATATATATATTTCTCATTTCGAGGAAGAGATATATGGTTTAAGATATAATCATAACACTTTTTTTTTGTTTTTAATAAATAAATAAATAGATATGCAGTAAGGAAAGATAACAATGGAATTGTATCAAAGTTGCCTTAAGCAAATGTAAACTTCTGTTCTGTTAGACACTTAAAAGGAATAAGACTGAGACAGTAGTGTGTGAAGAATATATATATATATATATATATAAACACTCAGACACAACTGTTGCATAACACTTGCCATAGTATCAGAAAAATCGACTTCTGGTGGAAGCAGATGTGAAGAGAAGAATTCTTTCTTTCTTTTTTTAAATTAGGTATTATTACTCTGCATAAGTACAGAAAAATGTCTTGACAGTGGTCTGGAAAGAAAACAATACAATAGAAACACTTTTTATAGAAAAATAGAGAGTATTTTTGTTGTACATGTATGTTAAAGTCTAGTTCCAGGATCTTGAAAGGTACACTTTAGTCATTTGGTTTCTGGATATTTCAGCAGTGCATACTTTTGGTTTTCAGATGGACAGATTGAAAGAAGATTGGTAAGAATTAAGATGGTATAACTTATGTTTTCAAAATTGTCAAAAACAAGCAAAGGAAGTAAGTATTTCAATCAGTATTTTGTGTTGAAAGGTTACGGTACACTAATAATGTTTTTAAACAACATATATTATGTAGAATATGTTCAACCATCAAAGGAAATAAGCACTTCAGTCAGTATTTTGTGATGAAAGGTCACAACACACTAATAATATTTTTAAACAATGTGTATTATGTAGAATGTATTAAACCAATACAAGAAATAAGCATTTCAATCAGTATTTTGTAATGAAATATTACAATACACTAATAATATTTTCCAATAAATGCTTCTAGTAATGTTTTTATCTATAAAAGTGCATAAATAGCCTTGTAACCATGCTCTAACAAGATCTATATGAATTTATATTGCAACTATTCTTTGTCTTAAACACACACACTGCTCTAACAAAATCTATGTCAACTTATATTGTTTTATTTTTGTAAATAAATTGTGATGAATTAAAAGGAGTTATTAATATTTGAATCACAATTAGTTTCAAAGATTTATTCTACATTAATACATAGGGTCATAAAACTGAAGAAGTGGCCACTGGTAGTCATTAAATAGAGAAAATCACATTTTACGCAGGCTTGGATCTTTTGCATCCCATCTTATGGAAGCTAAACACCAATTTCATTTGGGCAAAAACCTGCAAAATGCTACATAGCTGTGAAAAAATAAATAGTCTGAAAACCTTAGAAATAAGTAGAATTCTAACAATGAATCCAGACAACGTTCTAAACAAGCAAATCAACTTAAGTTCCTCCCCAATTCTTACTCTACTTCCCTCAGGGTGAATGTCAAAGTTCCTAACTGGATTATTTGATTAAACACACATATATAACTGTATTTAAGTTAGTTCAGTCTGTTCCTGATGATGCCTTTACTGGTGAAACCATGGTAGTAATAAATTAAATATTTGTTAATTTAATGACTATCTTTGTTTTCCTCAATTCTGACAAAAATCACATCTTACAAACTTAATCAACTAAGAGCATACAATAGTTTTTGCATGAATGTTTAATAAAAACATCATTGCAAATTAAAAGAGAAAATATATCTATTTTTTTAACTTCAGAAAAGTAAAAATACTTAAATAGTAAACATTGAGAAAAAACAAGGTACATTTGTTTTCATCTATATTAGGAGCAAAAAGGTGTTAAGTGTAGAGGTGTGTAACAAAATTTATGAAGTGTTCAAAATGGAAAGTGTTAGTTAAGGTGGCAGGGAAAGTTTTATATGATACATCAACAGTGTCAGAGATTGGGGTTACGTAGTAAAGTAGAACAAAAATTTGGTGCAGTGTTTGAGGAAAGAAGCCAGTAGAAGAAGTATCTATAACCAAAGTAATTGTTTTAAACTGTGCTGTTACTCTTTTTATGTTTTTCGATGAATGTTACTTATTTTTAGTGAATTATTTGTGTATTTCTAGGAAATACATTTTATATGTGAATTTTGGGCATTTTAAGGTAAGCTTTTGGAAAAAAAATAATTGAAAATAACATTTTAATGTCTATATTCAGAAATTTTCTTTGGTGTTGATTTTTCCCCAAAAGTTGATAATAACAAAAGGAGTATCAGGTGAATGTGATGAGTGATATGCACATTATATTCTTTTGGCAGAAAATGTTAGAACTTTGTATTGAACACAAGAAGAAAAAAAAACAGGAGAGTACATGTTGGCAGAAAAAGTGACTAATTTATGAATGGGGTTGCTTTTGGTTTTGATATTTCTAACCAGATCTAGAAGATCAGAAAACATTTTATGTATCTGTGCATCTTTCTCGTAACTTTATTTGAGAATGATTATATATTATTATTTCATACCCCCTACCTGCCCCCCCCAAAAAAACCTTTAAAATTGTCAACATCTGTTTGTTTTGAATACATTTATTGAAAGTTTTATTGATTTTTTTATTATGTTGCAAAGTTTCTGTGTTTAGTATGACAGATGGAGGCTCATTTCATTACTATTTTTTATTGGATGTTAGCTGCTGTTTCTTTTGTTTTGCTAATGAAAATGGTTTTGTATACCAATTTTACATTGTACATATTTTTACACTTGTTTTTATGCAAGCAGAAAGCAGTGGTCTTGAATTTTATTGAGAATTGCAGCATTGTATTCATTAATGTAATTCAACTTATTTTTTGAAAAATGATTCTTTTGCTCTGAGTCATTTTTCTGATTAACTTTCTTGAGAAAGTTACAGCAAGTTATTTATTTCAACTGGAATGAAGTTTTTCTTATAAAAAATATGGATTTTGATTATCCTTGGAAAGCATATTGTTATAAAATCCACAGTATGTTTTGAAATATTTCAATGAAAAAGGGCATTGTGGGTTTTTTCTGCTGAGAGCATTTGGAACATGAAGTAACGATTGCTTATGATACAAAAATCATCATACTTTGCATTAGTGAGGTTTCTATTGTTTTAGCAATTTATTATTATACAGCAGGTAAAAATATCCCAGAAATTAATTCTAAGCAGTATTAAATTTACAGTCTCACAGGTATATCCTAGTCATCATGGTAAAATTATATTGTATCAGTCTCTATGTTTGTATGAAAATATAAAATTTTAAATGGCTTAAATAAAATTGATAATAGTTACAATTTACATGCTTAATCTGGCTCTCACAATTACAGTCGTTCTTAAAAATTGACAATATATATAGTGCTTTGACTTGACCACTACTATGTCTGTCATGTCCCATCCAGCTTGATGAGCCATGGTGTTGGGCAAAAGGCCTTATCGATATTGGATATGGCAGGTGTAGCATGGTTGGTGTATTATATCATATTCTTCATTGCTTTTACTCCTGAGTTCTTAGAATTAAATAATAGATTAAAATCAGGTTAAATATTCTTAATATTAATGTTAAAGTGGGGATGTTGTACTTATAAAAAAAGAAAAAAGTAGTCATTGAGAAACTTAGAACAGATTTCTAAAGGATACTTTAGTGATACAGAATATTGGTAAAACAGTTTACTGTGGTCACTGGTTTCATTGAATATTTGATCCAGGGTTAAATAAGCACCTGAAAAAATCTTTTTTTTTTTGTTGATAACTCACCCAATGTCTAGAGCTACAAGCCAGAAAATTTCACACTTTCAACTCACAGTTTTCAATTAATATGTTTCTTGATTGATTTATAGACAAATGTATGTTATTTTGCCTTCTGTGTTGTTATGTGTTACTCTGATTTGATAACCTCAAATCCTGCATAATCACTTTTAAGTTACTACATTAAAACTTAAATACCTTAATATTTGTAATGATTTCAAAATTGTTGTTTGTCTAAGCAAGAAAGATGAGTAAGATTTTGCAAAGATTAGCTTAAAAGGTTGTTCATTTTTCTGTCTCTTACTAGATGAAATTTGTGTCATTTGCATTATTTGTAGTTTGTTCTACATAGCATAATATTAAAGATGTAATGGTAGAAGGCCTGTGACTCTCCATCTAGACAAGTCATTTGAAATTTCTAATGGATTGCTACATTTATTTTATCACTATATTTGCAGAAATAGGTTGGAATATTTTTATGCTAATTGTAATGTCAGAAGTTTAATGAAAACTGTATGCATTATTGCAAATTTATAAATAAACTTTTAAAACACCATGTTTCCCCTTTTATGTGCTTATATCTGTTTCTTTCTTAGCAGGTAATCATTGTTAAGAAAATATCACTTATCAAGTTTCATGAAGTGCCTTTTTGTTGTATCTATAATATCATCCATGAATTGGTGATTTGATATATTAACAAAACATGAACATGGCTGTATGACTGTTAATAATTTACCAAAGTCAGGTAATTAGAGATTCCTAGAGTTAACAAGACATTGATTTTGAATTGCATTTGTTTAGTTCATTTATTCTGTGCTGTCCTCTAAAATGTAGATGTTTAAACATAGAGGTGATAGACTGGAGAACCTAGCTGTTGTGAACAATAGTTGTTTTTTATTCTTTGAATTCTATTTTTTAGATTGCCTGAATAAAATTTTAGTAATTTTCAACAAGTTTCTTTCAAATATTTTTTTGTAATAGAGTTCTCTAAAAATTGTCAGCTGTTTATCTTCAGCCAGTGTACAGTATTTTAGTATAAACAATAATTTTAAAAAGTTTCTCTGCAAAGCTTTTGTCTTGCTTACCAATCTTTTAACTATGTAGATATTGTTTTTCTGCTCTTTTTCCTTCTACTGCAAGTCTGAGTCTTGTCACACTAAAAGTTCATTTCTTCATTATTTATCTGACACTGATTTGAGATTATCCTTCTTTTCTCCAGGACAGATAGATGAAAAGCTATCGTATGTGGCTGAATTGTTAATAGTAATGCTCATTCTTATCCTCTATTGATTGAATGCCTAACTTAGTAACCGTTGCTGTGAAGGTCATAATTGAAGTATTGTGTTATTCTAATGTTTGAATATATTTTATTCTAATCTTAATATTCACTGGTGCTGTTTTCACCCAGTACTTTTGATATAAACTACAGATACATTGGGCAGCTTCCCTTGATATCTACTGGTAATGACAACTCATGCTGTACTCTGTCTGAATGATGATGTACAACAATAATATGACTAAGTGTAAGACTCAACTTTATGAGAAAAAAAAAGAACTTTCATAAACCATATACAAAATTACCCACTTCAAACAAATATTTATGCCATATTTTCCATCACAAAGAAATTGAATTACAAACTGTAAGGACTCTGTTGAATTTATATTTTAACTCTAATCAACATGTTTTGATTTCATTGGATTACTATTACATTGACCCTAGTTAAGAATTTATATATATATTTTTAATGTTGAGAATTTCAGAGAATACACATTTTCTTTATATAAATGTACTTAGTTTTTTTCTGTTCATTCTTTCCTTCCTTTATAAACATATTTATTACACCATCAGGGTTCAAACACATCCTGGAAAACCTGAAAATTTTCAAAATTAATTTCCAGGCCTAGAAAATCATAGAAAATGGAGAAAAGCATAAAAGTCATGAAAAACTGTGACTATTAAATGCATTATCTGATTCAACAACAGTTAAATCATTTCATTGAACAACTAACTAAATTAAAATATGGTTAATTAAATAAAATAAAAATTGAAAAGGTTTGACAATGGGGTAGATATGAGGGGTGATGCAAGACTATAAAGTATTGTTACGTCTCCGTTCGTTAATTAACTTTCCGTAACTTCGTTCCGACGAAACTTTAGCGACACAAATCCTTACTTAATAAAACTGGTTTATTCTTTCTGAATATAACTTCACGATACAC
>NW_013665687.1:1302641-1308588 GCF_000517525.1 Limulus polyphemus
ATCCCAAGAAGCCTGTGTTAAACTAATGAGTAACAGCAAACACTACTGATTTCTATTTTACAAATTTGAAGTTTAATACTGTAGTACTTTAAGGATATTTGGTTTCCTTCACTTTGTTAACTCAACTGAAATGAAAAGATCTGCATTAATTTTGAATACTAGGGTAAAAGAGTTTATGTACATGTAATTATGTTTTTGTTTACATACTGTCTTCTATTTAGAATGCAGAAAAGATCCAGGTGATGTTTTCACCAGTTACAAGCCAAAATATCCAGAGTTTGTGCTATATGTTCTAAATTTCATTCTTAAAAAATATTAAACTACTTATATTTTTAAAATTTGATTCCTAAAACTAAACTTTTGTTACTAGAGTAGTCCATACTTTTGAAACTATATGCAAACTATAGTTCAAAATCAAAACAGTTCTAATTGAAATCCAGTTTTTTGTTTTTTTCTTGGGGAAGGAAGGTTGCACTGACAGTTTGTAAGATGTTTTTAATCCCCATAAAATGAGCCTTCAGACATCCACATAACTCTAATATTTTTCCAAATCCTCAGATGACCCCCATAGCAACAAATTTGGATGAACAAAGCTGGCTGTACTCTAAAGACACTTGCCAAAGCCTTTCTGTATATGAGTGAAATACATAAGCAGTTACTGCTAACATTCCTACAGCATAATAGTTGTGAAGAGTATTTCTAAACTAACTGTGACATGATGGTGGGACAGAACATAAAATGCACGTCAAACCCCTACATAAAAATTTAAGAAACTTTCACTATGCAAGAATTATTGTCAAAGTTCTGTGAGTGAAAATATCTAAAACAGCATGTTGTATTTAAAACAATGTGTTGCTTTTATCAAAGAATACTTTAACATAAAAGCGCTCTTTGTATTAGGTCGTCAAGAAATAAATGTCGCAAAAAAAAAAACGTACATCAAGTATAATTGTTAAACGAACCGCCTAAACGTCACGTTAGTGTAGCCTATATAATATGTAAAATTTAGTATACTCTAATCCATTTTTGTGATGGCACACGACGAGACACACAATCGACATGTAATGCTGTTTGAATACAAAAAAAGAAATTAACGCCTCTGTAGCCACAAAGAAGATCAAATACGTTTATGGAAATGTTCATAAGTGTCAACGATTGTTCAGGTGACTTTAGTCTTAAAAACTGTGATGGCATGGGCCGATATGTTGGAATTGATATTGATTCTCTGAAGACGCTTGTTGAGTCTAACTCAAGGAAACACACTCGTGAAATGGCCCTGAAATTGTATGTATCTTATGAAACAATACGTAAACATCTAAGTAATATAGGAAAACTCCATAAAGAAGGTGTTTGGGTGCCTCACGAACTCTCCGTTGCTTCGTCTCTTCTGGCGCGTAATGCCCGTGAACCCTTTCTGGACATAATTGTTACCGGTGATGAAAAATTGATTCTCTATGCGAATAGTAAAAGCAAAATACAGTGGCTCAGTCCTAGACAATAACCACTTCCTACTCCAAAACCTGTACTCAATCCCCAGAAAGTAATGTTCTGCATTTTGTTCATACACATAAAAGTGGAACTTCTCAGTCATGTTGTAAGTAGAGATGGAATTTCCATGGATCCTACTAATACAGTAGTGGTGCGAGATTGGCTTCAACCTGTGACCAAGCAAGAAAGTTGCAATTTCCTAGGTTTTGCATTGAACTATTGATGGTTTGTGGATAACTTTCCCAAGACTGACACACCATTAATGGCTGTTGCCAAAGTTTACACGCATTTCAGATGGAAGGAGGAATGTGAGCCAGCATTCCAGTCCCTGAAGCATATTTTAGTAGAAGTTGGTATATCCATGACAGGCCTTTGAGTTCTTGTTAGACACTGATGCTAGGGATAGTGGAAATGGAGCGGTGTTATCAAAGTTACAAAACAGAGTTAAACATGTAATTACGTATGTTAGTCATATGACAGTTCCTCAATATAAATACTGCACGGACTAAAAACTGCTTTTAGTTGTAGACTTCCTAAATCTCTATGAAAACTACTTGTATGGTAGAAAGTTCATTAATGAAGTAGACCATGCATCTATGAAATAATTGATGAACATGAAAAAATATAAAGGATGATAGCACGTTGGATAACAGCATTGCAGGAGTAAGATTTAGTAACACGATATTGCTGGGACTCACAATGCAGAAAATGCTAGGAATTGTCCAGCCATACTGTGAGATCTTGTCCATTCATTGAATGTTTAGAGCCAGGACATCAAGTGGGGGTTGAAGCAATTTCAGCCATAGCAAAATCACTATGCAGTAGATTTCACTAGTGGATGATTCTGCAAGCTCTGGAAAGAGCAGCTTAAGGACACAAAACTAGCAAGGCACTCCTTGCCATGCAGCAAGGTAAAGTACTTCAAGCTCAGACTGAGGAATGTAGACTGGACACACATAGCTTGTGGCACTTGTAAGTAGTTACGAGTGCAAGAATGTGTGTGGTATTATTGTTATCAACTACCAAGTTATGGTTCTCAGCCTTTGTTATAGGTAATGGTTCAAAGTACTTTGAGACATGAGATTCTTTAGATTTACATACTATAGGGCACCAAAGTGTTATCTGCACTTGTGTTAACATTCAAATGCATTTTTTCTGGCTACATATCTGTTGAGACATTCAGTATTGGTATCAACATTGTAATGATGTGTACCATTCAAAGAAATATTAGCCTAAACATCGTAAATTCCAGAAGAGAATTGTTAATTTTCTCCCATATAGAACAGCCTTGTATATTATTGGTCCACTCTCAGGAATGAATCGAGGTTGCCTTTATATATCCATGGCCATTTACTACTTCACACAATGAGCCGAGGCTTATCCATTGGTTGTCATATCAGTAGAGTCAGTGGCTAAAGTGTTGGTAGAGCACTTGATAATCCAGTCCGGAACCTCTGAAGAGACTCACATGGATCAGGGAGCTAACTTTAACAGCCAACTGTTTTACTAATTGTCTAAAGTGTTTGGTGTGGTGAAGATATGAACTTTGCCTTATCACTTCAATCTAATGGTTTAGTTGAGCTGGTAATACAGATTATCAAACATATGATGCTAACTTTGTTAATTTCCACCAAACCAACTGGGATGAACACTTACAGTTTGTCATAATCATGTATCCTGCAATTGAGCAGAGTTTAAACAGGTTCTTTGCAAAACATTCTCTTCATCAGGATGGAAGTCTTACTTCCTGTAGAAGTAATGAATGATCTCCCATAGAAATATCCCATAATTTCCACAGAAATATGGGGAATGGTTAAGGTCTGTGTTAGTTGATGCACACTAGATTGCACATCAACAACTAGGAAAAGCCATCACATGACAGAAGAGGTGCCATGATAAGATGGTGAGGAAATAAATGCACCAAAATGAAGGTTTGTTACATGCCAACAACAAAGAAGACATTCACTTTCAACTGAACAAACACTGATCTTGATGAGTTAGTCCTTTAGCATATGAGCTGTTGATGTACTAGGCATTACATCTACTAAAACTAATTATTCTAGCTTAACGATGATAGGGTACACTCTCAGTCATGTTGTTCAGGAGATTGGCAGTAATGATTTAATCAACTGTCGGAGCTGTCTGTCGCCTCTGACTCTGGTGCTTTTTCATTTAGTTCATCCTGTATGGCTAGATGAGTACTCTCAGCTCTTTCCTCCTCGTCGTCTGGATCAGAGTAAGATAAAATGGCTAAACCAAGAATCAGAGCAGAATATTCCTCTTCTGACTTGTCAAATCCTTCTTTGATTCCTGGTTAAGCCATTCACTAGAAGTTCATTGGTAAAGTAAGAATGCAGCTGGTCGATCAGTGCTGTGCACTTTCGTGCGCCTCTTTACTGCTGTAGTTTGCACAAAGATGTAGTTAGGAGCTCAAAAAGTCAGTTAAAAGTGCATTGAAACTCTTACTTTATAAACCTTGTCGAAACGTTGTACATTTGCTGTTATATTAAAGTTTTTCTTCATTACCCATTCAAGCCGTCTCCAGCCATTAATACTTTATAAACTATTTGGTGATATTGTATGGTATGATGTATGCCCTACATTGTAACAGTAACACTTGATTATCAGAGTTAGGATGATTTGTTGAATGTAAGATCAGCTGGATCAAAATGGCTTTGCAACCTTTACTTTCCGAGTTATCAAGAAGATGTTCATTATTAGAGATAACCGTGGGACATGGGATAATGGCTGCTACGTGAACACAGTACTTCAACAGTTTGCACAACTGAAGACGATTATAGTTAGAAGGGTGTTGCAACAGTTAATTTCCAAACTACTGAGTGATTTTTCTGTGACAAAATGCCTAATATCTCACGAGAATCACTTATTTAATTTAGACGAACCAGGCAGAAATTCTATGGACAATATTGCATACTGCTTGGTACACCTGTAGAGCATGACTTCTCCGTGTGCAGTGAGGAATTTGTGTTCCTAAGAGAGTATATTGATATATATACTTTAGTAACAGCACAAATATTAATCCTAATTTATGATAATTCTAGCTGAAAGTCTTAGTTTAGTTGAATTCTGTTCCTAATTATTTATTTCATGATGCCTGAAAAGAAAAACGTGTTGAATTTGATGGCCCATAAATGGCAGCACATTAAAGGACTGCAACTAGAAAAGTAACTCCAGAAGCTTACCAAAATTTGTGTGAAAGCCAGAGGCAGTCTGTTTTATGCTCTTAGTGTATGTCAATATATAATAATGATAAATGTATTTGACAATATAAATGTATAAATAAATATATATTTGTGCAATGTTCATGTGAATGAGCATTGCATGAAATCATTCATAAATGTTATATAGCATCAATGGATCAATTAGTCAAAGATCACAACTATTAAGCAACATATAAATCAAAATAAAGGATCTGATCTGGATATCAAGATCCTGTAATATGATGTTAACTGTGATTACTCACCTGTAAGGTATTATTTGAAGGTATAGTGCACCGATTATCTTAATTAATATTTGCAAGAGAATCTTTAAATTTCGACATTAAAATATTTGGCAGGAAGTGGATTTTCATAGAAGGATAAAAGTAATAGAAACTAATACTATTTGAGAGAAAACACAGTTTTATGTGGTTTGGTTCCGTAAGAGGATTGTAAGTTATTTTGATTGGATTAAATCAAAAAGTTATGAGTCACTGAAATCATAAATAGTAAATGAAATTCACAGACAGTAGCTTGGATATTATATCATTTGTAAACTTGGTGAACCCAGTGTTTTATTTGATTATGGTGGAACATTTTCAATCATGCAGATTGAAATAATTTATAAGCACACACATTTATCAATATTTTCTAAACATTGTTTCAGCACAAGGTGCAGTTAAAGGTGAATGTGAATGCAGGCTGTAAGTATGTTAGGGGATGTGGTAGAAAATAACACCAGTATTAATCTTGTATCTGGATAAATGTCATAAGGAAGAAGTGATGAAAGTTTTGGTGGATTCTAATGATCAGAAGCATAGGTTGTCACCTGCTAATCCGAGTCAATTCATGTGTGTGAGAACCAGTTTTGCAAATTTAACCACACTTATTTCCTACTGAACGTGAGTACTGTTACGCCTCCAGTCGTTACTTAATTTTCCGTAACTTCGTTCTGACGAAACTTTAGCGACACAAGTCCTTTCTTAAATAAAACTGGTTTATTCTTTCTGGATATAACTTTGCGATACACTCAATTTCAACAGTCGCGCTATAACAAACGCTAAAACAACGAACGTCTCACGTGCTCAACTTCAACGATACTCCGTTCAATTACACACTCTCTGACTCCAGTTCAATTACTCACTACCTACACACATTGTCCCGTCACGTTGTGACCATCTTACATATACCAGCCTACCCCAATCTAGTAATCTCCCGACAATTCACGAACGTTCGAGAAG
>NW_013665687.1:1308598-1314714 GCF_000517525.1 Limulus polyphemus
CAATTCACAAAGGTTCGAGAAGGAAGTGGCGTGATACTAGTCACGTGACCTCGCTGACGCAACAGTACTGTTTATATAACAGCCATACAGTAGTTGAGAGAACAAGTAAGGGTCGAAGAGTAAACTGTATTGGCCATTGTTACAATAATAGCAACAGGTGGCTAAGCAGCAATAGGTATTAGTGAAGTAAAGATCCGATGAAGTTTGGGAACCGAGAAGTTTACAAGTGTTAGGAATACGTCTTTTTACTGAAAAAGGGTGTGAGCACACATGAGGCTTATAGAAATGTTGCTTAACTAGAGTAATCCTTTAATTACACCATCTCTAAAAGTAGATTTTAGAGAAGAATATGACTGTAATTCTCCAGTTACAACCCTCTTTACAACATACATATCTAGCTGATCTTTTGGAAGTCACTTAACCTTACATTTTCAATCTAGACTTTTGGTATTCAAGACACAGTATTTAGCCATTCTGGTTGCCAGGATGCCATTATTATGCATGATTGAGCCTCAGCATCTTTTCAAACTACTTAATGGAAAGAATCGGCCTGGCATGGCCAGATAGTTAAGGCACTTGACTCGCAATCTGAATGTCGCGGGTTCGAATCCCTCTCACACCAAACATGCTCGCCCTTTCAGCCGTGGGGGCGTTATAATGTGACGGTCAATCCCACTATTCGTTGGTAAAAGAGTAGCCCAAGAGTTGGCGGTGGGTGGTGATGACTAGCCGCCTTCCCTCTAGTCTTACACTGCTAAATTAGGGACGGCTAGCGCAGATAGCCTTCGTGTAGCTTTGCGCGAAATTCAAAAAGAAACAAAGAAGAAAGAATCAGTATGCTCAAAATTTCCTGTTTGGTGAGGAGCTGAACTTCTATATCGATTTTAAGACTTTTGGAGCCAGCCTGATTTTTTACCCAATAAAGTCATGGATGAAGATTTGTTGCTGGCTAATGCATCTGATATACAGGATCCCACCAAGTCTCTCACCAGGTAAAATCTGAAGTCTCCATGGTGGCCAAATAGCGTCAGTTGGTTGCTTATGTTCCAATAAAAGCCAAACCCTGGCCAGATGAAGTAATGACTAACTTTGGGAAACACTTATTGATCATGCTAGTTGAGCCGAGTCTGCAAGGAGCTCAGCTACAGCTGCTAACTGCATCACCATCTACAGTGAAGCAGGAATAGGTGGACATTGAGACACCAAGAGCCTCTCCTGAGGTGTCCCATCAGAGAATATTTGATTACCAGTAGATGGAAACACCAGATGTGTACTCACTCCACTGGGACCACTACACTTCAAAGCTAAAGAAGAACTTCAAGAAGTTAAAATCACACATAGCTGAATACTGGAAAGGAAGGTACAAGATGCCCTTATATAATTGACTGGCACCTTCTAACAAAGCAGCAGAGATTCTGACTGCCCCCGCCACCAACAGAGGGACCACAACCACCGGGAGTATATCAACAGTCAATACTCTGCTGCCTACTACATCACCACCATCTTTAAGGATCAGGGCTTTAAGTATTAATTAAGGGGCTTCTACTTCAATGGCCAGCCAAGCATCAGCTAAAGACCCTGGAAAACCACCAAGGAAAAGTGCAGGATCTCTGCACCAGCATCAGTCAAGCAGTCATTGACAAAGAGGTCCTGCAAACTACATCAACAACAACAAGGTGTAAACTGTAGTGAATTTCACTTACCATCATGCAATTGTCCCGACAGTGTAGTATAACCAGTTACTAAGGTGTCATTGTCAAGAGATGGTCATTAATTGGACAGAGGCCTGGGCCATATACAACTGGAAAGAAAACTGACTGTGCTGGTGCTCAAGACCCCTTTCTCAATTGAAAGAAATATGCCAGCTAGACACAGAACTGGCCACGAAGAGATAGGTCTTGGCCCAAGCCTCACAAATAATCAGGGACACAACAATGGCCAGTAAATGATACATTACCATTTTAGAGGAACTGCTGTCAGGGTCAAAATGAGGGCGAGGTGAGTCAAGCCCCATTTCTGCTGTTGCAATAGGTATGTATGGTTTGTATATTTTAAATTTGAGGGTTGTAATATTATGTGTATTTCTGTATTTTGTTTTCATTTTGTTTCTTTTGTGTGTATGTGTGTATTGAGCCTGTATTTCACATGTATCACTAATCCATTTGTGTATACGTATTGGCAAACTATACTGATAATTCTTGGTCTTGTGTTAACGTCAATCAGTATGTTCAGTGATTTGCAATTTGTGCTATATGGTGATTATAATGCTGATCAAAGTTAAAATATTTTTGTTACGCTATTATACATATAGTTCAATAACTTTTAGTTTTCTTTTTGATTTGGTTTAAGGTTAGATGATCCATTTTGTAACTTTGACTTTATGTATTGTATCGCATTGAATTGTTGTTGTAATCAGTGAAGTATGTCCAAGGGTATTTTGCTGTGTTTGTAATTATTAAGAGTTCAATATTGCAGTTTGATTGAAGTTTGTTGCAAGTATGACTTGTTAAAGAGCCTGTTTTGTATTTTTTTATTTTTAGCTACTGAATTAATTCTATATTAAAGGTTTTATTAACTTTGTACACTTCAAACTGATGTATCAATGTTGTTGGGTTTTATTATATACTGTGTTTAATTATCCTAAATTGGGCAAAGCTTAATTTTGTTTTGAGTTCTTTTTATTTTATGTATCACTATTTTATTGCAATTTAGTATCTGTTCTAAAGGTATTTTAATTATATATTGTGAAGTTTCAATTGATAGCTAATGTTATTATCATTAGAGGGTAAGGTAATTTTCTCCATGCAATATTTCAATGTTAAATAGTTTAATTTGTCTTAATCATTGTTAGAGAGGTTTTCAGTGTGTACTTCATCTTTCTTAAATGATTTTGATTTGTTAAAGGGTTGTGACGTCTATGTTGTTTGCAAGTTTTTTAAGGCGAGAAAAGGTCACAGTATTCCTTGACCAATATATGTTTATAGATTTCATTGATTTTAAATTTAACATTAATTGTCAGCTTAAGGATAATCCTAAATAAGAAATAGAGGAAAAGTGTGGTTTATAAATATACCACATGTTTTACCTTCTTATTTTAATATAGTATTATTCAAAATTCATCAGTTATTCTGTTTGTGTGTATATACAGTTTCACATAGCAGAGTTCATTCTACAAGCTCCTCACAATGCCCATTTTATTCACAAACCTGAGAAATAAAATGCTTATGGGCAGAACAAATTTTATCTTCTTGGGAAGCTTGTTGTCTTTTCAACCAATCTCCTATCAGAAAGGTATTCAACTCAGAGGCAACAAAATGTATTTCTTTTTCTTTCTTCATCACTTTCGATTTATAGCCAATACAAACAAGCCACTTGTGTTTCAGTTGCTGCTGAAACGATGACAATTGATTACTCTACACAAACTGAATGTACCTAAGCCAGTGTTTCTTCTTCTCAACTAGTGTTCTTTCTTTTGTAGTGAATTTTCTAAATTGTTATCACTATGTCTGTAACAATTGAACAATAATTAAAAAGGAAGCAGAAAAGCATGATGTATATCAAAGTCTTAAACCACAGGTTGTTCGTAGTACTTTGTGGTATTGTGACAATTCTCATGATGATCTCCATCTTAAAATTCTATAAATAAATTCTTAAAGTTTAAAGGTTCATGATATAATAAGTTCAAATATATGCTGATTCATATTCTCCTTACGTTATTACAGTTTGTGAAACGTTGTTTATACAAAATCTTGATTATTCTTTTCCTGGTCAATCCATGTATATCACTTCTTGTGAAGAAATGGGCATACTGATACCAGTGGTAAAGAAGTTGGGGCTTTTATTAATTCTTATAATTTCATTTTTCTTAATGACGATTCTCCAACTAAACTAGATTATAGCACTGGGAAACCTAGCCATGTAGACTTAACTCTCATTTCCCCAAGATTAAGATGTAATTATTCCTAAGATGTTCTTCTTGACTATTCTGAAAAGTGATCGTTTTCTTTGTGAAACAATTTTTATGTAAATTATGTTTCCCAGTCTTCTTCGGAAACATTTCTATCTGTCAATTGGAAAATATGTTCCCAAGAAATTCAATATCATCTTAGGAAAATCTCTACTCATGGAAGAACAAAACTGTTTCCATCTTACTCGCTTACAACCACGTATATACCTTTGAGTGTGACATTTAATGTGTCTATAGTAGTTCAGAGTACTTTATATGTAGCTTCTGAAAAATAAACAATAGAACCTCCGTCGAATAGCCATATTCAGCATCACCCCCAAGGAACACGCCGAAGAGGCATTTCATTACAAATTTTGAGTAAGATCTAGAGCCATAAGCTCGATCAATCAGAATGAATTCAAAAAGCCAACATTTCGAAGGATTGGAGTCAGAGATTTCTTTCCCTTGTTTTGAAAAATTTCCATAGATTTTCTTATGTTCACCTTCTTGGTGATGTAATCTAGACATATGGAAGCAAAATTTTTATCTCTCCACCAAATGGAGTAATGCATTTTCTGCGTAATTGACTTCTCCTAGGGACTTTTATCCCACACACACACAGACATATAGTTCCTTCATCTTGTCCTATGGAACTTCAGAAAATGAATATCAATCAATTAATGAACCTTTTACTGAATTAGAATTATATTCTGCACTTTATCAACGTAATTCGTCTCTTGAACCGGATGGTGTCATTTTATGTTATTCCAACATGATGCTCAAGTAAAGGGATTTCTTTTGAATATATTTAATAGTTGCTAGGTTCTTGGTACTTGTCAGATTGACTGTAAATATATGGATGTAATACTAGTTCTTAAGGTTGGAAAATCAGATAATTGTTGGAATGGGAAACCACACATTTTCCTTTAATCAACTGATGCTTGTCTGAAACGTATTGTTACGTCTCCGTTTGTTAATTGATTTCCCGTTAATTCGTTCCGACGAAACTTTAGCGACCCAAGTCCTTACTTAATAAAACTGGTCTATTCTTTCCGAATACAACTTTACGATACATTCATTTTCAACAGTCGCTCTATAACAAACGCTATATCAACGAACGTCAACAATACTTCTGACTGTAGTTCAATTACTCACTACCTATGTAGACACACATTCTTGTCCCTTCACGTTGTCACCCTCTTTAATATACCAGACTACCCTATATCTAGTAAATGCTAGAGCATTCGGCAAGGTACAGGATAGTTCTAGAAACGTGGCGTGACACTAGTCATGTGACCTCGCTGACGCAACAGTATTAATCTTCTTAAAGTTATCTGTAGTATGTTGTGGAGAATCTTCTTACTATTTTGTTATTATATCGTGCTTTAATTCGTTCAAAATTGGATTATTGTTGTGCTCTTTATGATTTTCCTCCTATATACGTGCTTCATATATTAGATCTTTTTTAAAAAAGGCCTTAAGCATTTTCACTAGGAGCCATTACATTGACATGTACACCCCCTGTTTTACAAGTTTTAACTTCTAAGGCATCTGTGGCCTTATGTCAACAGTATTTGATAGGTCAATAAGGATTTAAGTACTTGCAACGATTTATTCCCTCTGTTGCGTCAGCGAGGTAACGTGACTAGTGTCACGCCACGTTTTCTAGAAATATTCTGTTCCTTCGTGAATGCCCTAGCATTTACTAGATTGGGGGTGGTCTGGTATATATAATATGGTCACAAGGTGACAGGAACAGTGTAGTATTGAGTAATTGAATAGCAGTCAGAGAAAATATTGTTGGCCACGTGAGGTATAGCGTTTGTTATAGCGCGACTGTTGAAATTAATGTATCGAAAAGTTGTATTCGGAAAGAATAAACCAGTTTTATTTAAGAAAGGACTTGCGTCGCTAAAGTTTCGTCGGAACGAATTTACGGAAAATTAACTAACGACTGGAGGCGTAACAAATTGGTGTCAGAGAGTGGGATAAAAAAAAGAAAAGAGAAGATGGAAACGAGAAGCGGCAAATCAAACTACAGCTTAGCAAATTTGATGGCAGCAATACAAGAACAGCAAAAGAAACAAGAAGAGAGACAACAGCAGTTGCAATGCAAGAAAACCTGCAACAATGGCAGCTCGAACAACAACATAAACAAGAAAAGAAACAA
>NW_013665688.1:0-7864 GCF_000517525.1 Limulus polyphemus
ACAAATGTTGAAAACATTTCCATAAACTTGTTTGATATTCTTTGTGGTTACACAGGGGCTGTTTCTCTTCTTGTATTCAAACAGCATTAAATGCCGAATGTGTGTGTCTCATTGTGTGCCAACACTATAAGGGATTAGAGTATACTAAACTTTACACATTACATAGGCTACACTAAAGTGGTGTTTAGGCAGTTTATTTAACTATTATACGTGATGTACGTATTTTTGGATGATGTTCCAAAACACGACATTAATTTCTTGATGACCTAATACAACAGTAGTATAAAGATTATGCAGTAATATTCTAGGTTAGCAAGGATAACTTCTGTAAGTCATTAATATATTTTTTTCTCTAGAATAACAGCATTCTTGAACTTTTAATTTTATAAATGGAAGCTCTGATCATTGATGTAATAGGAAGAGTTTAGGCTTCATAAAAACTAAAATGAATGTGATAGACTTTCCACACTGTAAACTAGTACACATGTTTCAACTAAAGGAAGTGTATTATATTTATTAAAATATGCATGTGATATTGATTCTATATTGACATAGATGCTCAACAGACTAAAGCATACCAATAAGTATGATGATAATTTATATTAAAAAAAAAGACCCTTTCTTGTTTCTCAGCCCTCCATCATGCAGCAGCATCAGTACTTAGGTGATATTATTGGTCTTTTGTAACTTATGAAACAACGTGGATACAGCCTTCAAGCCAGTAGCTGTTTCCTTTTCTCCTCATTATTGGTCAAACTCTGTTTCATCTTAGAAATGAAAAAAAAACAACATCATCCTCTAACAATAACCATAATCTTTAGTGGTAAGCACTAAAATGGATGGAAGATGACATGGTATTTAAATCAGAAGCTTACAAATGTAATATACTTGTGCAAAAAATTATAAAGTTTTTTTATCAATCCAATTTACGTATACTATACAGAACCCATGATTTATTTTACTAATGAAATTATAAACTTGGCCCTGTCTGCCTTTTACAACCATAAAACATGTAGTCTATATGATACGTTAAAAACTTGAGGTAATACTGCCTTAAAAGATCTCTTCTTCAACAATGACCTGATACTCACTTTTGATAAAGAAAATGGTACTGTCATTCTCAAATAAACAAACTATGCTACAAATTTCATGACACTCTATATGATCAAAAGAACTAGGGACACGAGAGTCTGTAAGATAAGGACTATGCATTTGGCAAGGTTGTAGTTGTGTATGATTAAGGCGGAAAAAATTCAGGGGGATATCAAGTTGGTGAAGTTTTGGGAAGTTAAATAAAACATTTTTTTCTTATTTAGTTTCTTTTTTACCATCACTGGGCAGTCAGGGATAAAGGATATTTGGACACAAGTTTAAACTTAGTACTATTTTGACCATGAAATTTTGTGAATTCTCTCTCTTCTCAATGATAAACACATTATGGCTGGTTTTGACATTACTAGGAAACTCAGTATTTGTTTTTACAATTTTTTCTACACTAACAGTCTGTTTAATGATTCACTTAGAATAGTTGAAATCTATCAAATAGATGACATAGCTGTGGGAACTTCCCCAGCTAATTCATTTCTTTGTCACTACACACATGGCTTGACACCTGACCTTAAGAATTCAAACTGAATTTTTATTTTTTTTCTGCTGACAAGATTATCATGTTTCCCATTTTCTTAAATATATCAACTTGCAACACCCATTTGTAAAATTTACTTTTCAAACTGAATTTAACATACACTGCATTTTTAAACACGCTATTAAATCATCACTATACCATCTTTTCCACTTCTATCTTTTGAAAAAATAGTTACTGACCTTTTTACCCAGTTTTATAATTTTAATCCATTTTTAGAATCAGAATAGTATTTACTCTGCTAGTTTTTTTGTTTGGTTTGAAATGCTTCTTATGTGTTTTATATTTTTTAAATTGTTGTTTATTTTCTAATTGTTGTTGTAGATATTATTGTTGCTATGTGATACTTTGAACCAATGAACATTTTTAAACAGCATATTTTTCATTTAACACTAACATTTTAGTCATCAAAGGCTTCAACAAGAGAGCTTCAACAAAAATTGCAGAAATAAAATAATATTATGTTTATGAAGAAATGTCCTAGAATTTCTTCACATGTAAGTGTCACATTACTTACATTTCAGGGAAGTCAGAAGTGATATTCATTAAGAACCAGTCTACTTGTATTCTGTTTGTTACTCAGTAATTCATTCCAAGACTTTAAAATCTTCAACGATGCTGAGTGACTTAATATAATTTGTAATATTATTTTAAAAATTATTCAGTAAATAGGTGTGAAATATGTAACAAATTAAGTTTAATTGTCATTCGCAAAACATTCCAGTAATGACGAGTCTAATAAACTCTTAAATCTCACTGACAGATTGTTTTGTAGTAATGTTTCTTTTTTGATAAAGAGCTTATCAAAATTATATTAAATACATTTTTTTCAGTAATGTACTGTTTTTTAGATAGTTTGGCAATATTAAATGTATTTTTATTTTGTAAGTGTATTTAAATCCAACATTTTTTGTAACTTGAAAGATCTACTTTATGATATGTTGTATTAATTTGTGAATTTGAATGAATAGAAAATATTATAAAATTTGTTCTCTTTAAATGTAACCTAACTATAAGCTGGATCAGTTAGTAAACTGATTTGGCCCCTTGGTGGTTCAGCAATAAGTCTGAGTGCTTATAACATCAAAATTTGGGTTAATTGTGATGGGTATAGCACAAACAATTTATTGTGTAGCTTTGTGTGTAATAACAAAGAAACAAACAATCTGATATGTCAGGTATCTACATACATGTATTTTGTGAAAATTAACTAATAAGTTTGTCAAAAAAAATTGGTTTTTAAGTTTATATTTATTAAAGAGGTTGCACATCAATACCAAATTACACATACATACGATGGTAGAAAACAAGCAAAGTATTTGATGAGTACACTGGAATGGACGGCAACAGCCTGTTGTAGAACACAGGTGTAGAGGACGATGTTTTGAAAGTCTTCCATCTTCAGGTCCATGAATACTCTTCCTAAACAATCTATCAAAAATAAGTTAAGTATTTATCGTCGAAGGCTATAAGGTAGAGAGAAGTTGATATTGAAAACTTTCCAACTAGCATTACTAAATAACACTATTTATTTTATATGGAAGATCAGATATGATAGAAGTTATACCTCTAACTATACTTGCTTTTTTGAGTATGATTTTTTGGAAATATTTTGTATATATTTTTTTAAGACTAGTTGCATAATATGGGAACTATTGAAATATACACAATGCTTTTATTTTGAAGCTGTTCTGGTGATTTATACTTGCATGTAATGATTTACGTGTTAAGTGTCTCATCAAATTTTTCTCTTTTGGTTAGCCAATGAAGGTTAAAAATGTTGATGAAAGTATACTGCATGATATAGGTAAGTTTTAGGATTTTGTGATAAAATAATATTGTTCTTTTTAAGTTATTTTATTTGATTCAATTGTAGTAAGTTTATACGCTAAATTTTTATTTATTTTCCAACTGATAACCACTCAATATTCAAACAAATTCTACAAAGGTACAAAAAGTAATGAAAGGTGTTTTGTTAAAGTATTAAAGCCATTTAATACTTTAAAATCTATTCAGTAGTGATTTAGCTAACTAAGTTTGTCACATTTGTATTAAAAAAAAATTGTGCTTGTTGACACATTTTATAGATATTACTTTTATTAGCCATACCTAAATGTTTTTGTTATTTGTATAATCTGAAAATAGGTGAGTAAAAATCCAGAAAAATTATTTATTGTATTTACTGCTTTAATTGGATGATAAATCAATTTTAAGTCAATTTTTTTAATATACTGTAGATAATTTAAAACTGTTTTAATCTTGCAAAAGTTATCTATATTATTTCAATAGTTGAAGAATAATTTTGTAGTTATGGCTTTATTTGCATTAATTGTACTTTGGAATACAGATGATGTTCTACTAAACCACATAGAGAAGGAAGATCTTCTGAAATCATTGTTCCAAAAAGCACGTAAAAAAGCAGTAAAAGATATAAATGAACATCTAGAAGAATTTAATTACAAAAGAACAATAGGTGAGTGTTCCATTCTATAAAACCAAAGAAAATATGAATTTCAGGTGGAGTATGTGCAATGTTGAAAAGTATAAAAACCCTGAAGCACCTTGTCAAAGACACACACAAATCAATAATTACAAACAAGGTAAAAATTCAACATACCTAAATTTCTTGTGAAACAAATGTGACAATAAAGATACAAAAATAAGAAAAATGGAAAAATAACTGGGCTCCTTTAACTCTCACATTGTAGCCTTCAAATTTGTATTTTTCACATTGAGAAACAGGAAAATAATCTTTGATTGCATATGATAGACTAGCAGTTTCAAGTATATTTTTTCACTTTTAGAGGAAATTTTAAACTCATGGACAATAGTAGCTGTCATTTCAAACAGTCTACTTATATATGTACAATACTAGCTCAATATTCCTGCAAGTCTAAAAGTTGGAAATAATCTATTTTTGATATTAAATTTTGATAGTAAACATAATTTCACATGTTAAATTAGAACTAAATCTTGGTTCTTTTTCATTCTTTTTTTATTTTTTTGAGGTTAAAAAATATTAAAGAAACTAACAGTAACTAATCATTTGCTTTATTGTCATTTTCTAAAATTCTTGTTTGCATTTCATTATCTTTTGTTTCTTTTTTTTACAGTAATTGAATGGGATGTCTTTAACCTTGTAAGAATGTATTTCCATAGAAATGATCCTGTTATGTTGAGATCTTGCACAGTCTTTTGATTTTTACACCATTATACTCTTTTTAGGGGGGAGGGATGCATCAAATCTTGGTGAATGCTTCACAGTATACATCCAAATAACTTGAAAGATTTGAAGAAGAGAGTCAAAACATCCTGTTAGACTTTAACTCTGCAGATGCAACAAAATACAAACTCCAACCTGAGCAAAGGAATGACTGCATTGTGATATCAGTGATGCACATTTCAAGCAGCTGTAAGGGCAGGACTTAGAAATATCATAGTTGTGCATGACTTTTGCATCACACCGTATAACCATTCATTCTCTAACATACAATACATAAACATAGAATTTAAGGACTACAAGGAACCTGTTCATCCATTTAGGTCATCCAATTCACTAAACTAAAAAATTCAAAGCCACCCCCTCATCATTCAAATATATTTTTCAAGCCTTCCCTTGAACTATCTTAAATTAACTGCATCTACCACGTCTGAAGGTAATCAATTCCAAAAGCTAACTACTGTGTTAGAAAAATAAACCTGTCTCACTAGAAAATTACTCCTACCCCAACAAAATTTATATGTTTGTTCTCTAGCTCTACTAGTTTTACTGTTAACTATGCAAAAATAAGATACACATCAACACTATCAATTTCCTTACCAGTTTTAAATACCTCAATCACATCTCCTATAACTTTTGTTTTCAAAAAAAAAACAACAAAACAATTTCAAAGATCTTAACCTGTTCTCATATGACAATATTTCTCTCCTAGATAGCATTCTAGTATCTCTCCTTTGAATCCTTTTCAACAATTCGGTTACATTTCTAAGGTAAGGAGCCTGAGACGTAACACAGAACACCAAATTTGGTTCACTTAATTCTTAACCCAAACTTTTTACACATACCTTGATTTGCATAAAACCCCTGCTGCCACATGCAATATCTTTCTGTTGAATTTTTTTTTATCTTTTAATTATTTTTCATTTGGTGAAACTCTTTTGATACCCCATAGCAACCTGTTGCAAAACACAGTTTGGAAACTACTGGCCTAATCAGTGACCTATACAATGAAAATATAACCTCTTTAGACTTTTATTCAATATTTTTGTTGATGTAACTTAAATCCTATTTGTTCTGCCATTAGTAACAACACACTGCTTGGATAACCAGACTGATTAATCAGACTCTAAGGTTATTTTTTTCCATAACTCTGTTAAAGTTAATTTAATCAAAATTACACTTATAATTCAAATAACGATAATGCATATGCATTACCTGCATTTATTATAATTAAAGGCTATCTGCTGTTTATTTGCCCAACTCACCAAATGATCTAAATCTTTTTGTAAAGCAGCAGAATAAGTATGCAAGGTCTTAATATCAAGAGCAAATTTAGATATTTTATTAGCCATATCTTTATCTATGTTATTGATCAAAATAAAAAAAAGTAAAAGTCTTAACATTGAACCCTAAGGTACTCTATCTGTGATGTTAATCCAATTTGACTGAACTCTATTTATAACAACCCCATGTTTTCTTCTATCAAGTCATTTTTCTATCTCTTATGCCAACTTATATTCACACCTATAGAGCTAATTTTTTAACAAGCCTTTTATGTGGCACCTTGTGAAATTCTTTCTGAAAATCCAGATACACCAAATCCACACCCTTACCGTCATCGACATAAAACATAATCTCTTCAAAGAATATTAAAATATTAATAATGCAAGATTTTTTCCCTAGTAGACCAATATTGACTGTCCAACAAAAAATTTACTCAAATGTGCACAGGGCTGCTTTAATGGACTAAACTCATTATGGAGAAGGAATGTTGACTGTAATTTCCAATTTATTACATGTATCTACACAAGATGTCACAAGCTTTTAATAAAATGTACAAGTCTGTTGTGCACAAAAAATCAGATGTGTTACAGAAGATATCTCTGTGATTTGATGACATCAGTGTCAGTCTAACTTAGACTTTGACAAGTTGGAGTGCAGAGTAATGTTCACATGGAGAATAAAAATAATTTTGTCCATTGTACAATTTGCATATTGCACTTTCACTACCTCTAGGGCCTCCCAAATGCATATCAACAGTCTGTACAGTATCTACTTTCCTCTACTACATATTGTTGATAAATCAGCAATGTAGGTTAAAATGAATAGTTTATAACTATCAAATGCATAATACCGTGATGAATGGTACTCTGTGAAAGGTCATAGCATGTGCACTTTGACCCCAACTGTGCTCATAGGGTTAAACTTTGTTAAATGACTTTGCAAAGCATATTTTATTAGACTTTCAAAAACTTTTCCCACCACTGATGTAAGACCAATAGGCCTATAATTACCCGTGCAGTTTTTATCATCTCCCTTGAAAAAAAGGAGCAACATTATCCAACTTCCACTCTTCTGTCACTTGCCCACTATTCAGAGTTCTTAACCAGTCATCTATGACAACCTTTACATTCCAAATGTGTTGAGTGTCATACTGTTGGCATCTGTTTCAGTAATTTTATAGTTATGTCAGTAGCAGTAAGTTAATGTTAGTAACTTTGGTTCTCAAGCATCAGCTGTTAAGTACAAATGATTTCAAACAACAAATAGAGGAGGAAAAGTTTTTATATATTACTGTAAATGACATTTCTGAAATTAAAAATTTAATTCTTCGATAATTAAATTGTAAGCTCGTACATATAAAAATGTTTTCATAAGGCACTTTTGTAACATTTCAAGATGTACCAAACTCAGTGATGCTATTCCAATTTCAACATCATTAGCATTATAATTTTTATTTGTAAAAATTATTAGTGTTATTATTATGTTTCTACTAACAAACCATGTGAGAGGCTACCCCAAAATTACCAACTTTATAACACTTCTGATATCACTACATGTGGGAAGTCCATATTTTGGGAGACAGCAATTTGCCAATTTAGAGTAGAATATATAATTTTTTTTAAGTGTGTTTGTATGTGTGGAGTTGTGTGTGACAGAGAGCTATGCTTGTTTGCATATTATATTGGCTTTGTAATTTTATATATATATATATATATAAA
>NW_013665688.1:8158-9385 GCF_000517525.1 Limulus polyphemus
TTTATATATATATATATATATAAAGCATTGTTTGGAAAAAAATGGTTTTTTTATTTTCATTAGGTCTGGGAACATTTTTTGGTCCTCCAGATCCAGAATTAAATGAGGCACTGAATGATAGAAATAAAGAGATGAAGATTATGGAAGATGTTCTTGTTCCAATTTTAGACAAGATCCCGTAAGTAATTAATCATGTTAAGTTATACTAGATTTTGTTAACCATAATTGTATGCGAGTTTATCTCAGAATGACAAATCACTGCATATAAAAATACAGTATCTCTATCTGTTGGCCTATCAAATAGTTACTAAAGAAATTACTTCCAAAGGGCAACATTTAGTAATGTTCTAATAGTAGATTAGTTAAAGAAATTATTTTTTTGCAGCCTTTTTGATGATCACTTTATAGGGTAAATAATGGAAATACTTAGAATTCCTGTTTCTGAATTTAAATTGCAGTAAATATCACTTAAGTTACCATTAAATTACAGATGTAAATGAATGCTGCTCTGTGCATAAAATCTGTTTCTTTTTTTCAACAAGTAACTTTCAGTAAACCATGTTTCTGTGTTCGTGACTTTATAATTTAACACAAAATCCTTTTTTCTATTTTAAAAAAATACAAATTTACTTATCTATGAATGCTTGGGGCCTTTGGTTTGTAATGTCTATCACTGAAAGCTTAAAACGTTCTATAAAAACCTCCACACAGTATCTTAATATTACAGAAGTTTCATATGCATTTCACGAAATCAATTATCTGATGACTGGCTCAAATTTAGGTTGCAAGTATGCCAGTCAAATGCCATTAACACATTAGAGCATTATATTTTAAAAGGAAATATGTTTTTCATATTTCTACAATCTCCCCAGAGGTATCTTATTATCACATCTTCAATTGTACCAATGTTAGGAAGTTGTAATTGTTTGTAATTTGGATAAGAGTAATACATAAAGCTTCAATTTTAATAAAACATAATAAATTATATGATCAAGAAAATAAGAAATAAATTCACAATATAGAAGATCTTTGACCAAGATCTTTCATTATCCACTGGTTAAAGTAACCTTTATTTAAAATATTGTGATAAGTTACACATTGTTTTGGTAGTTACATTTATGTTTGTAATTTTTAAATATTAGTATTCAACTTTAACATTGTAAGTGTTAGTTTTCTACCTGTCTTTTGTGGTGTAGGTATGTATATATATATATATATATATATATA
>NW_013665688.1:9395-20340 GCF_000517525.1 Limulus polyphemus
ATAAGTTACTACATTGTTTTGGTTAGTTACTATTTATGTTTGTTAATTTTAAATTAATTAGTTATTCTAACTTTAACTATTGTAAGTAGTTAGTTTTCTTACCTCGTCTTTTGTTGGTGTAGGTATGTATATATATATATATATATATATATAGTTATTGCCTTTTATTTTATTGTGATGATAACATTTTTAAATGCACTCACTTGCTATGTTTCTGGTACTGTAGGTCTCTTAATGTGCATTACTGTTTTATGAAAGTGTTTATAGCTTTTTGAATCCCTAAAGATTACAGTTGTGTTTAATACAGTATAGGTCATTTCATGGATTGCTCACTCTGTAAATATTAAAGATATGGTTAGCAAAATATAGTCATTTATATTTGGTATGAAATTTTATTTATTTTTTATGAATATAGTTTTAAGTATGAAAATAGTGCATTTGTATTATCACATAAATTATAATTTTTTTATAAGTGTATCTAATGGAATCTATATTCAGCTTTAAAGAGGATCCTGAAAATATCAATGATAAAAACACAGCTGTAGCTGCTGCATTGGCAACAGTGCTCAAACATTTTGGTGTCAAAAGTCAGTATGCCCTCAACCTGTTGGAAAGATATCCAGTTTTTGTAGCAAAAGAAAGAACAAGGCTGAAGTTTCTTCAAAGGAACAAGAAGGTAACTTTAAATAGTATTTTATGAGCCGTCCTTTTAAAACTATAATTTGTTCTAACTTCTAAAGCTTAATAGTTTTACAAAAACAAACTTTCTAAACAAAATTAGTTTATATGAAACTAAATTATTATTTTTATGTTAAATTGCTGAACATTTTTTTGGAAATAAAATCAGGTTGGACCTTGATATGATTTTGCTTTTTCACATAAATGCTTTTTTTTTTTAATTCCAAAAAAGTGGTTTCAGTATATTCTAGAGTATTATTTACTTAAAATGTTTTTTTTTGTACAACAGTGGTATGGAAAAGATTTGATAGATTATGATATAATTTATCATGTAATTAACCGAGTGGATTTTTAGAGATGATAATATTGAAGATGAATTACCATGAGAATTAACTATACAGTTTAGTTTTATGAGAACCTTATTTTATGTAGCTACTATAGCTTTTAAGACACTTATTTAAGTGTATAATATGGCTTATTATTATGTAACAGTTGGCAGAAGATTAATTTCTGATACTCTGAATAACAAAATAACTTGTTTTTTTAATCAAGTGTGATTTACTTCTTTTACTACAAGTTTATTTGGCAGACCTGATTGAATGATGCCATTGAGGTACAGGTCATATCATAGAGTCAGTAGATTTTATGTGGGGATGGCCAAGGCATAATACAAATATTCACACTAAAAATCAACACTGACAGAGAGTTTTACTTTAAAAGATGATTGCCACTCACTTTCATTTGTTTTTCTACCCAACAAGCCCAAAAAACAAGGCAAGAACCATCACTAAAGTACCAAACCAGAAAGTGACCAACCCACCAAATTGTTCATCCTTCTTCTTGCTTCAGTTGAGATAACTCTACAACTACTTTATCACTAACATCAGTTTAAACCTAAATCCACTTTATGTGTTACTGGGCAGTGCACAATGTCATCGCTTAGTCTTAATAACTAGTAGTAATTTAAGGAATATAATCATGATTCTGGTGAAAAATTTTTTATCATTAACACTTGAAGTTAGCTTTTTTACAGAAATCAGATGTTCCTTTAAAAAGCTTATGTACAGGGTAAAATGGGAATTACCAGCTCATAACAGATGAAAATTAGATAACTGTAACACTTAGAATACTCAATGCTTCGTACACTATACAGTTGGTGTCTTTAGGAAGCCACTTCCTACATCATGTATGAAGTGAGGGAGTAAAAAAAAATCAATACACATAACATTGAAATTTTAGTATACACACACAGTTATAGTACATGCTAACTTTCAAGTTGGGGGGAAAAAAAGTCACATAACAAGTAATGAAAAACATTTTGTAAATGAAAAATGACCTAGGAATGGCTGTGCAAAAAAATAATGCAAACAAGAATATAGGGATGATATGGCTATACATAGATCATGCCTACATGACTTTCAATGTTAAAATTTAATGTTACACAGTAAATTGCGTACTTGACTTTAATATTACTTCAGTTGGTATGCAGTTCATTTATCATAATAACATTGTCATGTCAGGGTAGGCATCAATGTAGTGTAACTAGAGCCTAGGACTTGTGTACAAAAAAAAACCAAGTTGAGTCAAAACAGGTCGTGATTATTACAGACTACTACAGATTCTCATTACGAGGTCAGTGAAATTGACTGACCTTGTAACCATTTTGTACTTATGCATTTTACAGTGTAACATTACATTTTAATATTGAAAGTCATGTAGGGATGACCTATGTATACTTGTATCATCCCTATATTCTTGTTTGCATTTATTTTGGCACTGTCATCCGTACATCATTTTACATTTACAAAATGTTTTTTATTACTTATAATCAGCCATATTAAGTGTTATGATATTAGAATACAGTCTTGGCCAAGGAAGCTTATTAGTAACTGTGAGACATAGGTTTCAGCAAAAGTGCATCCCATAAAGATAAATATTTACATCTTTAATAACTAGTTAGTTAATTCACAGAGCATCTTTTTTCTGCTTTGATTAAGTAAATATTTATATTAAACCTGTCATAAAATTAATTTTTAATTTTTGTGTTTCTTTGGAACTTGTTACAAAGATTTAATCTATTTCAGTTAATACGTGGAAACTAAAATACAAATTTTGTCAGTAATGCAAGTATTTTAGATGTTGCCTTTGTGGTTTATTGTAAAGCGCCACCCTAATAATCACTAGCTTGTAAATGTAAAACATACAGGCTGTGTTATGTACATACCACAATTACTTTCACTTTCTGTGTATTAATAATCACTAGCTTGTAAATGTAAAACATACAGGCTGTGTTATGTACATACCACAATTACTTTCACTTCCTGTGTATTAAATTGGATGTTTTTGATTGTATTCTGTTTATAAATATGAAGTAAAAATATAAAGGACAAGTAACTTTTTGAAACTGTACTTATAAAAATTAAATTCCTCTGACTGAGTGACAATCTAAATTAATGCTAGTACAAATTATATGTGTATGGTATGATGAGGTTGAAAAGATTTACAACCTGAAGAATATGGATTAAAAATTCTTTTAAGTTGAGATGTATACACACAGTTGCATCAGTTAAACCATTTTACTGACTTTATTACAGATACAAAAAAATACTAACTAAAATTTGAAATATCTTGTTTTGATTCAAATTAAACCAAAAGTATAAAATTGCTTGCCATCATAAGCTTGTTAGACATCTTTTTTATGATGGGAAAAATTAAGGTTCAGTAGGGTGGTTTAACCAACTAAACTACTGTATCTGGAATGCTGGAAATCTCAGTTTTCATTTAAGCAAAATTCTTGAGTTGTGTAAGAAATATAGAGCTCCATGTTGATTGCTGTTTTGTGGTGTGAAGTGAAATGAAAATTGCATTAAAACACCAAAACATATTTTATGTTTAAATGGCAGGTATTTCAAAGGTTACAATCATAAATGTATGTGTGGTATTTTATTGATGATGTGAAAGTATTAAATTTCAGTGTCAAGTGTTGTTAAATACAGGAACCTGTAACATAAACTATATTAAAATTAGATGCTTGCATTTCATTATTTTAGTTTGTTTTGTAGATGTTGTACAAATATTGTCACATGAAGAGGATAATTTACATTATTAAGTCATTTTGTTACACTTTTTGAATGCAAGAATAAAATTGGTACATAAACAGTATAAATAAATAAAATAGTATACCTTAATTAGGGAACCTACAAACACCAGTTTCTGTCTTTAATCATAGTCATTGATGTATATATCTTTGGAAACTTGCTGTTTGTCTAACATTACATTTTACTTTTTTTTTCTGTAGCCTGTGCTTGTGAAAGGTCATACTTTTCAATTAGAACACTGGCATTCGGTTACCTATTGTAACCATTGTCAGCATATCATTTGGGGAATAGGATACCAAGGATATCAATGCCAAAGTAAGTGTTTATGTAAAACAAAAATTCACTAAATATACCTCTCAGTATTTTAGTATACTTTTGTAATTTCCTTTTTTTTTACTGTTTTTAATTGTCATTATTTCAGCAGAAGTACATCATACGGTAACTGTATACATCAGTTTTTCTTGAAATTATTTGTTAGTGTAATAAGGCTGAAGGAATGCATTTTTCCAGTAATATAAAAATCAGTTAAATTGAATAATTCAAATGATCAAACATACAGGAAGGTACTTTCAAAAGCTACTTTTCAAAAACTGAGGTTGAATTTTGTATCAACTAATCAACCCGTGGAAAACATTTTCTAGAATAGGTTAATGGTTGTTGGCTGAATAAAAAAAACATTCTAATATTTAGTAATACATCTGTCACTTAACTAGGAATACATTGTATTCTTAATTAATTTCTTACTTAATTGAGAAGATAATATTTTTAATAGTAAATGAGCTATACTTTGTCAATTTTTATAGGTCAGTTATGGTAAAAATCTGTACATTGCTATTATTAAAATTATGCACACAGAAAAAAAGTTGGAAAACATATGTTAATTTGGTACTTTTTTTACTTTGTATCAGTTGATAGTGGAAATGAAAATTTTAATTTGTTATATATACTACTTTAATAGTCTTTCTGATTCTGTTTGATTATAATTCTCTTTCTATTCACCTTATGATTGAGTTACACATACATGAAAAAAATCTTAATTTGATATAAAAAACTGTGTGCTCAATTTGTGATGTCTAACATAATAATTGTGTTTTAAAGTGCAGTATAAAGATTATATCTTTTGTCTATACCATTCACAGATAAATGTTTGATCACACTAGCATGCGAATAAGACATATAAAGACAAATCCATTTGTATACAAAAAAATATAATTCAAGAAATTGTGATTCTTTTCTATTGTTGATTGATACTTACCAAAACTAGAGCATTACTTTAGTGTGTGCCAGGTCAATGATAGTGTGTGTTACTATAGATAAATGATCTCAAGTTGTGCGATGCTTTCTTGTGATTTTTGTTATTTTAAATGAAATGCGAGTTATAGTTTATAAATTTTTATTTAAAGAAGTTAGCTTTTGTGATGATTTTTTTCATGTTTTTCTACTTAGACTGTGATATCAATGTTCACAAATCGTGCTTGAAAGTAGTTGATGAATGGTGTATTGGAGTCAGTAGAATAAAAAAAGATAAGAAAAAAGAGAAAAGGAGTGGACTAATGGAAAATATTATGGGAAAAGGACGTAAGCCTAGCCAATCTCTACAAGGTTCAGGTTAGTTAAAAATATTTTACTTCAGAGATGATTTTTGTATTTATTTAAAAAAGTTATACTGTGTAGTTGGCCAGAAAATATGATTATCAACATATATACAAGTATCTAATTTACTTCAGAGCTTGCTTACTTTAATTATATATTTTGATATGTCCCACTGATTTATGGAATATTGACCAGGAACACATAGCGTTAGTAAATTTTATATCTCAGTTATTTCACCATTATTACAAATGTTGACATTTGAAACAATAGGAAGGATCATCAGTGAATTTTTAGCTTACATTATTAGTGTTCTTAATAATATCTTGTTTTAATTGAAATAAAAAAGCATGTTTGATTACATTCCCTGCTCTTATGATAAACAAAAGAGTACTTTCCATGAACTTAACAGCTAGATACTACACATAAACTGGAAAAATGTTATCTGTGTGTATTTAATTTAACAAAACGGAAATTATATTATAAAAAATGTAGTTTATGTTAATAATACTTAAGTTAATTATTATGTCCATACACAGTAAAAAATATTTGTTTCGTGCTCGTCTTTTTTACTACAGTGAACTTACATTGAAAACTTTATTAATAGATATGTTGAGCTATAAGAAAATAAAGAGTAACAAAAATGAATAAAAATTTTCAAATGTTTAGCATCACTTCTTTTCTTACAAGTTGTATCCACATAGGTGAGAAGTTTAATTCTGCACTACATTAAAAATATATTTTTGGAAGCAATGAATAGAAATTAGACTAGACTTAAGCATTGTGTTTTTTTTTTTATTTTATAAAAAAGATAATGAAATAAAGAAAATTAGAATGTTTATGTTTTCATCATATCTTTACTTTGGTAATGATACAGAAGGTTAATTGCATTTTGTATGAACAAATTGTAAATATTAATGCAGTGATCTTCATGGCAACATACTTAAAACATAAATATCTAACTCGTGACAAATTTCCAATCACTTGACATTGCAGTGTCACCATGGATAACTTATGTCTGGAGGATTATGTCACAGTTTTTCTGAGAAATTATATTCGTACAATGGTACTATTAAATGATGAAGTAAGAGGACTTTACATTTCAAAAAAGGGAGATTTTAACATTTTCCTTCAAAGCCAAAAATGTTGTAAAGCAGAATATTTAGGATCTAACAGGTGGCTCCAAAACCATACATTCCAAATCTGGAGCAATGCCCTCGTCTGCAAAGTAAAAGCTGTGGCTACAGCGAAGTTGTTCTTATATCTTGGCACCATAACAAGGAAATAAACCCAGATGTGAAATTAACAAAGGCTTGTAAGCCAAAAATTCATTAGTTTCTAACCACAACTTGAAATCATTAGCTGATTTTGTTGGAAAGATAGCCAAAGAAACTGGAAGCACAGTAATCCTTTTTGACTGAATGCTTTTTCAGTTCCCTGATGTAGATTCAATTACCTTCTGTACTACTGCTCTGCTTAAACAGTTTTGAAATATTGATCGTGCCGTATTTTTCAGAAGCTTGTTAAAATGGAAATTGTGATGTCAAACAGTAGTGTGTAGTCATGGCCATCAGACTAAGCATGACCACACAAGGGCATCACATGACCTGGTACATCATTTGCATTATTTGTGACTAACCTTAAAATGAGAGGCATAACCAGGGAGGATATTTGAAAAACATAATATTAATACTTGTTATACATGTAACCTAAAATCTACCAGTTTAAGCTATTCTTATTGGTGGGATTACTATTTGTTTATGATACAGACAACAATACATTCAACAGCATAAGTTATAAAATATATCAGCTTGTATTTTTCAATGATTTAACAATAAGTTTAACTATTACTTACAAAGATTTTATTATTAATTTGAAGGTTATGCATACAATTGAAAATGTATGTCCAGGGAATATATATGATTTAAACATGAAAATAGATATTGCTTTTACCTTTTATTTCTGTACTAACTTGAATAAACCTATTTCATCTTGGAATGGTGCATTTGTGAAACTAAATAATTTTTGAAGTGCTGAAAAATTGCATTTTTACACTGCTGATATTCATAGTATAAATATTTTCAACATAATCATAATACAAGAGTGGATTTTATTTGGAAACTCAGGACTAGCATGTACTTTTAAGGAAGCTAGTAATGAACATGTGAAATTTTTATATAGAGTTTGTAGGTTGGAGGAGAAGTTGGAGCAATCATAATTAAAGTAGAGGCAATAGATAAAGAGAAGTTTAGACTGTGGGAAATGGCAGCAGGATTTCAGGAGGAGCTTAAGCTTTTACATGCAAGGGATATATCAGCTAACATTGACTTTCAGGAAGTTAGAAAGAGTACTATTAGAGTAAAAAGTAGTGAATTTAGTTATGATGAGCCTATTCTGTTGAGCAACAAATTTCAGCCCTTAGCTTCTGCTGATGAAGAACTACTGGAGGGAAGGAAAACAAAATGATCAGAGAAGGATGTGGATGATAAGGAGGTTATATGTGATTCATTGACAAGGCATGGAGATAGAATAGTCTGTGGGGTAAATAAGGAGAAAAGAATCAGATTATGCTACATAGGGGCACAAGTGGAGGATATAACTGACAGAGCAGGTGATGTAATAAAGGGAGGTTAGCAGAGGTGCAGTTTTTGTGGTGCATGTAGGGGATAATGATGTAGGGAAAGGTAGGTCAGGGGTTGATAAAGACATTTAAAGAAAAAGGTCAAAACTTAATTTTGTCAGGGATACTGCCCAGAATTAACTGTGAGGATGAAGTTAAAAGTAGGTCAGTATGTAAGGATGTGCAGATTGGCTGGTTGGACTTGTGGGATCAGTTAAGTTGAAGAAGGGAGCTTTATACAATGGATGCTTTACATTTAACTAGGATAGGGGGCTGGCTTGTTTGCTAAGGCTCTTAACTCAGCTGTAAGGGAAGTTTTAAACTAGAACTAGACAGTGGTGAGGTCCTGGAAAACTAAATGCAAAAAGAATGAGAAACAGAGAAAAGTTTAGCTTAGGAAATGAGTATAGAAGTAGTTGTAAGGATAGGCTTAATTGTTACTATTATAATGCTAGAAGTATAAGAAATAAAATATATTACTTCAGAGCACTGGTAGGAGTGGAGGATTTTGATATAATGGGAATAACTGAAACATGGTTAAATGCAGATGATTTTGATGACAGAAGTTTCTTTGAAATACAGGGTTACAGGCTATTTAATAGGGGGGAGGAGTGGCTTTATATGTAAAATCTGAGTTGCATCCTGTTGAAGTTGTGAATATTAAAGATAATAGCAAGGAGATTGAATTCATTTGGGTTTCTATTAGTGAATATAAAGGGAAAAGGCTTTTAGTGGGAATTTGTTACAGACCACCAAATGGTAGTGATGAAATTAATGAGAAACTTTACAATGAGATTAAGATTTCAGATGTTAATGAAGTCATAATTGTGGATGATTTTAATTTCAGGCATATAGATTGGGAAATTCTAGTCAAACCATGAAGGAGAAAGGTTTTTTGAAACTGTTCAGGATGGCTTTCTTCACTAGTTAGTCAAGGAACCAACTAGAAACATTGCTATTTTTGACATATTGTTAACTTCAAATACAGAAATGATTGAGAGGGTGGAAATTGGGAACATCTGGGTGCAAGTGATCATTGCCTTATTACTGTCAATGTTTTACTGCATATGGAGATAAGGAATAATGATAATTTGGTTACAAATTTTAAAGGAAGGGGACAGGAATTACCTATTGTGAATTAGACAGCTGAGTTATTTGGAGACACTGATCAGACGTGGAAAATTTTTAAAGATAAATTTTTAAATATTCAAGGTAAACATATTCCTTACAGAAAGAAAAGGGTAGCTGCAAGTAAAAACCAGGTCGGATCACAAAGAGTTTAAGAGATAAAATTAAAGAAAAGCATAAGAAATTTAAATTGACTGGTATGACAGGAGATTCAGAAGATTATAGAATATCATGAAAGTTGGGGAAACAGGAAATTAGGACATCAAAAAAAGATGTATGAGAGAAGGTTGGCTGAAAATGTAAAAATTAACAGTAAGGAATTCTTTAAATACATTAAGAGTAAACAAAATGTTAGAATGGGGGGTAGGACCCATGTGGGATGATAAAGGAATGCTAGTATCTGATGATTATGAGATGGCTGGTTTATTAAATTTTGCTTTTTCTTTGGTTTTTACAAACGAAGATTTAAGCAGTATTCCACATCTTGAACAGTTGATAAATGGAAACAAGATCAAACAAGATGACTGCATTAATTCTGAGCAGGTTAAGAAAAAATTGGGAAGTTTAAAAAACGATAAGGCTCCTGGGCCAGATAATATTTCTCCAAGGGTTTTGAAGGAGGTTAAAGATTAGATATGTGAGCCAATTATGACTATTTTTTGTCAATTTTTAGATAGTGGGCAGGTACCAGAGGATTGAAAGTTAGCTAATGTAACTTCTCTTTCCAAGGGAGGTGACAAAAATTGTCCCAGTAAATATAGACCCATTATTCTTACATCAGTTGTGGAAAAGTTTTGGAAAGTCTGTTAAAAGATGCTTTGCAAAGTTATTTAAAAAAATTTAGAAGTTTATTGGATAGTCAACATGGTTTCACTGAGGGAAAATCTTGTCTTACAAATCTTTTGACATTCTTTGAGAAGGTTGCTGCTTATGTAGATGACGGTTAGGGTATAGATTTGATTTATCTGGATTTTCAGAAAGCATTTGACAAGGTGCTACATAAAAGGCTTGTAAACAAAAATTATCTCTATAGGTGTGGGGGATAAGTTAACAAATTGGATAGAAGAGTGGCTGGATGGAAGAAATCAGAGGGTTGTTACAAATGGAGTTTACTCAAACTGGATTCATGTCACAAATGGGGTACCTCAGGGCTCAGTCTTATGACCTTTGCTCTTTTTGAATTACGTCAATGACATAGATGAAAGAATAGTCAATAAATTACTTAAATTTGCAGATGATATTAAGGTCTTGGGTGTTGCTAACTGTGAAGAGGATGCTGCTGATTTACAAAAGGATTTAGATCATTTAGTGAGTTTGACAAATAAATGGCAGATGGGTTTTAATTATAATAAATGCAAAATAATGCATGTGGGTTATCATAATTTGAATTATAAGTATAATTTGGATGGGAATAACCTAAATAGTGTTATAAAGGAAAGGGATCTTGGTGTAATAGTCGATCAGTCTCTAAAACCATCCAAGCTGTTGCTAGTGGTAGGGCAAATAGGATTTTAGGTTGTATCTACAGAAATACTGAATACAAGTCTAAAGAGGTTATAATTTCATTGCAGAGGTCACTGGTTAGGCCATTTTTGGAATATTGTGTTCAGTCTTAGGCTTCTTACCTTAGGAAAGAAATTGAATTATTGAAAATGGTTCAGAAAGGGTTATTAGAATGGTGCCTGGGATGGAGGGGTTTTCATACGAGGAGAAGCTGAAATCTCTCAAATTGGTTTCTCTTGAAAAAAGAAGAGTTAGTGGGGATCTGATTGAGGTATTTAGGATTGTAAATGGAATTGATAATGTTGATGCATCATCTTTTTTCATATTT
>NW_013665688.1:20832-22900 GCF_000517525.1 Limulus polyphemus
AGTAGGACTAGGGGACACAAATATAAATTTTGGCAGGGTAGAGGTCATCTTCAACTAAGACAGTTTTATTTTTCTAACAGGGGGGTTGGCATTTGAAATTAGTTCCCTTTGGATGTTGTAAATGCAGTAAATTTAAGTGAGTTTAAGAGAAAGCCTGATAAGTACATGAATGATAAGGGCTGGCTTTAAGATTTTTGTTTATTATTTAATTTAGTATAGAGGATGGAACAGCAAGATGGACCAATAGGTCCCATGTTGTCCCTAAACACTGTTACTTGAACTTTGAAAGTTTTATACCATTATCTTTTTTTAAAAAAAACTTAATAAAAAATATGGTTGATTGAGCATATGAACTAACCAATAAGTATAATTTTTTCATAAAAAAGATAGGAAATATTAAAGAATTCATAATAAAAAATGCTTTTCTAACAAATATTATATATCAAGTTGTCCTGCATTGTTCACATTAATTTTACCTTATACTGGAAAATGGGTGATAAGTGATCAGAAATCAGTTAAGAAAAACAATCAATTTGAATATCCACAAGCAGGATTGAGGTGTGTATAGAATATAAAAAGGTTTTCAGATTTAAATATCAGATATCTGTTTATCAAACTTTGAATGTAGTATGTCAGTGTAGATCTCCTAAACATAATTTAGGTTATATAGGTCCTTCCCTTAGGGCATTAAAAACATGTATACAGGAGCATGCAAATTTGTTATCCATCTCGTACTCAAGTATTAAGACATGTTATATACAGCTGTAATGAGCACATAAATAGAGAAGATTTTTTAAATCTTAGCCATGGCTAATAACGAGCATGGGCTAAGTATAAAGAAAAGTATTAATTGATAGACTTAAACCTTCATAAAAAGAACAGAATAGTGCAGTTCTCATATTATTAAATACGAGCCATCCTTACCCGGCATTGCCCCGTGTATTATCTGAAAAAGAGAGCCAATGTTTAGCTATTTTTAAACAGAAAGGATCAAAATTTCCCCTTTTTATGTAACAATACATGTGAAATAACATGAAGGTACTAATACTGAAAAGAAAGACGTACTGTTTTCAAGCATCCTGGGAATATGAAATTAATATCAACAAACACCTAAATATAATAATTTCTGCCAATATTATGAATTCTAACACTTTTATGCATTTTTTTTTTTTAACCTGTTGTTACAAAGCTGTTATTTTTTCACATTATTGGCAAAAATTATAATATGAATTCTAACACTTTTATGCTTGGTTTCTTTTAAAAAATATATATATAAAACAATAACAGTTTTGTAACAACAGGTTTTTAGAAAAACGTTTTACAGTATAAAACTATATAAACCTAAACTCTCAGCTAGACAAACTACATAACTTACTTTGTAATTTAAAATCAAAGACAAACTACACAACTTACTTTGTAATTTAAAATCAAAGACAATATTTAGAAACTTACACAAACATAGTATCTGTGCAGCTTTAATGTAAAATTAAGCCTTCAATTTTGCAATGTATTATTTCAATTATGAAAATTCCTTCTTTTTTTTTTTTTTTAAATAATACCTATAATTTTATTTTCATTATGTTTAATATATCGAATCAGTCAATTTATATTATATACTAGCTGGAGTACCCATCCCCTGGATGGAAATTATGTAAATTCAAGATTAATGTAAAGCTATCTTAGAACATGAAAAGTTGCTTCCCTTATATATAATTGTAGAAAACACCCATAAAAACTGCAAAATGCCAAACTGAAAATTTGTATGTATCTCCCCATGGACCCAATGAATTTTCATACCAAATTTGGTAAAGATCCATCGAGAGGAGGTGAGATAGTGGTAAAAACTGCAAAATGGAAAACTGAAAATTTGTATATATCTCGCTATGGACCCAATCAACCTCCATATCCAATTTGGTGAAGATCCATCCACAGGAGGTGAGGTAGTGGTAAAAAATGCCCATAAAAACTACAAAATGCAAAACTGAAAATTTGTATATATCTCGCTATGGACCCAATCAACCTCCATATCCAATTTGGTGAAGATCCATCCACAGGAGGTGAGGTAGTG
>NW_013665688.1:23603-26456 GCF_000517525.1 Limulus polyphemus
TATATAAATATTAGAATCTATTATAGATTCGTCTGAAACTATTTACCTCTTCACTTGTTTAAAATACTATAAGGGTAATGCTAGTATCCATGGTACTTGAAGTTTGGCATTAAATCCTTCAACATTTGGTGCTTTTCAAGTACAAGTTGTACAGAAGTGTTGCAACCATAAACAATAAATTTAATATAAGTGAAGACATTACTGCCAACCTTATTAAGTGATAATGGATTAGTTATTACCACCAACCTTATTCAATTCAACAGCAAGAAACTTCACTTGTTTTTCTGTGGTTGTGCTTGGCCTGGTAGTTACTGGTAAGCATGTTGGACTATAGATTCAGGGAATGTGTTTCATGTTCTGTTGCTGCAAAACAGAAAATTGTACTTTGCACTTTGAGGTTTTATGGTGTGTTATAAGTCTGATGGGCAAATCTCTCTTTAATAAGGAGTAGCCCAAATGTTTGGCAGTATGCCCCCCCAGTGGCACAGCGGTATGTCTGCAGACTTACAATACTAGAAACCAGGTTTCAATACCCACCATTAGTGGGCAGAGCCTAGATAGCCTTTTATGTAGCTTTGTGCTAAACTACAAACAAATGTTTGGCAATGTATGTTTTCACTGGCTGGCTCTTCTCTAGTCTATCAGTTTAACATTTAGTATTGATAGCCATGAGACATTATTTTAAAAATTATTTTTCAAACTGTTATAATGCTGGTAGAAAGTGGCAAAAATTACACAGTGCTGTTACATTACAAACATTGATTTTCATATATGACATTTATCATCATTGCTTTGAGTATGAGACCTTAGTCAACTAGTTCTGCATGTGTTACACATATATGTGATATTACATTTATCTTTATGAGATACAGGTATTTCTGGTACCAATAAGATTATTTTAGTGTAGGTAATTTAGGGTAATCATAATGGTGTGATCTATTTTTGCTGTATGCACTTAGCTATTTACTATACTTTAAAAATAAGATGCTTGTGGAAGAATCACATTTTAAGCATCAATATGCTAAGTTTTAGGTTATTTATAGTCTCAAAGAGAGAGAGATAAATGGAACATATTATAGTTGCATTTATACATTGTTCAAAAGATAGGTGTCATACCTCAAGTGATAATGTATGGTAAAATGCTAGTATACCAGTAAATGTAAAAATATTAAAAAGAGTGTTGCAAGTTTTTTATATTGCAGGTTACAAATTTTGTTTGTGGCGCCTTTTTTTCTTAAATAATTTTTTGTGGGGTTTGATAATACAATTTTCCTTTATGCTAGTGAAAAAAAAGAAGAAAAAATCAAACATAATGTGTTTGAAAGAAGGTATTAAGATCCCATGAACATTTGAATAGGGTTGTATAAAGTTCTTAAGCAGTACATAGTTTTGTAAGAAGCTTTTGATTAAGCAGAGGATCTCGCTCTTCTCTGAATTTTATTTACTTTTATGTACTACAAGACCATCAAATTCAACCAGTTTACTGGAGGATAACACTATTTTTTTTCATTTAGGTTTGCTCAAATTGTATAAAAAAAAAAGCCTAGCAAACTTGATTTGCAATATACATAAAATTACATTTGTTGTTTAACTTAGTCATTTATCAGTTACTTATGGATCAGTTGGATCATAATGAATAGTCCACAATAGCTCAATGGTAATTCTGCAGGCTTATGACACCAATAATTGGGTTTCGATACCTGTGGTGAGCACAGCACAGATAGCCCTTTGTGCTCAACAATAACTAACCAATCGTAGTGAAACTTTCATCACTTACCAAAGTAAAACACAAAACTGTTAAACAAAATAAATGTATCGTTTTGTTATGTTCACACTTAAGCTTATGTTAAATCATTCGATTTTGGCTTTGAAAAATTTTCTCTGTACTGTAAATATTGTCTAACAAAAATTATTGCCAGCTTGATTTCTTTAAAATAACTGAGCATGCGTGGTCTGCTGGGTAATGTGCCGGACTGTGAAACCAAGGATCCGTGCTTCGTGTCCCATTGCCACAAAATCACACTCCACGCTTTGGGGCCAGTCAAATCCTAGTATTTGATTAAGAGTAGCCCAACAGTTGGTGACGGTGCTGTTAATTAGTTGCTTTCCTGACTGTCTCTGAGTTCAAAATTAAGGACGTCTGTACGCAGGTAGTCCTTGTGTAATTTTGCGCGTATATTTGAAACAAACAGTAATGATCAATTTGTGAAGGTAGAAAAGTTGAGCACACTGTGTGTATGGTTTCTTGGTCGTAGCAACTGTCGAGTCCCTTCATACACCCAGATTTTAAAGGCCGAACTGCCAACGGAGTATTTTGCAGCTACTCCATCACTCAAGTAAAAATAAACAAATAGCATTTTCTATTTTTGTAGATCTCGTGAGAGGGCAAGAAAGTAAAATAATTTTGCCGATACAATTAGAATATTTTTATAATTCTATTTTCGTACCGTCACACCAAACATGCTCGCCCTTTCAGTCGTGGGGGCGTTATAATGTGACAGTCAATCCCACTATTCGTTGGTAAAAGAGTAGCCCAAGAGTTGGCGGTTGGTGATGATGACTAGCTGCCTTCCCTCTAGTCTTATTCTGCTAAATTAGGGACGGCTAGTGCAGATAGCCCTCGTGTAGCTTTGCGCGAAATTCAAAAACAAACAAACCATATTTGTATACCCTTATAAAAAGAACGAATAACATCCGAGTGCATTATATTGGTTTATATATATATATATATATATAGAGAGAGAGAGAGAGAGTAGTGATTATTAATTAACTTTTTACTTTTTTTTCTTCTAGTTACGGTTAATTTTAATTAAGTTAGTTAGTTGTTTTACGTTTTACTTACTTTACCGACGA
>NW_013665688.1:27456-37177 GCF_000517525.1 Limulus polyphemus
CATCCGTACGTGCTATATATTGTTTATATATATATATATATATATATATAGAGAGTAGAGAGAAGTGATTATTATAAACACTTTTTTTTTTTCTTCACTTCGGAAGTTTTTATAATTAGTATGTTGTTTTTACATTTCTACGACAGTGATTTTTGCGAAAAAAACAAGCAATTTGCAATTTTAGACACTATTTATTAGCAAGTTCGGTTTTATCGCTTGACTCGCAGCAAGATATCAGAAACCTCTTTCTTTCGCACAATCGAAGCCGCCATGTTGAAAGAAGCATCAGCGTCCAATTACACGCTCAGATAGCTCTGTAGTGACTAAAAGCTGCTTTGCAGTAGGTTCTTCAATCCCGAACCTTCAATTCTCTAAGAATTGCTCCCTGTTCAATCAGAGCACAAATTGGGTTTTCCGTTCAGGAAAAGGTAGTAATTAATTCAGAGGCTGCATCTTAAAAAAACTACTTGTATGACCTTTTCGAACTGGTTATTAACCAACTGTGCTTTAGTTTTTGTACTGACAAAGGGGAAAGTTTGCTTGTCATACATATAATTCGATTTATATAATGCTTTTCTGAAGGTACTGGTAGGCACTTTATAAAACACAAAAGTGACATTTTAGTATTTCAATATTATAAAATATAAAACATGACGTGTTATTTCAATCATTCAATCACGTCAGGTTGTTCTGACTGAACCAAATTTTGTTTTAACATTATTTGATAACCAAAGAAAGGAAAATGAAAGAACAAAAACACGAGTTACACGGCGAAATATGAAAGTAATACAGTATATTATTAAGAGAGTAAAAATCACGAGGTGTTTTTTTGATGATTACATTCAGAGCAGTGAAATATATCTCTTAATAAAAAGTATTAGATTACTCAGATACTTTTTACTACAGCTTATACTTTCTTGTATTTGGAAACCCTAGTTTCTTTCTAAAGAAATTATTTTTTCTACAACTCTAAGCTATTTTATTCTGTTACCTTGCGTCTTATACAGAAACTTGTCACGAAATGTGCTGTGGTTAACGCTTTGTATTTCTGCACAAGAAACGTTACACGGTGCAGTGTTACGTGCAATCAGTGGGAATAGAAATACCAATAAATTGCCTGAACATGTAGTGATCTGACTCCATAATAATCACGGCCAAACTGTCTGTTCTATATATACGCAAGCCTTACCAGGATGAGACATAAACTGCTGTATCAGTCAACAGTTCCATACATTGTGTTTGACATATTCATCTACTGTTAACTAGATTCGTGTGACATAATCGGTCCTTTGACATGGTTATTTTTTTCTTCTAACCAAATTCGCAATATATCGAAAAACAATATGGCAGTAAACATTAAAACAACAACAACTGAGAAGACGCGTAGCTATAGCTATAATTAATTTAATAATGCTAAATAATATTACTCGTATCAACTAAAAAGTTAAGAATGAAGAATAACAAATCAAAGCTTGCCAGTTAGCTTGAAATACATCACAAATTAACACGGTTCATAGAACTTTGTTACCTTTGAACAGAAAGTCCGCTACGATATGAATTTAGAGGATTGGAATTTTCAACCTGAATGGCACCTCAGGTGTGCAAAGGTCTGTGACCCCTAGGGTTCAGGACTGTTCATCTCTATTTTGAACTACTGACCAGAGGTAGCACAGCCAGCACCCGCTGTGACAAAGGTTTTGTCTGGCTCTTGATATTGAGATATTGATTAATGGGACTGACTGTCATTTTTATAACATGCTCACGCCTGGAAGTTAGGAACATATTTTGGGACATCCCATCTTGATCCATGGACCCTTCGATCAGTAGTCGCGGACACTCACCACTAAGCCACAATGAGTCTTACATTTAGAGAAAGCACCAAATACTGTTTGTTTGTTTCTTTGTTTTTGATTTTGTCCCTAATTTAGCAGTGTAAAACTAGAGGTAAGGCAGCTAGTCATCACCACCCACCGTCAACTCTTGGGCTACTCTTTTACCAACGGCCGTCACATTATAACGCCCCCACGGCTGAAATGCTTGGTGGGACGGGGATTCGAACCCGCGATCCACAGATTGTGAGTCGAGGGCCCTAACCACCTGGTCATGCCGGGTCACCAAATACTGCACCAATATGGTAGAAAATACTTTGTAAACTCCGTTATTTTGAAGTACCCCAGTATTCTTTTTTCTTTTGAAGGAGGGGAGTATTCCAAAAGAAGAGCTTCCATTTATGCTTGTGGTCGTGTTCATAACTGTGAATGTTGCCTACATTGGTTTACTTTAGCTGTTTGTTTCTGTAGAAAATGTATAAACCAAAATAGTTTAAAAATCATCATCGTCAATAATTCACAAGCGACTTGCTTTTCAAAGTGCAGTATTGGATGTAAGAAATTACACACGCGCATACTTGCATGTTGGAAGGATCAAGTATCATCATAATAGAGTAGGGCCATAAAGTCAAAAATTCACGGTAATATAAAAGAAAAATAAAGTGACGGATTAATTACCCTTTCCCTTAGCATACTGTTTGTACACATATAATAATGTTGATAATTAACTACAGTTAAATAACATTAAAATGATGTTATTCACTACCAATAAAGATATGAGTACAGTACGTTTAGTATTCCCCCCGCTCCCTCACCAGTAAATATGAGGGCTTATAACGCTAAAAATTGGGTTTAGATGTCCGTGATGGACGGAGCACAGATAGCTCTTTATGTAGTTTTGTGCATATGTTAAGTATTTAATTTTTGCACTGGACATTTATATTACTGCGTGCGTTTGTTTTGTTATATTAAAGCATATCGGGTAATTTATCTGATGTATGCATCAGTTCGCTTTATTCACTTCTCATTCTTGTATGCAATTTTAGAAATATAATAACTGACACAAAAGTAACGTGATGTTATTTGCATTATTCATATTATCATCATTAATTTAGTCTTACGCTGTCTGAGAAATCAGAGACCAGCTTGCTGACGAGTGATGTTGAATATAATCAAGCATATGATTAGACGTTTTAGTATTGTATCGTTGCATATTTGTTTAATGCAAAAGACAAAATAAATTTTGAAGTATAAAAAGAGGTTAAATGTATATTTGTCGTCTGTTATATTAGGTTGCATTTTCTGTGGTCAAATAGAATTTGACCTTTAGTCATGTAGATGTATATATCACATTTCTTTTTTTTTCTTGTTAAAATTTCTGTCAGAAAGGTAACGTGTTTTGACTGTAATAATATTGTCACTGCTCACAAGCTTTTAAGTTGTATTAGAATAATATTTTGTACTATAATTCGATGATTGGACTGGTTTTCAAAATATATGAAGGAAATATGTAGTAAATCAGTTTTATAATAAACTTTTATCATGTTTTATTATAGAAATGGATAAATTTTTTGTAAAATATGTGGTTATACGAGACGCGTTTTTGTAGAGATGATTACCTATAGAATCTTTTCTATTCTATTTCATGCTTAGCAGAGCACCCAATCATATTTACCAGCTGCTCGTTCCTGATTGCTGTGCGTTACATGTAATTGTGTGAGCCAGCGATAAACATTAAAACCGGATGTGTTTGTGTATAAAGCAACAGACTTTCGTTACGTATAACAGCATAAGCACATCACCTATCAATTTCTTTTAAGTGTTTACTAAGAACAACAACATAACCGAAGGCTTGAGCCGACCTTAGAACGGTACACTTTAGTTAGGCTTGCCAGCGGTCACATAATCTCTACACATGTACAAGTGACAAGAGGATGAGAAATATCAATTAAAGAAAGCGGAAACATTACAAACGCTGGACGTAAATGATAGGACGAAATTGACATAAGAGCATAAAAAGGAAAAGAAATCTGAGATAAAATATCTTTAGCTTATACTGCAAAGCGGACCCGGCATAGCCAGGTGGTTAGGGCGCTCGACTCGCAATGTGAGGGTCGAGGGTTCGAATCCCCGTCACACCAAACGTGCTCGTCCTTTCAGCCGTGGGGGCGTTATTATGTGACGGTCAATCCCACTATTCGTTGGTAAAAGAGTAGCCCAAGAGATGGCGATGGGTGGTGATGACAAGCTGCCTTCCCTCTAGTCTTACACTGCTAAATTAGGGACGGCTAGCGCAGATAGTCCGCGTGTAACAAACAGTATACTGCAAAGCAAAACATTACTGTGACAAATCCTAAAGATGTTAGGGCATTAACCAAACTGTGTGGGCGTACCCTACCAAACCATGACATTGATGTATAGCAGTAAAAGTAATAAGGGGCTTTTTCCAGTTTCTTTTGTTTGTTTTGTATTGGAAATCATCAACAAACAGCATATGGTTGGATGTATGGCTCGGTCTTCCACTCTCGATTAAGCACCTAAACTTGCTGTATTATTTGTGGTTATCACTGCCGATCAGCACAGTTTTCCTTCATTCTTTCGCTCCTGGCAAATGTTTTATGGTTGATAAGCTTTGTCCTGTTATGAACTTTAGAAAAATTTGTGGGTGAATGTTATGATAAATAACACAAAAATCCTAACTTCCACACAATTTATTTATAACATGTTATTACAGTATTCGTTATTATCTCACCAAAGGTTTTGTATAAGCTTTAAGAACACAATATGTATTTATATACTTAAAACATGGTTTATATACACTGTGCTATGATGAGGGTGACTTTGTATGAAGAAGTTGTGGCTAAAGTAGTGGCGGTAGGTGTGTTTCTGTTACCCGCTTTTAACACCCAGCTTTTAATGTCCTACCACAGTGTTTCAAGTGACTAATTAATTGACGGTCATTGGCCGCAGAAGTGTCTTAAACCGAAGTTGTAAGGTTACGTGTCAAAGTAGGAAGAAAGTGAGCATAACTCAAGAAACTGCTCTTCATAACAGATTTATGGTGGCTTTTGGACGAGTTTATGTAGCATTGAAGTAGTGGCGGCCATTTTTTTTCATTTCGTTTTCTCTAGAGAATGCTAGCGCATTCTCTGATATATATATAGCACGTTTGTCGTACCCCCCCCCCCCCATCGTTTGTATGTTGAGTTATAGAAAACGGAATAAATGTTTTGGGTTTAAGGACGTGGCGCCATCTATAAATGTAGTTAACGTTAAGGTACGTCAAAGATAATAAATGCTCAATAATAGCAATAGTGTGGGGGTGTAGGGGTTGTGAACCTCGTATTGGCATGCCCCTTGTCCAAACTATCATCCCACAAAGTTTGGTTGAGATTGGGTCAACGAACTAGGAGTAGTTAGATAACGGACAAACAGACAGACAGATTTTTTCTGCTTTATATATATATACACATGAAATTGACAAGTAATTTCTCTTGGAATTTGTATTAAATCAAATTGCATTTATAAAACGAGAGAGAAGATTCAAAATACTACTATTTGCGAACAATTTTCAGACTGTTTTAAGGTTTTAGACACTATAAAGCTACTAAAAGGATGAGTGGGTTGAAACTGAGAATTAGAAGAACAGATAGCAGTGTACTGGAAAAAAATCATTATTTTTGTATTTTGTACTACTAACAATAACTTACATGTATAATTCTTCCAATAATTTACGTTTACTCCATTTTCTTTTCCAAGATATTATTAAGAACAAAACAAAGTAACTTTTCTTGTTAGTTTAAACAATGTTAACAATTCTAGAGTGAAACGTATATTCGTTGCATGTTTATTTTGTATGAACACGTATAAAAAAATTGATTGGAAAGCAATGAGGTCTTCATTTTCCTGCACACCACGAAGTTTTCATACACCACATGTGCAGTTTTTTTTATCACGCCAGTGACTACATAGAAACTCGGATAAAGCCGTATAGATTATAAAATATGTGATTTTAATTTGAAATTAGGCGAGCAAATAAGCTACACCGTTAGTACTGCCCCCTAGTAGCACAGCGGTATATCTGCGGACTTACAACGCTAGAATTGCGGATTTCGATACCCGTGGTGGGTAGAGCACAGATAGCCCATTGTGTAGCTTTGTGCTTAATTACAAACAAACAAACTGTTAGTACTAATATAGTCAATAAATATGGTCGAGAATGGGCATATACTGCAGAAATCGTTCTGATCAAGAACGCCCACATGCAGCCATGACTAGGAACGCCATGCAATGCGTCCGAAAACGTAAAACAAGATGAATGAAACGTGTTAAAACGTTCTTTATGAATCAGTCAGGCGTTACCTTGATGTTCCACCCGTATAGAAGACGCACATGATTATAAGCATCTTCTGCGATATTGAATGTCGGATAAGATATTGAACGTTCTTTTCCATTGTATTTTTCGTATAATTTATCAGAATAGTACTTGAAATTCTGTTTTTGGATCATGAAGAACAGGAATGTAATTTTTTTTTTAAGATATGCATGTTTCTTAAAGTTTAATTTTCAGCTTAGCATTCACCTCACCTTGTTTTGTTGTTGTTGTTACATTCAGCACGCTTATCTAACTTGTGGCTGCTGATAGTGATAGGTAAAAATTCGTGTGCTTTTCTAAATATTTCGAGAATTCTTTAGAAAAGATACTTCAAAGTGACAAAAGATTCTGGAATTATAATTTTCTTTGAATATTAGATTAGATACCCATGAATATACAATTTTGAAGAACTTCTAATCAAAAGTAAGTTATGTAGATCCGAACGAATAGGTAGCCTAAATTAATGAAGCCATTTTTTGTATATTCAACTGACTGGAAGTGGTTATCGCCATAAAGTCGTTCACTTGCCAGAAACTAAAACTTGCAGTGAGTTGGATAACCTCGATGTCAACGAGTTTTTCTGGCATAATAACGTAATATCTTACGAGGTTCACTCAGTTTTGAAGATTTGGATTCATACTAAATCCATCTACTTGGCTTACAATACAAAATGATTTTATATATAACAGTGTTAATGAAATTAGATGTAAAGTAGAATAGCCATGTTAATAAAACAAATAACTCCTCTCGGTTTTCTCAGTGTGCCATACCTGAATATACCTATTTGACTTCAACGTATATGTAATTGTGCACATCCGTCAACAAGAAGTGATTTATCGATTACTAGCCGATGTACTCGTTCAACGTACAGGGAAAACATGAGGACCAAATTCGAACGCTGATCCCCCTGTGTCACCCCACTCCCCGACGAACACGTAGGGTACATGCTGAGTCTGTTTGAATCGGTCAAAAGTGATTGATATCTGATGTGGCTATAACTTAACAGCATTTTAAGCAGATTTATTTTTGTAAATTAGATAAATTTTGTATATTAGAAAAACTCCCCACTACTTGTATTGCAGGAAAGGTTAACATACTTACTTTAAAAGCAATTTTTTATGTTTATATTAAGATATGTACAGAATCAGAAAACAGTTTTTTTTTTCAACAACAGTCAAATAATTCCCGTCCTATTCTCATAATAGTTATAGTATACACAATGTATAATTTTTACACAGTAAGTCTTTTAATGTGTATTTGCCCCCAGTGACACAGCGGTATGTCTGCGGACTTACAACGCTAGAATCCGGGTTTCGATACCCGTGGTGGGCAGAGCACAGATAGCCCATTGTGTAACTTTGTGCTTAATTACAAACAAACAATTAATGTGTATTTTAAATAATAATAATAATAATATTAAAAGATCATATACATATGCCACCCTAGTGATAAACCATCAAACTACTCATTTTCTATCTAAAAAGTTGAGTGCATATTTAAACGTTTTGATTTCTACAGTAATTAGACTTCAATTGATACTCTCTGTACTTGCACTTCTCCGCAAACTATACATTAAAATTGACACGTGCTTTGTCTTACGTAAGCAAACGAAAAAAAAATGCCTAAAACACTTAACAAGAAGGTAAAGGTTAGAGGAAACTCGAGAAAGAAGAAAATATTGACAGGTCTTCCGGATTATACCGGATAACATTTATGTTTTTGGTCCTAAGTGCTCCGATTCTCAGCCCACGTAGTCATTTCGGAAATGTATAGATATTCCCTCGTGAATAAAGATTATAAGTGGATGTAAGCCACTCATTTGTACCATGAACGCCCATCCCTTTTGTTAGATTGATATCATCGCTGTCGTTTTCCCGAGTATCAACATCGTTAGGGGGCGCTACTGTCAGCTAAGGCAGTGACGACCTAAAACCCATACACATTGTCACCCAACCTTTTCACAACGAATGCTCGTTAGCGATCCAGCCTTTCAGATCTACGACTGAAGCTTCAGGTCTTCTATTTATAAACTATGTCTTCAAAGAAGCACAAGCGTTAGTATATTAATGGTTGTTTAAACCTAAAAAAATTATTTATTATGATGTATTTGCAACTAATTTAGTTTCGTATATGTGCCGTTTTTTATTGCGTGATTGAAACACTTGGATGTCAACATCTTCTAAGCCTGTTATTTATTTTACTTGTTTTTTTTCACGTAGTTGAACGAGCCAAAAGACTGAACGAAGATTGGAGCGTAGATTCTGGAATTTCGTCTTTTTCAAGTTCCACCGGAGAGAATCATTTAGATGGAGGTAAAGTTTTACCTGTAGAGTATGTTTTGGATTAGCACAAATTTAGTTAACTTTTAAAGCACGTAAGGGAAAGAATAAGTATACATTTAATTATGAAAACAATCGTCAATACTTTCAAAGTGGCCTAGCTGTTAAATTGCTCGGACTGTGAATTCAGGGCTTGTGATTCGCAACCCACTTATCGCAGAAATGCGCTCCGCACTTTGGGGTCGTTGGTGCACAATAAGAGTGATGGTTGAATCCCACTATAACTCGATCAAATAAGAGCAGCCCAATAGTTGGCGGTAGGTGCTGTTGACTAGCTGCTTTCCCTCTTGTATATTAGTTCAGAATAAGGGACAGTTATTCACAGAAAGCCCTTTTTTATAGCATTGCGCGAATATTCTGAAACAAACCAACCTTCACATCCCTTTATATACTCATGCCAGCTGCTGTAAAATCAGGTTTCGCGTTCTGGGGTCTTGGATAGTTATAATTAGATTAGCCCAAGAGTTGGTAAAAGGAACTGTTGGCTAGCTTGCTGCCTTTCCTCAAGTCTATCAGTTCAGAATTAAAGACAGTTAGGAAACATAGACATTGTGTAGAATTGCTCAAATATTCCAAACAAACATATACTCAGAACAGTGAAAGCTTATAATTGTTAAGTAACCTTTATGTTTTTAAGGGAATATCTCATGTTAAATGAACCATGGCGTGTAGATGTTTCAGATTTTAGAAAACATGAACTTATTAGGAAACGAATGTTTCCTTCACAAGCTGAAGAAATTTCTCTCTACAGCATTCTGTGATGTTGAACGCATTTGCCGTTGTTTTAGTTAATTTGCCATAGTAGCATGCGGTTTTATTTTATAATCATAAGATGTTATTTCGAATATCAATTACGAAACCCGTGCCAAAATAAGTGAAAAAATTATAGTTAAGAAAGACAGTACGCCGTTTATGTTAATACTGGCAGGTTATTGAGGTGTTGTACATTATCCATGCTGTTTAAGTAATAAGTGTGCTTATGGTTTTATATGGAAAGTACAAAGAAGAAATATAAAGCGTTATCAAGAATTAAGCGAGTTGATATGTGACTGTGGTTATTGAGGTGTTGTACATTATCCATACTGTTTAAGTAATAAGTGTGCTTATGGTTTTATATGGAAAGTACAAAGAAGAAATATAAAGCGTTATCAAGAATTAAGCGAGTTGATATGTGACTG
>NW_013665688.1:38095-41517 GCF_000517525.1 Limulus polyphemus
TAAAGCGTTGTCAAGAATTAAGCGAGTTGATATTTGTGACTGTGGTTATTGAGGTGTTGTACTTTATCCATACTGTTTAAGTAATAAGTGTGCTTATGGTTTTGTATGGCAAGTACAAAGAAGAAAAATAAGAAATATAAAGCGTTGTCAAGAATTAAGCGAGTTGATATGTGTGACTGTGGTTATTGAGGTGTTGTACTTTATCCATACTGTTTAAGTAATAAGTGTGCTTATGGTTTTATATGGAAGTACAAAGAAGAAAAATAAGAAATATAAAGCGTTGTCAAGAATTAGGTAAGTTGATATGCGTGTAACTGGTTATTTCCAACGACAAGGGTTCAGTTTGGCTCCGTGGCAGAGCTTTGAATTTCGGAAATGACAAGTGGAGTTCGAATCTACGCTATGCCACGTAATATTTTCCGCACCTTATGCCGTGGGTGCATTTTAAGAGTTTTAGTTAATCCTTTAGCCTGGATGGTACGTGGTAGGGTGCTGCTGACTGGTTACCTTCCCTCTGGTCAATAGTTAAAAATTAGGAACTGCAGCAGATATATTTAGTATCTTTGCCATAAATACAACAACACAATTTACAGCCATTTTAGTTTATGAAACTGACATAGTAACAGATTTCACAATAAGTTTTTATACCAATATGTGCCACCTCGTTATATAGCTGTTACAGTATTTTACTATTGAAAGATACAAGAATATTATCACAAATGGCCTTCAAAGAAGCCTGTGAAAAATAGACGTCAAATCAACAGTTTGGCGTTTAGCACAATGTGTGTGGCATTGTCTCGTGAACAAACCGTCTAACGAGGGGAAGTTGAAGTTAAGATAAAAATAGCAAACAAATTAAATGACTGAGTTCGTTAAACCTGAAAAGAGGAACGTTTGTTTACCAGAAATATAAGATTTGTTCACTATCTGACAGCTGGAAATTTTAGGCTTACCTCTATACATATATTTTAGTGAACACAGTTTCAAAACATATGTGTGTATATATATAGTAAATTTAATGAATTAAAGTAAAATGTAAACGTCACAGGAAAGGTTTGGGCGCCAATCTTAAACATTAATCAACACTGTCTTTTTTTCATTTCAAATAAAAAACTCGACTGTCCCTTTTGGGAAGTCAAAAGTTATTCCAAAGGACGACCATCTCCAACATCAAAGTACCACCATTTTTATTTATTCGTATATTCCAAGCTTAAAGGAAAGAGATAAATTATGACTGGTCTAAAATGCGAAGGAACTCTTAACTTTTCAGTTAAAATGCACAGGCTACCTTGCTTTATTGTGTTTTTCTGTTGTTATTAACTTCATTTCTGCATCAACATATTGTGCATATTTAAGGGTCTGGAGGGTGAAGCGGGTTCGAATCTGTCCGATATCAAAATATTCCCCGTTCTTTGAACTTTGCGTGCGTTATTAGAGAGACAGTACATCCCTTATCGTAAATAGTGGGTGGTAACGTGCGGATGACTGGCTGTCTTCCCTCTGATCAGTAGATCAAAATTAGGGACTGTGGAAGGTATTCTTAGTGACTTTACTGTAAATAAAAAATACAAATTAAAGATCTGTAGTATTCGATAGGACCTGTAAGCTATTGGGCGATTATACTCACGCACACTATAATTTTTTTTATTTTCTTTTTTATCTAAGCATAATTTTGTTTGTTCAAGCTACAATGTTCTGCTGAGCCCGCCTAGCGCTTTCAGTTGTGGGGATTTTACACTGTAACAACCAGTCCTGCTGTTTGGTTAAAAGAAGCCTTATTGGCGACGAGTGCCGGTTACTGATTGCCTTTCCTTTGAAAGTACGAAATACCGTTGTTCAAGTTGGTCGTATCTCATGTGCATTAAAATTCATGTTAATACTTTTAACTGAACCCACTTGTTGCTAAGTGGTAAGTCTGGGTGTCAGTAACGCTAAAAATTCGGCTTTCGACGTCCGCGGTGGGCACTGCACAAATAATGTGTAGCTTTGCTCTTAACAGCTACAAATAAACAAATGTTTTAATTGCAATTTTATTGTAAACTGTTCAATTTAGAATATCTTGATTTTATATTTTAAAAGTGGAAGGTCTTGGCAAACTTATTTTTTTAACATTCTGTTACTTAGAGTCAGAAAAATATATTTAAAAGAATGTTCGTGACTTTTACGTGTGTGTGTATATATATGTACTTTCCTTGTAGTGATCGCTGTTGCTAAGTTTCAAATCAGTTATTTTTTGACAGCTTACACTACATATGGGATGAAAGAGTAGTGGCGTATCCTGGCCGGTGGCTTTGGTATATATACTTGTATAACACTAATCAAAACATATAAAAATATCCAAAATCATCATCAAAAGTGCATAATTAAAAATAAATAAGCATTTAGCATAACAATTAATACCAAATTAGCGCCATCTGGCAATTACTACCCTACATTGCACCACAATAATAAGCGATGTACTTTCAAGGTGTTTAACGCACGCTGATAGGCTGAACTGTCTTCGCTGCACCAATCACCATAGACGACACATATAATCAGTACTCAGTCACTGCGGTTAACGATGACCATATCTCGTGTAAATAACATTTTATTTCACTGCTTTTTCAAAACTGCAGTAATTATATATTTGTTCTCGTAACGGATGAGATTCAAGTATTTTTATGCTGTATTTTTTGTTGTGTTTTTTATTCTACCAAGGCTGATTTACCGCCGGTAAACGCGGTAACACGGAAAATATGCCACTGTGAAAGAGGCATTTGGGTATAAATTAAAATAGTACTTCGGTCCCTAAAATATGTTTTAATTTATATTTACACTCACCAACAGACGAGTATATGCATTTAACGTATATATTACACGCAATTGTCTGATGTAGAAGGTGGACTTGCATTTGAATGTTCTTAACTTTGGATCCACACATGAAAAAAAAAAGTGTTTGATTAGAACTACAGTATTAACATAAACCACAGTATATAACATGTTAGACTGCGATTATATGCATAGACTTATTTTTTTAACATACACAGACATAAAACAGTTTAGACATATAGTAAACAGTGTGTTATGGCTGACTCTCAGCGGAAAGTCGGTTCTTTAAGATAGGTAGCTAAGCTGTAAATGAACTTTCCTGCAAGACCAGTCAGTAACGCTGAGAATACTAAGTCAGAAGATTGGAAATCATCATATGCATAATATAATAATAATAGAAATGCTTTCTTACTTATTTATTTTTATTATTTCCCCTTATATTTCCATATGTATCTTTCTGAAACATTGAACCTAGTTTTCATTATTGCTCATTACCTGACTTAACATTACAGTACGTAGTATATGGCAGTAATCCAGAAGTATAATTCTAATAATGGCTGGAGACGGCTTGAATGAGTAATGAAGAAAAACTTTAATATAAGTTTAACATAACA
>NW_013665688.1:42450-43843 GCF_000517525.1 Limulus polyphemus
TACCTGATGATAAAGTTTTCTTCATTACCCATTCAAGCCGTCTCCAACCATTATTATTCTCAAAGTGGGTTCCTCGTCATCGAAAAAGAAGTATAATTCGTTTTGCGATGTGATTTATAATTTAATTGAGTTCCAAAGTTGAGTTATTGTTTTGTTTTTTTTTTCATGAGCGGATTCCATAACACAGCGCCAAAAATAATCTCTAGAACAGTAATAGAAAAGCATATTGTAATTTTTAAATCTATTCTGACAGACATCGACAGATCTTGAAGTGGAACATAGCACAGATTTTTAACATTCTCTTTTTATTTAGTGTTTAATCAAATTGTCTTCGTTTTTCGTTCGGTGTCTGTGTAGGAAGTGTAGAATTTAAAAGTTGAAAAGAATTATGTTTCTGCAGCTAATTAATTTACTTTGTTATAACTCCCACGAGTAGCACATCTGCTCATCATGTTACATCGTATAACCTCAGTAAAACAAGTGAGCTGCTGACATCTATCATGCACTTTTATGACATTATTTTATAAACTGTGTTTAAACTTTCCATATAGTTAACTTTACAAGAAATAACTAATACGTGCTTGGATATCATATTACTTGTTATTGTCGCCTTAATTAATCTTTACATGGTAAACACAATTGACTTCAAGTGGCTATTGTTTATATAATTTAATGGAAAATCTCTTGAATAAAGCAGTTATACAGCTGAAGGTTGTATGAGTGCTTTTCTAAATGTCATTTATAATGTGATCATTCTATATATCCACAAGTTCAGAAATAATGTGTGGATTATAAATTTATGTTAGTTTTGATATGTCATCATATAGTTCTTTTATCTGGAACAATTAACGCTATTAAGAATGAAGACACCCGTTTATTTGAATTTTCAATAATTTCAATGGGAATTAGTTTTATTCTTGAATTGGCCTGTCCCTTTGATACAGACTAGATTTATACCCAAAGTAAACTTAGATTATATATCAGTTTAAATACCCCCCCCACCCCCGTTGGCACAGCGGAATGTCTGCGGACTTACAACGCTAGAATCCGGGTTTCGATACCTGTGGTGGGCAGAGCACACATACCTCATTGTGTAGCTTTATGCTTAATTACAAAACAACAAAAACAGTTTAGATATATTGATTTTTTTGTTTATTGGACGATATTAAACATGGGTCGAAGTAATTTTCCAACCCTTCTTAACAGGCAGTAATATATTGTTATTAATTTCATTTCTGCATCAAAATGTATGTAGTGATATATAACTAACCTGACTTTTGGAAGTAGTGCTTGTTTTTTGTAAGCTTGCAATAGTTGTTGAAAATACTGAAAGCAAATATTTAACGAATTTGGAAACGTTTTCACAACATACACTGAGTGGTCACAAGTAAAG
>NW_013665688.1:44686-50992 GCF_000517525.1 Limulus polyphemus
TGATTAGCCAGAATGTTAACACTTAGGTTTTGGTTATTTAGATATTAAACAGTCGTATGTTATAGGTTAAATACCATTATTTTGATTAGCCAGAATGTTAACACTTAGGTTTTGGTTATTTAGATATTAAACAGTCGTATGTTATAGGTTAAATACCATTATTTTGATTAGCCAGAATGTTAACACTTAGGTTTTGGTTATTTAGATATTAAACAGTCGTATGTTATAGGTTAAATACCATTATTTTGATTAGCCAGAATGTTAACACTTAGGTTTTGGTTATTTAGAGATTAAACAGTCGTATGCTATAGGTTAAATACTATTATTTAACTCTGGACAGAGTAGTCTATTTCGTAGCTTTGTGCAAAAGATCAACAAAAAACAAGTAATTGCATAAATTCCTATTTTTTGTTTGTGCTTGACAGAACATTTTTCATTGCTGGTTTTTAGGCTCGTTACCTGGAGATCGGAATTCCGGATCCTTCCGTTTTGAAAAGCGTACAGACGGATTATCGTCAGAACATAGCTGTAACTTGCACCATACTGGTAGCCAGGATACGTACGATACCCTGTAAGTTACGATGTGTTACTTTTCTTTCTTTTTTTTTTTTTAAACAAGTGCAATAAATGTTACAATAGCTGATGAAATAAAGTTTGTAATCTGTAGTGATTACTACATAAATGTTATATTGTTTAATAGAAGAATAATTTATCATTATTAAGGTAATTATTGTTCATTAAATTTAATATGTTGTTCAGTAAATATTCACCTGGGTTAAATTACTGTATGGTGCCGGTTGAACATTTCAAAATATCCTGTTTTCCAATTACGTATGACACAACTGAATCGGTATCTGATCTAAGCTTCTTTCGTTTCAAGAATTCTAAACTTCATTCTGAAAGGGGGGGGGGTGCTGGTGGTTATGGCTCTTGACTTGCAACTTGCCGTTCGCAGGATCAAATGCTGAACTTGCTTGCTTTTTTAATCGTGGGGGAAATTATAGTTGGTAAAGCGTAGCCCAAGAGTTGGCGGTGGGTGGTCTTGAATAGCTACCTTCTCTCTAATCTGTCACTTAGAGACGACCAGCGCAGATAGCCATCGAGTAGATTTGAGCGAAATTCGTCAAACAAACAAATATTTTTTAAGGGTCAATAAAAACTAATCTGACTCAATTAACACTAAATGTACGACATTGAATTTTTTTTTTAAGTTTCTTCGGCAAAGTAAAGCCTGTCAACGATGTTTTCTTTCTTGGGCGTGAGCACAGACCAGTTGTCGAGCACTGCGCATGTTACCTATTAGGTAGGAACGTGTAACGTGTGTTTGCACGGACTCGGCAAGTTATACAGTCCACGATAATGAAGTGATGGAAACATTTCCTTTAATCTGGATCGTTTAGAGAATGAGGATATACCGCGGAAAGTGATCTTCCATAATGAGCAAATTAAATTATACGTCCATTAAATCGCCTGAAAATTTACAAGCGGAAGTTGTCAATGTATATACTACTTTGAAGTTACCCATCATGTGGCATTAAAATTATAGATCGTGTATTTCTGTTTAACACAGTTCACGAGTAACATTAGCGAAGAACAGCGTATACGTGGGCTTTTATAATATCACTTTAAAATGCGGTTTTGTCATTATCATGCATGAATTATTTTACATGAGCCTGTGTCAGAAATATGTATATGTAAGTATAGGTTTATTCCAAACAAAAATGACGAACTTTTTTTATGCTTCACATATAGTAGTGAAATATATTAAACTCAGTCTTTTGTTATCCACTCTTCAGCATCTACAATATTCCAGAAATAGCTCTGTTTACATATTACAAGCTCAGAAATATATTCAAATGAATAGTTTTTTTGTTTTTTTTCTGACTTTATGTTAAAATATAGCAATATAAATTGCCAACAGATGGAGATACCATATGTATGTTCCAAAGAAACTTTTTCTGACGGTTAAATAAAAAAAAAAATTTAAAATGTTTTTGCTGTTATTAATTAACAGATTTTCATCACCAGTAAAATTGTCAGGAAGCACAATGAGCAAACTACATGATATTCAAGTTTTGTGATTAAAGTTGTATTTCTAACGGACCTTATGATCCACGACTTCTAGTGTTTTAGAGTAAAACCTGTAAAGGCTCCGAAACAACTGTGAAAAATAGCAACCATTGAGTAGATGAAGAACTGAGGTTTAACCTCGAAACATTAGTTTGACCCAAGCCACACACGGTGATTTGGTGAGAGACACGTCAAAACGCCCGAACCATCTCTGTGTAACAATATAATCAGTGACTTACGGAATGATGCCTTATTCAGCTCAAAACGCTAATATTTTAAGACACTTGCACAGCGTGATCGCAGAGATTTTCAGTAGATCTAAAACTCCGCTATTGAAGCTTGAGGCGCTTATTATAAAATCACTAGATGGCGCAAGCTGTAAATCAGTGTGTTATTCTAAAAGGCAATAATTTCTTATTACAAGCGGTGTCAATGAACAGGGAGAACTATAAAAAAATAATGTCAAATGCTTGACCTGTTACAGTATACACGTATATTAACGCATTGTTTGAAAACAGTTTTTTTGCAATTATTTGTTACTGATATAATTACTGAGCACTCGACTTGCAATCTGAAGGTTCGAATCTCCCATTTTTGAATATAGCAGTTGTTTTCCTGATGTTTCTTACCTTCTGACAGCCCGGCATGGCCAGGTGGTTAGGGCGCTCGACTTGCAATCTGTGGGTCGCGGGTTCGAATCCCCGTCACACCAAACATGCTCGCCCTTTCAGCCGTGGGGGCGTTATAATGTGAGGGTCAATCCCACTATTCGTTAGTAAAAGAGTAGCCCAAGAGTTGGCGGTGATGACTAGCTGCCTTCCCTCTAGTATTACACTGCTAAATTAGGGACGGCTAGCGTAGATAGCCCTCGTGTAGCTTTGCGCGAATTCCATAACAAACAAACAAACCTTCTGACAGAACACATGCGATGGCAATAAGGAGGAGTTTATTTTTCACCTTGTAGATTTTCAAGCAGATATTTATTCTAAGTAAGCTAATAAGGAAGCCAGCTTAGTAAAAACTCACTCTCCCAAAGTTCCATAATTATAAAAACTATTCAAATTTTAGGAAATATGTAATTGTAGCGTTGTTTTTGAGTTAGTGTATTGTATATCGCTATACATCACTGTTATATCGGGACGAAACGTATATTGTAGCGAATCAACTAAAGATACTTTCAAATGAAGACCCAACATTTCTGGAGCTTTATTAGCTCTCATCGTCAGTATATCGATGCAATATTACACAGCTTAAATAAGCTATGTCGCATCAAGAACAGAATACTAAGATATGTTACATAGAGAACAGGAAAGTTATAAATTGATTCCTTCCTCACGGTTTAAAATATCGTTATTTTGAACAATGTTCATGTTTCCAGAAATAACGTTTAGTTGACGGTTAATCTTAAACAAAATGGACATAGCCTGACATTTAACATCATGAAGATCGGTACAGACATGCTCTGTTAAAGTGAACGAGCTCATCTTGTTGATTGTTTTTTAAAGTTCTGGATGTTTGACCTGTTTTCATAATTAATACAAGCAGTACAATAAAACTATTATTTTGACATTCTTTAGAAATTTTATCTTCAGGGTGACATCTTCGTTTAAAGCCTAAATGAATCTATGGGCTAATAGAAAAACAATTTTACGTAAAATACAACTAAGAGTTTGTGAAATACCTTTCATATAAGGAAAGACCGTCTTGGGAATATGAAAGTTATCTTGACGATTGAAATTACAATCACTGTTGCTTCTAATTAACTCTATGTATTTGAGTAAATTATTAAATGAAGTATATCCATTCTCAGACAAGGTCTTTTTAACTTCTACTTCTGCTTGGTCTATTGTTCCTTATAAAAAAGAACGTGGTGAAAAAGCAATTTATTCAAGTTACTGAATTCAGACTTAAAAGTTGAAACGGTTGTAATCCTTCTTAGTATTTGTCTACTTAATACAGATTTGGTCTGTGATGGAAATACTTTGGCTTCACCAGTTTCAGCTGTAATAGCTAATTTAGTTATGGAAAATGTTGAATACATGGCTATTAACAACTATACACAGTCAACTACATTTTGAAAACTACGTTGTTTATAGTTTTGAGTATTACCAAAACCGTGAACTCCAAATTTTAATAAATAGATGAACCCAGATATTCAATTTTCAATTCAGAAAGAAACTTTAGATAGCTTACATTTTCTTGGTGTTAATGTTACTCCTGAAACCCACTTATTCTAATAGCAATTTACAATTTCAATCCTATCATCCCCAAAACTCTTAAGATTTTTGTAGTAGAAACTCTTAAAGAAGTTTTACACACTTCTTCACATGAAGTAATAGACCAAGAATTACCAGAAGCTAAAAGACCTCTGAGAATGGATATACTTCATCAAGAATCACCAGAAGCTAAAAGACCTCTGAGAATGGATATACTTCATCAAGAATCACCAGAAGCTAAAAGACCTCAAAGGTCTTTTAGCTTCTGGTAATTCTTGGCGAAGTACATTCATTCGCAAAGGTCTTTTAGCTTCTGGTAAATCTTGACGAAGTATATTCATTCTCAGAGAATGAATGTACTTCGTCAAGAATTACCAGAAGCTAAAAGACCTTTGCAAATAAATGTACTTCGTCGTTTGTAACAGAAATTTAATACAAAAAATTAATTAGGAACAATAATGATTGTAATTTTATATTTCTTAAATTGCTAATATTCTTAAAATTGTCTTAAATTATGTGACAGGCGTTTCAGACCCATGAACTGCACAGTCGTGATACCTGGGAGGGTCAGGTGCACACTGGCCCTCTTCCTTCCTTCATGGTTGTTTATTTTAAACGATTGTGCGTTTGTATAGCTGAGACATCGGCTTCTACTTTCCTTTATGATTGATGACACCAGTGTTTATGGAGAAACGATTTATGAACATGCAAAACGCTGCAGTGCGCGCCTCGAATGTCCGTAGTTTATCGCGCACACAAGTGTCCATGTCCATGAATGAAAATCACCGTTTTCCAATTTATATGTCACAACAGTATCACTTATTGCGTCTGTTCGAGCAGAAAGCCTTGTTCCTACAAACAGTTTCAAATTTGCACATAAAATCTTATTTTAACATTTACAAAAAAAATATTTTGAGTTAAAACTAACAGTATACCTAAACATTGGTTTGCCTAGTATTGGGTGGCCGTTGATAAAAAGAACTTAGATTTAACTATGAGAGATACTTAAGTCTATATTAATCATATATGATAAAGTTCTCTAACGTAATTGGTGATTTATTTTTGACTTTTCCTTAAAATAATTTATTGACCTACTAGCTGTTGTACCCGTCCCCTGGACAGAAGTTATGTAAATTCATGATTAATGAAAGGGTACCTTAGGAGATGAAGAGTTACTTCCATTATATGTAATTGTAAAAAACTGTAAAACCCAAAATGTGAAACCACAACTTTGCAAGTATCTCCGCAGGGATCCAACAAATCTTCATGCTAAATTTGGTGAAGATCCATCCACAGGAGGTGATGTAGTAGTAAAAAAAAAAAGACCACAAAATGCAAAACTGAAAATTTATTTGTAACCCTGCATGGACCTAATGAACCTCGATACCAATTTTGGTGAAGATCCATCCACACCCTGCGAAATAGTTACATGGGCACACAATAGAGAGTACTAGTATATTTATATAGATGTATGATAAAGTTCTTTAAAATAATCGGTGATTTACTTTTGATTTTTTTCATAAGATAATTTATTGATCTATTTAGAAGTTCGCCTGACGACGTAGTGATGTTTGCATATTTGTACAGAAGTGTTGAATTGGTGTTCTTGGCACGGCTTAGTTAGTATTGAATTTTTGATTTGTTATCATTTGGTTACTTGTGTGTGTGTGTGAAATGTTATTCTATGCAGGGCGGGCATACTGTGACATTGGACATGTATATGTCTTTAGTATGTTTTCTCTCATTCGTCCCCTATTGTTGCCAGTCAGACGTCGAACGTAGTTGGCTCTTTGCCATATAGTTGCTTTGACGTCATTTACACGTTTTATCCAGTTAAATTTTGCTGATGTGGCTACCTGGAGAAGTGTACCATTTAGGTATAGTTTCGGGGGGTGGGGTTGTTTGCTTATTTTGACAGAATTTGTTAGGGCTTGTGTTTTAGGTGCATTTACTTTTATTCTCTTCCATATAGCCACATCAATAGTAAACTGTGAACTTGGGTCTAACTACCCCACCTTGC
>NW_013665688.1:51992-58449 GCF_000517525.1 Limulus polyphemus
CACTACACAAAAGAAGTTTGTTTTTACTTGTAAAATAATGGAAGCTTGTCTTCCAGTAAACAGGCGACAGTGTTTTCCTTCCGAATAAAAGTATTAATTACCGTTTCTGATAATCAGATTTAGTGATCTGTGGTTTGTCTGTTTTTTTTTTTGTTTTTTTCGAAAACCATTTTATGTTTCTGGTTATTTGGATGAAAGTTCTAAATACGTTAGTCATTTTTTTGCTAATGAATTTTTCAGTGGAGCTGTTATACTGATAGGTCTGTAGTTATCAGGTATTTGCTGGCTTTCCCTCCTTCAAGCGTTAATATGTATCCAGATTTCAGTGACAGGTTAAAGGTTGTTGCGAGATGCTCGTGCAGTTACAAGAAACCATTTTTCATTAGTATATATTATACCATCTTGTTCTGGTGCCTTGTATTTGAGCTTTTTAATAGCATGTTATGTTTCGGATAACGTGGTTTATTTAGTGAGCAGGTGTTTAAGGTATCATGTTCGTCCGTATTCTCTACATGTACAACGGGTGATGTAACTGGGAAGAGAGTTAAATAGATTTATTTTTGTTTATGAAATTTTCAACTTTATTGAGAAAACTCGTATTCATTGTAGGTTTGTTTGGTGTTTTAAAACTGTTTTGTAAATGTTTTCTGAAAGCCTCAGTTTTTTGTGTGTTTGTTAGTGTTAGCCGGCGTATCAGAACCTCTTGGTTGTATTTTACTTAAATCTTGTTTCCAAGCAGCCCACAAACATCTTTAAGACTTTAAAAACATTTTATAACCCCTCAAAGATAAAATTTCTAAAGAATGTTCAAATAAAATTGTTTATTGTACTTCTTGTATTAATTGTGAAAATAGGTTAAATTTCCAGAACTTTAAAAAGTCGACAAGATGAACACAAAACAATAAGTCCTGGCCTTACTGCTCCCAGCTTTGGCAGAACACGCAAATATTAATCTCTATCATATTAATTGACAGGCTATTTCCATTCCGCTTAAAAACAGACTATTATTCAAAATTATCATACAGTGAGGAACGAATCAATTTACACCTTTATCTTTCCATACCTGATATTTCTTAAGTTGTTTCGTTGTTGATGTGACTAGCTTATTTAAGCAGTGTAACACAGCATTGGCGTACTCCTGACGATGAGGGCTGGTAAACTCTCGAAACGTTAGGCCTTCATTTAAAAAAGAAAAGAAAAAATGTGTTTTATGTTTAGCTCAACTGCCCTTGAATTTCAATGAGAGTAAGTGAGGAATATATCACATTATTTAGGTTACCACATACTGTCCAAGTCAAATGTTGCCCCTTGGTATCCCAGTGGTAAGTCTAAGGGCTTGTAACTATAGAAATCGGATTTCCATTTCCGTGGTGGGCAGAGCACTGATAACCATAGTGTAGCTTTATGCTTAACAACAAACACACAAGCAAACTAAATCATATTTTACCAAAGATACCTATACTGAACTCATGTAGTTAATATACCGATCTAACTACGAGAACGCGGTGTCTAAAAACAAAAATTGATAATGATTAAAACGCATTGATTAATCAGTTGGGTACCCTCGTTGTTACAGATATTTCATACATACGATTGTAATGTTATACACTGAAATGCACGAGCGAATGTCAAACAAACACATTTTCAGAACCGTATTACTTTTGTTTTACTTGTTTCCCACACTGAAACATTATTGAACTTTAAGTCCCTAAATGGGTCAGTTTACGGATTTACAACGCTAAAATCCTTGGTTTGATTCCCTGTGGTGGACAGAGCGTAGATATGTCTTTCCGCTAGAACAAGCAATCATTTAAACTTTAAAACCTAGGGAAACTGTTCCCTAACTTGGTGGGAACGCTTAGGTAAAATGAATACATTGTCCAAGTGTTTTAGTTATATTATATTTTGTAGTTTTTCTTTGAATTGAATTTTATCAAAAATTCAGTGTGTTTTTTAAACATAATATATTTCATATAATGCCGTGGCCTCTTATGGCTAAACAGTAAGCTTGAGTGCTTATAACGGTAGTATTCAAAGCTGGATCCCTGCAGCTGACATAGTACAAATAACCATTTATGCCATTTCGCACTAAAAAAGCACTGTGTATTCCTTATAATACCTTTTGTTTTGTATGAAGTTTGCTTTCCGTTCTGTGTTTAAGTAATATCCAAATTAAATATATGTACATATTTATCCACCAATTACACGAGACTAATGAAATCTCGTATACAATTGCTTTTCTATATGATGTGTATTTATTATTTGATAGCTTTGGAACATTTCTAGTCAGTTGCGTACAGTTTCACGTCTTGTGCCTTCATAATTAATTCTGATGGCCATATGACTGGAAATGAGTAAAAATATATCATAAAACAACACACCTTACTTTTCTGGGAGATGTATGAGGTACAGTTTTTTTACTCGATCATTCTCAAGATTGAATTGTGTATATTTGGTAATGCACGATAGATGGCGCTATTGGTCAGTAACACTGAGCTGTTTGACAGTGATGTAAAATAGCGCGATTTGTTCTGATCGATAGAATGTGAAGCATTTCGTTTTGTGTTTTTTTCCTGCAGTAAGGTTGGCGAAATTTTAGCATGGTATAATAGAGAAAAATTATGGCTGCCATATTTTAGGATATGTAGTGTTTTATAAACATATCTGGATTTCTGCTGATGAAACTAGCCACTTGAGAAGCTAAGGTCCTGTAACTCTTCTCATTCACACCAACTCCTCCGTCTGCCCACACTATCGCGCTTCTTTCTCTTGTGAGAGCTGTTACTGAAGTGTATACGCACAAACACACACGTCTGTTGCATTGACTCATTTTCTTTACTGGCCAGTCGGGTGAAGCCTTTGGCACAATGGCTACGTAGTTGAGTCAGCGCTGAAGGTTTACATGTTTTATAAGCTCCAATACGAGGCTTCCTGTTAGATCTGTTGATGCTATTAACCAACTTGCTGCCGGCATAAACAGTGGCGGCAACTTGCTTACATGTATTGTGTGTGTAGAAGTTATCTATGCACCAGGGCTGTAGCACGGCGGGCTTCGTAGTTCGAGCTCGTTGGATTTAATCTGCCTTGGCCATGGTTTTTGAACGGAATTTTGCTAAATACGATGTTTCCTCGTTTCAGTGGCAAGAAAGGCACAGCGATCGGTCGCTCAGAAAGCTTTCGTCAAAGGGTAAGTCCATATTTTTTTGTGCCCTATTGTCAGATTAATTATTTATGCCTTAACATAATTTAAAAGTTTATGAAGTACACGAAATGTCAGACCAATTGAAAGTTAGAATTAACCCAGTGGAAGGTTAATAGAATATCGTTTGCTAATACAAACTGTATATGAAACAACTATAAAATCAATTAAGATGATAAAAATTACATTTTGAAGTATATTTTGTAGCATGACTAATGTCCGAATTTATTGAATCCAATACAAGTAGGTTTACATAAAGTAGAGTAATATAATTTTAACAAATGTAGGTGTATTTAAGTTTTTGGCTTTATGTTATTACAGCTTATTTGTGCGACTGTTTCAGTCTTCAAATTATTCATAACATTATTGACCTAACATGATGAAAATGCTAAAGTTAACAACTAAATGAATGAAACGATTTACCAATACTTGACGTTTTGTCAAACTACAGGTATTTATAAATATACTATAAGGTAGTAAGATAAAAAAATTGACGTTTTGTCAAACTACAGGTAGTTATAAATATACTATAAGGTAGTAAGATAAAAAAATTTCTACACTCGCTTAGAAATCAGACACAAGACTAGACCCGTAATTGTTCATACAGGAGAGACTATGTTGCTTATTACAGAGTAGAATTTTTAAACGAAATGCGTGATCTGTATTTTTCTTGTATATTATGTTTTGTAATGGAATAGGAAAAGCTAGAACGTCTACAGTTTGAAGTGAAGACACTCATTGTTAATTTTACCTCTATCGAAATTATTTTCCATTATTTGAGTAAACAGTGCGAGAAAAATCGGATGTGCACAAATGGAATTTTAACTTATTTTTCATTTTGTTTTTGTGATTAATGTTTTGATTGGCTATTACCGATTTACATTTTCGTGGTTGTTTGTGTTGTTTATGAAGAAATAAGCGAGGCATCTACAGCCTTTGGAATTATTTTCAAAGGCGGCTACCAAATGACTTACTAAGTAAAAGTAAGTGATACTTAACTGACAACCACCTAGAGGGACGTACGTGTTCTAAGCACGACCCATATTAAATGAACGACTATAGACTAGAGAATGGCGCGGACCTTCTTCCGTCTTCCGTTCCCAACCCACTTCCTCTGTGCTGTACACGTCCATCTGTTCTATACTTCTTGATATAATGATGACAAAAAATAAAAAAAAATTACGTTTCTGCACCAGAGGATTTATTGTTTGCGCGCTGTGAAGGTTGTAATTGATTGTCTTTTTAAGTTGTTTTCTGGGCTTATTGAATCAGTCAAGCATTTTACCATCATTCATAAACACTGTCACTCTTCCCTGCGTTTCATTTGTACATTGTGTTTTTCATACTGTTATACATTATGGTATACTTTTACATCCATAAAGACACTAACCCCTACTATGAGCAGTTAGTGTAAATTAGAACAGTAACCTAGCATCATTGTTAACTCGAACGGTCTGGTGGTTTAGTGCAGGTTTATCTCTGAAGTGAGGATTTGAATGAGGTCCGCGTTTGTATAGTAGTGAGTGTTTCTCCAAGTTGATTTTCATTTCATTTTTCAAAGAAATATACTAGTAAAGAAGATTATATGGCTGAATTATACAAACAAATTAGTAAGCTTCTAAAATAATTAACATGCTTATGGAATGTGTAAACTAATTGTACGATCGACTGATTAATAAGCATGAACTTATCTAAAGGAAACTGACTGACTGTTGTTTATTTGCTCACCAATTTTTTTTCCAAGAAAATCGTCGATTTATTCAGGACACAGTTTTATTAACCCAACAGTAATTTAATAAGTAAGCTTTTTGTAATATGAGAATGATACTCTAACTTTTTGATTCAATAATTAGAATACAGTTAACTAGTGAAACAAACTACATTATGTACATTAATATCTGATACTAATGTGTGAGTTAAAAATGAGATAGTTTATGGTATCACCTTATTCTACATATAACTGGGGGCTTTAGGAGATATTGTATGGTATCACCTTATTCTACATATAACTGGTGGCTTTAGGAGATATTGTATGGTATCACCTTATTCTAAATATAACTGGTGGCTTTAGGAGATAATTTATAGTATTACCTTATTCTACACATAACTGGTGGCTTTAGGAGATAGTTTATAGTATTACCTTATTCTACATATAACTGGGGGCTTTAGGAGATAGTTTATAGTATTACCTTATTCTACATATAACTGGGGGCTTTACGAGATAATTTATGGTATCACCTTATTCTACATATAACTGGGGGCTTTACGAGATAATTTATGGTATCACCTTATTCTACATATAACTGGGGCTTTACGAGATAATTTGTGGTATCACCTTATTCTACATATAACTGGGGGCTTTAGGAGATAATTTATGGTATCACCTTATTCTACATATAACTGGGGGCTTTACGAGATAATTTATGGTATTACCTTATTCTACATATAACTGGGGGCTTTACGAGATAATGTACGGTATCACCTTATTCTACATATAACTGGGGGTTTACGAGATAATTTATGGTATCACCTTATTCTACATATAACTGGGGGCTTTACGAGATAATTTGTGGTATCACCTTATTCTACATATAGCTGGGAGCTTTACGAGATAATGTACGGTATCACCTTATTCTACATATAACTGGGGGTTTTACGAAATAATGTACGGTATCACCTTATTCTACATATAACTGGGGGCTTTACGAGATAATGTACGGTATCACCTTATTCTACATATAACTAGGGGCTTTACCTAGCAACTACATTATTTATAATACCGAACTTCAATCTGTGTGTTGATTTTCAAAGTTCACGTTCAAATGGAATGATTAATTTTGTGTGTTCTGAATGAAAAGAAATAGGTGTTTATCCTCAAAATTTATTTTCGTGTCAATATCATGGTGACTTCTCTAAAACAGAAGAACTATGTTATGAACATTGATTTCTGGACATCAGTAGTGAAATACTTTGTGGATTCTACACAGAATTTGAGAAGCTTATAGTGGGAGTCGGGTTGTTTTGTTAATACTACACAAAGAAGTATTCTTATTTCATATCAAACCTAAATATAATAACAGTTTTCTTTTCCTGAACATGTGTTCGAAAAAACAAATTTCTTTTGTGTAGTGCGTAGAGAAACTTTTAACAGGGAAAGCTAGTGATGCTTTGTCCGTGATGCCATATATAAACCTCCTTGAAGATAGAAAGGTAAGAGTTAATGTTAAGTGCGTGCTTTTCAGAATATGTAACTCTGGG
>NW_013665688.1:59449-83501 GCF_000517525.1 Limulus polyphemus
GTGTAGTGAGACAAGCTTCCATTATTTTACAAGTAAAAACAAACTTCTTTTGTGTCGTGAGACAAGCTTCCATTATTTTACAGTAAAAACAAACTTTTGTGTCGTGAGACAAGCTTCCATTATTTTACAGGTAAACTGTTGTTCTGCGAATAGCCGACTCTATATAAATGTACAGCGTTTCGTGCATCTGTAGTTTGTTTTTGTCAAGTTTTTGAAAATTAATAAATGTTCATGTGCTCCATATTAGTGTATTCACACTATTTGTCAAATCTGAATTAAGATATTGTCGCCATTCTGTGCGCCAGTGAGGTGCAATTATATAGGTAAAGGTATCTAATTATTTGAAAATTAAGAGATACCTTGACACTTTCGTTAAAAACGACGTGTTTATCCGAAGTAAATAGCTGTTTAAGAATTTGAAAGACATGGCTAGCAGGTGTACATAATTAGAACTGTCAATTGAAGTTTGTAGAAATACAAAGTCTGCCTGATAAAATGGTGATAATAGACAAAGTTTGAAATGAGTTTAATGTATCTTTATCAGCTATTTTGCTGTCTAAAAAGTTAAAAGGGGATTTATCGGGTTTTTTCCTTTACCGAATAAATAAATAAATATATATATATATGTCTTTGTTGTTAATTTTCCAGATATTTCCAGAATGCCCAATTATAATGGTGAAACGATGGCTAGTTTTTATATTCTGACATCTTTTTTTTTATTTTTAAGTATTCCGTGCATTTTATATAAAAAAAACTGTACGTTGTTGTTAGGAAGACTGAAACCACTCAATTTTTATCTGTAGCTGCTGTGTTTCCGCTGTAGAAGTAATTATAAAGTGCTCTTGTTGTCAAATGAAATTAAAGGGCTTTCTTAACTTGAAATATAAACGGATTTTGTGAAGACGTTCTCAAGTGTGATCAGTCCTAACCATGACCTGAATAAACATTGACATTTTTATTTGTAGTCCAGTAAGAGGTTATCGTACGAAAAAGCTACCTTCCTCATTCCCTGATAATCAATCCTGTGTAGCTTTAAAATGACGTACATGTATCACAGTATAAATGTAATTTGTGAAAACAAGCATTTGTAGTTCAATACATCCTTGACTCTATATGTTATATAGTAACGAGAATGAAACTCTGTGCAATATTTCAAAGGCTGTGTTGCTACGTTGGCAAGATTAGAGAAACAGAGGTGGGGGAAGTAGGAAACTCTTAATCCAGACTTCCCGGGGTTTCAGATAATTAAACCAGTTAATTAGTTTCTTCATACAACTCCTAGACTATCGGCTCAAGATTTACCAGTCTTGTTTGTCTGCGACATTTTTTGCGGCACTCTGTGTGTGCGTTTGTTCACAAGTTTTACATAGACGTAATGATGTCACTATCTCGCTGTGACGTAATTGTAGAAAAGGGTATACACATTTGAAAATAATAGTGCAATAACTCTTCGAGACCCTCTCTATCGAATGGCAACAAGTAATCGAACAACAAATGCATAACGATAGCCTAATTAGTAAGAGTCGAGTGTTTGTTACATTCATTCAAATGTCATATGTATCTATCTTGCATTACTTTCTATGTTTGGATGCACTTTATAAACGAACCCTATTAAATGAACACATTTTATACTTGCAGTTAAATATTAAGAGACAAAATACTTCACTAAATATCCTGATTAACCAACTATAGTTTATAATGAAATGGGTTCATTAGAATTGTGTTGTTTTATTCAAATGTGTGACATTAAGAACGTATATTGTACAGTATCCAGCAGAATACAATAACAAAGAACCTCAAGATATAATTTGTTTATAGAACGTTACAATTCATGAATAATGAATCTCGTAAAATCAATTTTTTTTTTATGGGCAATCATGTTTTAATTACAACTTGTAATTATTCTACACGTTTCGGCAGTCATCATCATCATCATAAGTAAAAACATCTAAAGTAAATAAAGATTGATATTCAGCATGAAACACCATTGTTTTTATGTATTTCATTGAACTTTTGCACAAGTCTGCCGCTACGAAAATTTCAGTTCGTAATTAGTTGTCCTCGCTTGTATGCACATGTAGTTCACATCGTGGGATAGAAGAGATGCAATGTTGCCTGTGTACTCGAACTTTTCTAGAATATTCAGTTCAGTGTGGTAACGCCAGTATTCAAAAAATGATTATTTCTAGCTCTTAAATTTACTCTTGAGACTTGGTTGAAGTAAGTATATACGAATATAAATGTATTTTATTGTCAACCATGAGGGTTGGAGGAATCAAACGACCACCCCAATATTTTAGAAAAGTTTAAATGCCCACTATCATCTTTTTTTTTAAACAAAAACTTGACTTTTACGTAAATCCCTTAAATGTTTTATATAGAAGAAAAGGTTCACTTTAAAAGATAAAAAAAAAGACCACCCTCCCACTCTGTAATGCTGGCTACGCCTATAGATTACCTGTATGTGTAGTGCATGATAACATGATTTTGTGCTTACGTGATGTTAAAGGAAAACAGAATTATAGATATTTTGCTATAAACCTCTGAGTACTATTGATGGTATGTATGTACATATGTACGCACTTTTATGTTAGATTGTGTTGTTTTTATTGAGAAAAGTTGTGCACAGCTTTTGACGGTTATTATAATACCTTATATGGAAAGGTCCTTTTCCGGAAATTTGTGGTTACGGTTATATATTATGTATAATAAAAGAACAGAAAGATTAAATGTATTTGACATTCCGTTTTGCAGAATCAGTATGTCCTGCCTTAAAAATGTTTACATTTGATTGGTCAAGCTCCAAAATATATCTATAAAGAAACAATTTATTGTGTCGTTTCCAGGCAACACAATGAACTTAATTTGTTATAAAGGTAACCTGAACATTTGTAGTGAGATCCTTTGCATATTTTCCACACAAAAAATGACTGCATGTGGTCAGACTAACATACCAAGCCATCAGCAATACCTTTGTTATAGACTGGAAAATCGTCCTTTCGATATATTTAACAAGATGACAAAAAAGTCGTATGAATGTTTTATCGTGTAACAAAGGATTATTTATAGGCTTAAAGATTCCTTACATCGATTATTACCGAAGACCTTGTAGATTATCTCCTTTCGAATCGCACATACCCGTAGTTAAGAGAGAATATGAAAATATTATAGAACATAATAATTTGTCTGTATCTTTTAATTCCTTCAGAGCACAAATATTTTTTCTGTGAGCGACAGCCTTCACAGAAAATGTTCTGCCAACAGCATGCCACTATTAAAATAAAAAGTAAATATTTACACTATGCTAATAAATCGTTAAAACTAGTATTCTTCTGATACACGTACATACGCTTCCCAGTGGCTCAACTTATAACGCAAAAAATCTGGTTTCGATACCCGTGATGGGGCAGGACACAGAAAGCCTGTTCTGTATCATTGTGCTTAACAACAAACACTGGTACACAAGCAATACACAAAATGTAAAATTTATTCTGTAATCCCTGCTGATTAGTTCGTTTAATTAACGCAAGTAGTGTATGGTGTAATCCATGTTTACCCTTACTAAAAGATAAGCTCTGATACTGAGTTGTTGGCTGAGCATAATAATAATAAGGTTATATGTTGTTTCCAAACGGCTTTCCGACAGAGAACCAACAATTTTACAACTGTCTTCACCTATCGTTCAAACGTTTGTAGATTGGGTAATCAAATGTTCCTATATATTATAGCTGCCACTTAATAATCAGTCTCCAATTTAAAATCGTAAATCAATTTCCATGATAACCGAAATTCAACGGATTTCTAAAGAGGAAATTATTCAAAAATAATCACTGCTCCCTGAATCCGAACGAATTAGAACGCTTTGTTATGACCTGAGTATTTTATCAAGTCGTGTCAGTATAAATGTTAACTTGCACAAGTCCACGATGATCGGAAAACATTGCTCGAGCATAATTAACCCAACAGTTTTTTTTTGTTGTTGTTTTTTTCAAGAACGTATCAGTAATGGTTTTTATGAACCCCACATTTTGGCTTACTTCTTTTTCGTAGATCTCTCGAGCCATTCGCTCAGGTAGCAGCTAGGGCTAATTGCACGTTCTTCATTTTTCGGGAGAGGGGGGTGCTTTTTATTGATCAAATTCTGGTGTAAAAATTCGTTAGAAACGTATAAAAAGATAGTGAATTATCATCCTTAAATGAAAAAAGTTTCACCATTTCCTGAACAGAGTAGCCATAGGCGCATCTGACAAATTCATAATACATTCAAAATATTGTTTAACACTTAAGAATTGCCCCCATATATGCCTATTGTAGTGCAGTTGTTGAAAAGGGGGAACTTATTGAACTTTATGTAGTTTTAAAATTATCTTTTGGCTATTACATATCGCAAGTAATAAATATGTATTATATTAATGCAGTCAATATTTTTTCCTTTATAATTTCGATGTTATGATTTATTATTTGTAATGTAGGAATTACCGATTGTAAATGTAAATGAATAAAATATGTTTAAATCAATGTAATTGATTACGAAGTAGATGTATAGATAGGGGAGTTTAAATACTTAACCGTCTTTAAGTCCTAAGATAGGGGGATACACAAAACATAACAAAAACTGAGATGGGGGCGGTGAAAATAAATAATTCTGTAATAATTTAAAATGTGGGACAAGTATACGTGACTTGAGTTGACTTGTTATGACCCTGTTTAGTAGCCGCTGGATAGTGTGAGTGGGAGTATAGGATAATAGGTTTTACGCATGACTTTAAACATACTGTAGTAATAACGTCGTTGTTTTCCATGGTAACCGTGGTATTAAGAAAGAGTATAGTTTTCTGGACATCGCTGCACTTTTGAATGTCAGCTTTGTTATTAGTAGGGAATTCAGCGAACTACAAGAGAGATGGGAGTCTATGGTTTCATGTACCGAAAATGTCATCGTTATTTCTGTACCATCCAACTGTTTTTAGATTTGTTTCAAAATTCCATTAATTAAGTGTTGTTGTTAACCATTGCAATACCATTGGTTTGTTTATAAAGGATTGTCTACTTTGAATTGAAATGATTTGGTTTGTTGAAGTTAAGCACAAAGCTACACAATGGGCTATCTGTGCTGTGCCCACCACGGGTATCGAAATCCGGTTTCTAGCGTCGTAAGTCCACAGACATACCGCTGTGCCACTAGGGGGCTTATTTGTTGTTTCAAACAAATCTGGGATGATTTTCAGCCCCTTCTACCAAGATTTTATTGGTTGTAAAAAGGGGGATCAAAGATAGTAAGATTCATAACAGGGCTCATACTATCTTTTATGGGAATGGAAGGGCACGTAGAAATGACATCGAGTTTTTTTTTAGGATAGCGTTCGAACTGGTCGTTATATTATCTGTTAAAAAAGTCATCAGCGCTATTCATATATGAAAGGATTTCATTCAGAAGGGTGAAGTAACTTCCAATGTAACCAAGATAGAGACGGCAACGGCTAATTACATGTGGAAACTATGGGTCTTAAAGGTGAGGTTGAGAATGATATTGTTTTAAATTGTCTGAGAATTTGGTGGATATATTAGTTTTTCTGTTAGTTTTTTTAGGTTCTTTGGTAAGTAGAGATTTACCATAATTTTTTGGCACATGTTAAAGTATTCAATAACTTTCGCCCCCCCCCCCAGTGGTACAACGGTATGTCTACTGACTTACAACGCTAAAAAACGGGTTTCGATACCTGTGGGGGGCAGAGCACAGATAGCCCATTCTGTAGCTTTGTGCTTAATTCCAAACAAACAATCAATAACTTTCATAATTGTTATCATTCTTTTATATTCTTTTACATGCTCTGGAAGGAATGGGTTTAGGAAAATTGAAATGTAAATTATGGATCGCGGGTCCGAATCCCATCACTTCCCTCTAGCCTGTTAATTCTCTATTAGGGATGGCTAGCGCATATAGCTCTCGAGTAGCTTTGCGCGAATATCAGTAAACAAACAATTAGAAAATTTAGGACGTTTAGAAAGTATGGATATTCAGTCCTCTGATGGTTTTTACCTTGTCCAGAACTGTAATCCTATTTCTCGAATCATCATTATCATAATTACTTTGAGAGACTAGTTTGGAAGTCAGGTCTTGCATTTGTATGAAGGTTGTGCCTAATGATATTTTTTAAATGTGTTCGAGTCTTTTAATATTATGTCTACTGCCGAAAATGCTTTTTTGTGTGTTTTTATGAAGATTTTTTAATGTTCGTGGCTTATGTTCATGTTTATATTGATGTCTTTAGCCACAACTGGCTACAGACGGTGAGTGGTAGTGAGATGTGAGGAGTTGTGGGTCCTAGTACCCAGATCTTAACCCTTTATTGAATCTGTAGGTTGCTTGTCGTTTTCCATCTGTTGTTTTGATCGTGTCTGATAGACAGAATATTCACAAAGCTTCTGGGTGTTATGACCGTAGACATTTTCATTCTAAAATTATACCTTTGTATAAATGGTATAATTTCACATTGTTTTGTTTCAGTGTTTCTGGCGAGATCGTATGTTTGTTGGCGTGTACGTGTGTAATAAAAATGTTGTATTTTTACCTAATTATTTCGTGATGGCTGTGCATTACTGAATGATTGCCTGTATGCCTTTGATGTAATCTAACTATAATGGACGAAGCGTTTACATATGTATCTATGTATATGGCCGAAATTATAAATACGTTGTGGCGCCATCTATTGAATGGCACTACAAACACAATTGTAAAAAGTTTTTCACACTTTGTGTTTTCAAATTCAGATACGAATAACTACGGTATATGCAGCAACCATTACTTTATCACAGAGCACAATTTTAAATAAAAGTACTCCCCTCGCAACAAGAACACGGCTTTCACTAGGACTGTACGTGAGGGTTTGATTATAACTTTATTGATTTAATTTGTAAATATAGTACTAAAAAATGGAGTTCTTAAAACAAATTTTAATTTCAATAAAGGATACCACTTTTAATATGTAAAGACATTACTGTTTAATTACTGTTTATATCAGCACGATCAGCATATCCGTACAGTAGTTTCCAGAAAAATCCTTTTTTAGAAAATGTTCATTTCTCTCTTTTTTTTTCTTTTTTTTATTTAAATGAGGTATGAATACTACAATTAGCAAGTAGGGCAGCGTTTCTGCTAGAACAAATAATTGTGAAATCTATATGAACACACACACACACACATATATATACGTCCAATTTAAATGTGTAGCACATTGCGAGCTTGATCGTAAAAACAATTGCAATTTTTTATCAAGCATCATTTTTTCGGGGTTTGCAGCTGCTTTATAGACATCTTTTTGAAGAGTACACCAATTTGTTTTCCGATACAATTGTACCAGAACCTTAAACTTCTCGTTAATATTAATGGACTGCATCACAAAGGAGGAGGAGAATAATGCAACAAAACAGTGTTAGCAAAACACGTAAATGGCACGTGAATATTTCTTTTTTTTTTATATGTACATGTACAACTCGCATATTGCACAATTCTACTTTATCGTAGACTCGTGGTTGTTCAGTTAAACATTTTTAATTCCGTTTTGTAAGAAAAAAATCTGTATATTGTATGTATGTGTATATATATATCTAAAGCAGTGTGATAGTGATTTAGGTATTTTTAGGTTATATTATGGAGACACTCCTTTGTATAATATTGTGTTGGTTTCGAATTCTGACACAAAACGTTCACTCTTGGTCTGGAAAAAAAAAAAGCACCGCAGTAATAACCCTTCACGAACCTTCTTTGTAAGCAGCTTTCTGTTTAACATGCATAGTATATAACTACTGCTCGGTTATGTTCCATAATTGTGCACCTGTTACTTGGGTGTGCTATTGTAAGAGTATGACTTCATGTTTACGGAGTAACCAGTTGTTCCAGAACTGGTTCTCGTGCTTGATTGAGCCACAGCTATTCTGCGATTTAGTTTTTTTTTTTTGTTTTTTTTTGCAAGTTTTTAAATAAAGATTGCCCAGAAAGAGAAAAGGAATGAGTCTTTATTATTTAGTATGTTTACACGTTACAGTTAATGATTTATAATCGATTTGAATAACTTTCATACAAACACACACACACACACCAAGAAATATTATCCATTAAATTTAGATAAAAGAACACTTGAAAAGACAGTTTGAAAAACCTGTCGACGTTAATATTCGCAAAGATAACATTAAAAAGCAAAGTTTATCTATTTGAGCTACTTTTTTTCTGGTGATAAGGATTAATTATAATATTAATATGAACTTAATTAAAATGAATTATCATGAAGAAAATCAAACTTTTAGCAATATATTGACTTAAAAATATCTGATTGCAAGAGCATATCATACTGTTAAGTTCGATGTTCGGACCTATGATATGATAAAACATCAGTTATTTTCTATTGTTTGCTACTTACTATGACCGAAAACAAATGGTGATTGTATTGTTTTTCTCTTAGATTTTATTAATTATGATTATTGTTTGGTCTATGAATAACTGTTTCACAAAGACTTTTCGGAGCTTTGTCTATTAATTTAGGAAAGTTGAATTCAGCAGGAACTACTCTTTTTTTTTATTTTATTATTATTATTTTTTTTTTGTAGAAGTTATCAAATTTTTCACCAAATCACAGTCACTAGAATCGAAAAATTCAAAACTAGCGAAGCGTTGTAAAAAAAAGTGGTAATAGTATTGTTGTTTACCGAATGCGATTTTTTTTTATGAGATGTGTTCACCTCCAGAAGTAAAAAATTAGCCCTCCAGTGACTTAGATGTAAGTGTGAGGGTTTGTACACTTTAAAATCTGGGTTTCATAACCGTAGTGCAGAAAGTCTGTTGTGTACCTTTGCGCTTAAAACACAACAATTAACAGCAAGATTCAACAGTACATATAGCGTTTTTCCATCACGTGACAATGTCTGTTAAAAAATACAGATTTATATGAAACTCGAGTTTACGCTCTACGTCTACAATACATCCTCGAATGCAGCTTGGAAAAGAGGGGAAAAACCAAACCTCTCCGTAATTAAGAGTCAACTTCCTCAATTTTTTATAAATCAAACTTTTCCTTTTAATTTCTCAGCAATGCATGAAATTGACAGTCACAAATTATTATTACTTAAGTTTTTTTCGTTTTTTTTTTGTTGAATATTTTCCATGTGTTTTATATCATGTTTAGATGAACTTTGTTTAAGGTTCCTTTTATTATAATTTCTAGTTACTTGTTATAATAACTTGTTGAAATATTTTTTCGTTTCATAAAAACTCTGACCATGGGCGATTTTCAGTATAACGTTTACACCGTTATTGGGTGGTATCTGATTGTAAGGACCGCACCTGCTCTCGTTTTTTTAACTTTTAATGAATTTTGTTTGTGTGTTTCTAAAGCCGTTTGTACATTATAATTCATTATTAGTAAGTTAGAAACCTACGAGCTTTTATATTTATTTCTTTTATAATGTTTTTTTGGTAAGATACTAAAATGTTTTTTCGTAATGAACGCGAACCACAAGTCGTTTTATGCACCACTGAACTTATTGTAATCGCGGACTTACAACGCTAGAATCCGGGTTTCGATACCCGTGGTGGGCAGACCACAGATAGCCCATTGTGTAGCTTTGTGCTTAATTCCAAACAAACAAACTTCAAACAAACAGAATTTCTCTGGAACTTTTCTCCTTGTTTCAGTTTGTTGTTGTTGTTTTTTTAACGATATATCATGTATAGTTTTTTTTATGTCGTTGAAGAGTACTCGGGACCAGCCTAAAGGTTAAGCATGCCTGGACTGTGAATACACGAGTTTATGGTTTGTGTCTCGTTGACACAAAAACGTGCTTCACACATTCGAGCCGTGGGTACACTATAAAAGTGACGGTGAAATCCCGCTGTTCGATAAACGTTGTAGCCTCCCAAACCGCCCATGTAAACATATTAAACTACAGCACCATTGCTAGGATCGATTCAGCCCTTGTCTCATAGCCAGATTTAAAATCCATCGGTTTTATGTTTTATTTTATTATTATTTATTTTTTCTCATGATACATAAAATGTATGAGCGGGGTGAAGAGATAATGCTTCTGAAAAACCCCGAATACTTTTGGCCTTTGGTCAAAATTAATATCTAAAGTTAATTTGGGCGAGGGTTAGAAGGTTTAAATCGAAATATCTGCCACGGTAAATACGAATACGCTGTTCGATCAGACAAGCGTATGCTAAAATTTAGTAATGAGTGCTTTAACCTATCAATTCAAAATCAGGGACGCCATTGCGCAGGTAACACTTAAGTATCTTTGGGCGAATAATTGAAAAAAATAAACATGAAGTACAGTCAGGAAACTTTTTTGTTAAGAATTAAAATAAAGGAAAAATATTTAAACATTATTGTCACCTTGTTTTGTATAGATGTGTATGTGTGTTTATGTGTATAGAAATGTTTATGTATTACAGATAGAACTATGAAAACATGTTACATGAAATATAACATTTGTTCTACTGCTATTAAACAGAGGATTTATGAGATGAAGCAGATGGGCCAGACCCCATTTTCCCGGATCCCAATCTAATTGGATCCTCTTACAAGTACTGTAAAGGAGTTTATAGACCCTTGGTTAAGTTAAAAACAAATATAACATTTGTTCTACTGCTATTAAACAGAGAATTTATGAGATGAAGCAGATGGGCTAGACCCCATTTTTCCGGATCCCAATCTAATTGGATCCTCTTACAAGTACTGTAAAGGAGTTTATAGACCCTTGGTTAAGTTAAAAACAATGCAATTTATTTCATGGCAAGCATGGTAATATAAATACTTAAAACCCCTATCAATATTCTTATTATCAGTTATTTAATATAGAGCCTTTTTAAAAAAACAACAACATATAACTGCTTAACAAATAGATATTGCTACGTTTTGATATAGCATGCGTAAGTTATGAAGAAGTAATCTTGCTGTTTGGTTTTAGTCAACTTTCTTTTACCTATGATTATATTATATCATCTAATTAAAAACGTAGAAAATGACGAAACTTAAGCGTTTGGACAGTGCGGTTACTGTAAACAGCAAACTGGCGTATAGTGACTAGAATATCGGAGACCTACATTATCAGTCTTTTTGAATCCCTCACCTCTAGAAACCGAATTTATTCCCCATAATTCTTCACTGCTAGTTACCATTACTGTAGATAGTCATATTGTTCAATAAATGTGTGTGTGTAAATTTTCATTCAAATACGACATGTATTTCAAAATCTATCTCACACGTGGAGGGACTGTAAGATACAACAGCGGTATTACTTAACGGAGAGAAAAAATATTTGTGGATGGACTTTTGAAGAATTCGGTTCACCTCAAATCCCAATCTAACCCGGGAGTAACCTATATTAACCCAGTGCCTTACCTTAGCGTCAGGTCTGTTAAAAATGTTGTTCTTAATCAATGCGAGTATATTAACCTTTATTTTAGGCTTACCGTCATAATCATTCATAAAATAAAATATTTTGCATTATGTATTACCACTTGTTTATTATTCGCAAAAAAATAGTATAAATGGGTCAAACTTTTAAGGAACAAGTAGTAAGAGAGAGAGAACGAGTCAGATAGAGCGATTGTAAATTCGAAAGAACATTTTATTCCAAGTTAATACATACGTGAATAATAATTAATATGTTATTGTGCAGGAAAGTTTGAGGTTCACCGCACGTGTGTCAAGCTATGAACATGGGATAATGTGTGTAATCAACTCAAACTGAACGCCCGTTTATGTGTCAGTAAAAAGGGGGAGCGGAATAATTAAATACATCATATCTGGAACATCTGAGTTGGTTGAAACTAGTACATTGCTCTTATATTCTTATCCACAACACTGACTGTAACCGTACATACTTATGATGCTGTCATGGGCTCGTTTTACCATTTTTTTTTCTAATTTTCAAATCTAATATCGTACTCAAAAATTCTGTTTAGTGACAGAAAGATGTCTACAATTAATTAGTGAAAATTTTCAGGTTTCGAACAATACGTATGGTTAAAGGTTTTGTGTTTAACTTAATACCTGTATAATAACAAAAGTTAACATAGAACATGCGAATCTCCCTAATATTTTTTTCCGTTACTGTGGAAACATCAGTCATACTTACTTGAAATAGTCGTAATGCGTTTCTTTAACGTATTTACCTCCACCACCGAAAGTGAAGGAGGTTATTATGTTTTCATCCTTGTGTATGTGTTTGTCAGCACATTGTCTGGAAAATGGCTGAATGGATTTTGACGAAAGTTGGTATACATTTGGACTATGAACCAACTTAGAAGTGATTAGTTTTTGTAGGGTCAAGGTCACGAAAGTAAAAAAGAAAAACTGTGTTAAAATGGGAACCTATTTTTTACACTATTTTTGCTCTAAAACTCAGTTAAAAATTATAAGATTTTGATTAAACTTGGTGGACATATGTAGAATGTTATTCCTCATTGTCTTGCCAAATATGGTCCGTTGATAACGACAGACACATTTTCGTCCTTTTTAAGGGTCGAACATGATGCGCTTTACTGAGTGCCCCCTCTAGTTTATCAAAAAGATATTCCCATTAACTTGATTCCCACGATGGGTTCACTGATTACAACGCTAAAATCCTGGGCTCGATTCTTTACAGTGGACAGAGAGCAGCTAGCCTATTGTGTAGCTTTGTGCTAAAAACAACAACATTAAGTAGAATATGTTTTTGGTTATTCTGTAGTAAATTGTTTAATATATATGTAAAGCAAGTATATATATATATATATATATATATTATTTTTTTTCTCACACAAATGCAATTATTACATGAAATAATATAAGCCTTGTATGACAAAAACATTGTACCGTCTGTTGATTAAACCTACAGATACCAACAATATTATCAAACGGTTTATTTTTTTTTGTCTATCAGAAGAAACTCGAGATTGTAATAAAACGTTCCAAAAGGCAGGCATTGCAGCCCAACAGTGATCACAAACCAGATGAAATACGCTAGCTGGTATATTTTTAATATGTAATTTTAATTAGGTATGAATAAAACAAAATTAGACAGTCCCTTCACTTTCAAACGGGATTGTCCCTTTGTGCAGTGAGTAAGCTTGTTCATTGAAATTAAACTCTGTGCATGCTTTTTTTCAATACGCGTTCATTTGTGTAGTCATTTTTTTATCGAGTGTGGTATTGGTATGATAAGATACATTTATATCCATACTTTCATATATGTTAAGTTTATTGAGTGTGGTATTGGTATGATAAGATACATTTATATCCATACTTTCATATATGTTAAGTTTATTGAGTGTGGTATTGGTATGATAAGATACATTTATATCCATACTTTCATATATGTTAAGTTTATTGAGATTCTGTACTCCTTCAAACTGTGTTCGTAAGTAAATTCTTATACATCAGAATGTATTTAAACGCGCACTGGGTTGTTTATGTTTTAGAAAAAGGTTCTCTAAAGCATAACCTTAGGTCGTTAGCCTAATGTGTATTTTCGTGGCTGCAAGCATGTAATGGGCCAGTTAAAAGTCGTGTGTTTACAAAAATTCACCAATGCTTTGTATTGTTTCATCACGCTGCTGCCCCGCCATTTTTTATTGTTCAGAAATTTATAACAATTATTAAGTCGATGCATCGTTTGAGTGATGTCGCGTATCACGACCTCACATGCTGTTAAATGTTCAACAAATGTAAATATGATGCGCCGACATATACAGTATACAGTAATAATTTATGTATGGTTTGATATGATATGTAATGATTGTAATTAGACACCGTGTGACTTGTGCTTCTGTTTTTGCCCTTTTCGATAAACTACTTTGACTCTAATGCTTGTTTTCCCGAGAAAACATAGAAAAAAAATAAATGAAAACTTTTCAGTCCTCTGTACGTCATACATATTAAAGGTTCTTCTGTAACAGAAATGGCTCTTAGTAACTTTTGACCTTCAGAGAAAAAAAAGCTAACGAGTGAAGGACAGAAAAGAAAGAAAAACGAGGAATAATCATTATTCCATGGAGTTATTTCTCTGCCCTTTTCAAACATATGGGTATGTGTTGTGTTTAAGACATAAATGATGTTCAGTTAACGGTTCTCGTGTTTTGTAACGTATAGTTGGTAGTTTTCTTCCACCAACGTTGTCCTTGTTGAAATGTTAAAAACAAAACTTTACCACTCGGGGCCAACTGTTTTAACGTATCTTTTTTCACGGGTGTTCTACCCCTTAATCATTTATATTTTTAAAGAAAGCTATTGTGTATGAGCTAAAGAAAGTCTTAAACTGATGTGTATAAATGAAAGGAGGAAGATGTGACTAAAGTAATAATCAGACTGCGGATCGGACGAGACAAGGTTCGAGCCACGATATGCCGTTGAACCCGCTCTTCACTGTCGGCTATAACTGTGACGTTCTAATACTGTCAGTTGCATTCCTTCTGGTCAGTAGTTTCAAATTATAGGTGACTATACATCCCCGTCACCGAATATGCTCGACCATTTAACCGTGAGGGTGTTATAATGTGACGGTCAATCCCACTATTCGTTAGTAAAAAGAGTAGCCCAAGAGTTGGCGGTGGATGGTGATGACTAGCTGCCTTCCCTGTAGTCTTTCACTGCTAAATTAGGGACGGCTAACGCAGATAGCCCTCATGTAGCTTTACGCTAACTTCCAAACAAACCAAACCGAGACCTTTGTAACTGTAACTTCAGACTGTGGAAAGTGTGGTCTTTTACCCCATATGTCGCCTAAGGTGCCATTGGGGTTGACAGTACCAAATACCAAAGAACATGGCATTTAAATGAATGAGTAGTTTATAAAGAAATCTAAGGAAAGACAAAATAATGGATGCAAGATAAAAACGTATTAAGAGAAGTGAAGCAAAGAAAACAAAAGTTGGAAATAAGAAATAAATGAAAGTGATATTATAGCATGAAATAAAACAGTAATCTAAAAACATAATTGCGGGGGAAAAAATTAAAATAAAAAAACAAATTTTCCCGTAAGAAATATTTTAGAAATATTTCGAATACTGATTTTATGGAGAAAACTAAAAGGTTGTTTTGTAAGCATGTTTTTGAATCATAATTTTGGTGACGAAATTTTAATATTTTGCGATTATATTCAAGTTTTTGTTGCTTTGAAAAATGATTGTTTATGTAATTTTAAAATAAATTTGTATGGGAGAGCTTTGTACTTGTTCAAAAATATAAACTTGAATGTAGTGGCGACGTTTGCCCATGTCACCACTATCTTGTAGATTTTCAAATCTTCATCCTGCTGGTATGGAAAGAAAATCCTGTTTTTTTAACCAGTAAGATTAAACTAATATTTGATTAAATACTTTAATATTCTTGATTAAAACTATTTTAATTCGTATGAAAAATCGAGAATTAAAAATGACAATAGCTTTAGTGAGAATAAGGAATGAAGAAGATTTAAGAAAACAAAATGGCGTGTCGAAGAGAGAGAGAGAGAGAGAAGAATTAAGAGGATGTCCGTAAAAACGGAGAAAAGTAGCCAAGAAAAATAAGTAAAAAAATAGTTTATGAAGATAGATGAGGATAGTGTGTATTGATTTCTTGTTTGTTTTTTTGTTTTTTTTCGTTACTTGACCATGAAATCTTTATTGGGCTACCTTGTAAAGCTTCTTGTGTGTACATGGCGGGGAGTACATTAAATAAAAAGTGTTTAAGTTTATGTTCTGGTGGAAAATATTCAGTTATTTGTTTTGTTTAACCTTGTGCAGATTAATACTTGAAAACAGTCAAGTTTCAGTAAGATAAAAAGCCAACAGCTGGTTGATTTCGTATCTCTCTATGTGTGTTAAATTACATTGATTATGTAATTTTAGCGCAGTTTTGTTATAATACACAAAATAATCCGACAACAAGCGCTTTGTTCTTACAAATAACTACATCAAATGTATATTAAGAAAACGACTGAATGTGTCCACCTGAACTTTTCATATTAAATGACATTTATTGAATGTTTTTTTTAGGCTTAAACTGCTTTCAAAAAAAAGGGGGAAACTTTCAAATTTTGAGCCCTCCTCTAGTGGCTCAGCGGTAAGTATGCCGGATTACGACGTAAAAACTTAGGTTCGATACCCGGGGTGGGCAGAGCACAGATAGCTCATTACGTAGCCTTGCGCTTAACAATTAAACCAACCAATGAAATTTTCTAATATTCTGTAAAGAACTATTTTAATTTTTAAATGTTACTTTATCTAACCCTGCTTATATTCTTATATATTGAATTATCTTTTATATTACAAACTAAGGGCGGTCGTGGCTCAGTGGATAGTGTACCGGACAGTGAACCGATGCCGCAAAATCGCACTCTGCATTTTGGGTCCCTGGGTGCATTGTAAGAGTGGCGGTAAAATTCCAGTACTCGAGTAAAGTAGCCCATGAGTTGGCGGTGGGTGCTGTTTTATATTCGCTTTCCTCATAGTCTATCAGTTCAAAATAGAGAAGGCTAGTGCAGATGGCCCTTGTGTAGTCTTGCGTGAATATCCGAAACAAACATTACCGAACATTTCTGAATTAGCACCTTTAGATAAAGATATCAGTATATAAGGTAGTTTTATGGAATCCTACAAGAAGTCGCACTTTACACCACTAATCTGTATATTTAGTGAAATGTAACGTATTCCTCTGCAGCATTTACGGCTTTAGCTATAATTAGCACTGAGTTTGTTGAATAAATTTGTGTTAGATAGAGGGAGGTCCAATAGTGCTTTAGGTCTGGTATGGGCTGTTGGTTAGGGCACTTGAAACGCAATCTGCTAATCGCAGGTTCAAATCCCATCATCGAACATGGTCACCACTTGCAGCCGTGGGAACGTTATAATGCGAGGGTCAATCCCATTATTGGTTGGTAAAGAGTAGCCCAAGAGTTGGCGGTGGGTGGTTTTGACTGTCTTCCCTCTAGTATGTCACTTAGAAGTTAGGATCGGCTAGTGCAGATAGCCTACGAGTAGCTTTGCGCGAAATTCTACAGACAAGCAAACAAAAAATATAGTTTTAGTTTCGACGGCAGACTGAAAAAATGGCGTCGTATAGCCTTAATATCTTTTGTATGATGGTAGTGTTCATTAGACAGAAGTTAACTGTAGGGTTTATCGCTAGCCTTTGCTATTGATTTTAATGGCGATTGTCCAACAGAAACAGCTCACTGTTCTTAAGTTCCTTGTTAAGATGACAGTTGGTACACTTATCTGGTTAACCCAGCTGCGCCGGAAACACCGTGAAAACTTTGTATGGTCATTAAGTCGTGTAGCTGAAAACCTTATAAAGAATAGTTAGAGGAGAATGTTTTTTTCTGTACTAAATGTAAGGAGATTTTTGCTAAATAATACATTTAACTGACCTTTATTTTTGTAATACTGAATGCTGAATCGCTCTGTTGATTACTTCAGTTTGCCTATTGGTTAATACAGTTATATACTTGCATCACTTAATCAGTTAAATATAACTCTAAAATATTGAATGTTTCGATTATTTATCATTAAAAATGCCCCCCCCCCATTATACAGGGAGACAGAGATATTCCTGAAAATAAAACTGAGAGTGATGCTGCGCTTAATGTTGCATAGACGATGGTATGTAAGCCTTCTAGCATTCATACAGTTGTCAGATTAAAATATATATATATTTTGTAAAAAAATTTATATATTTACAATCCAACCATTTTTTTGTTTTACGTTTACTACCGTCTTAGTAAAGTATAGACCTATATAAGCATAAAATTACATGGACTACAACTATGTAATTCACAAAAATAATTTTAAAAAACAATGTAATAACCCTTTTATCATTCATCCGCACTACAAGTCGTTAAATGGAAACTGGTACTCGAAGAAGCCCAGTGTAAGATTGTATTTCAAAAAAATTGTTGTTTTTTTTCTGTGGGTCGACGGCCCACCAGTAATTTTTCTGGTGTCCGGGTGGGCAACTCGCCCACGATCTAACGTTGTGCAACAAGATTACTTTGATATTGTATGTGGCTTCTTTACGTAGTCGTTAGGATATAAAGAATATAAAGTCATCATACAGACACTTGAACAAGAGGAGTGTCCACCGGGAGCAGAACCCCACTGCAGAGTTTATCTTACCCCCTCCATCTGAGATATTAGAATTTAGTATTTTAAGATTTTGACATTTTCCCTACATTGTAACTCCCATTGATATAAAAGTGTTTTTTTTTTTGATGGGTTGGGTAGTCGTACAATGTAACTTGAACCGAAAGAAGTTACTCCAATCAAATTTAACATTCGGGGTGGATTTAATGGTAGTTAAACAGCATTAGACCGCTGGGAAGATGAGCATCGAGAGCCTGAGGTAATTTCGACTTTTGTGTTAATTAAGAGGAATAAATACACTACCTAAAAGCAAAAAAGCCCATTTTTTTGTATTTAATAACACCCCGTCTGCCCCCCTCCTTCCCCCAAATATATAATCGTTTACAAACTTGAACGGTTTTAGAAAGGAGAGGTTCTCAAGAAAAAATGGTTCAGGTTTACTTAAAAATCAGATGACGTGGAAAGTGTGTGTGCTCTTTAGACCAATATAAATATTAGGTATTCTAAGAACTTATGAATGAAGGCAAAGACAAATATTTTGTAATGTATTTACCACACTACACCTGTCATATCTTGTGTCGACAAGGGCTTTCCCTCTAATACATTACTCATATGTGTGTGTGTGTTTCGGAGTGGGCATTATTCAAAGAAAATAGTTATAGTTATTTTGTGGCTATTGCATGTAAATTTCTAGAGAAGCAATATTTTCTCTCATCGCCTTTCAGTTTTAATTTTATACTCAAGTAAATTTATTGAACTTATGCGTGACGCATTTCATCTTGTCTTGGCGCTTCCAGAAGTAACTGACATCTTAAACTTAGCCCACTTGGGACGAGAGCTAATATATGCAATCGTTTTCGTGAACCAGTGTACATATTTACTCTTGTTGACCAATATTTTTTACCCTTTTCCAATGAATTCTCTTGTAAATTTGGTGCCATCTAAAAGACCATCGATCCTTTTTTTTTCTTTTGCTTAGTTGGGTCAGTATCAAAGAAAATGACCATTATTGTGTTTTTGTATAATTAGCTTAAAGTCACAACATTTTATTATAATTTCCAATACAAAAAATTATATATTCAGCTATATTTTAAGCGACATCTTGAAGTCACGTAGATTGAACTCATAAACCAGTTTTCTATATTGGTAAACTTAGTGTTTTACTGTATGGTAATACAGCTCGACAATCAAGACGATGTTAGTCCAAAACTAAGTCTCATTCTGGCTAATCTCCAGTAAAAGCGCTGCATTCAGTACATTCGTCCACTTTGATTGTTTGTGCCAATAAAGATTACTTTCACTTGCTTTTGCATTGTATGGTCTCATTCTTCAAGCTCAGGCTCAGAAAATACAGAAAAGTTTCCTGGTCGTTCCGTCTGTTATTTGTGGTTATTACCTAGAAGATAAATCATTGGACCTGAGAATACCACAATATTATCACTATTGTAGCTGAAAACCTCACAGGCCCCTAGATTTTGAGCTTTGATGGTCTGAAGTATAACATACTTCTGCATATACCAAAATGATCTTTAGGTCCTGAAGATTCAGAAAAGGTGTGTAGGCATTCTTAAATGTAATGGCAGGCTGAGATACGACATTTTTTATAAAAAATGTCGCGTATCAACAAAGCGCACAATAAAACAAATCATGGATTTTCAATATAGCCTACGGTTGTCCTTTAGTCACAAAAGCATGAAACTTCTCACCTGGGTGGACCATTGTGTGAAGAACACTTTCATTTCCCCGAAAGGGGGCCAAGGGCAGCTTGAAGTGGTCACCTGTTTTAACTACTTGCGCCACGATACAGTAGTGTGTTGTCAGTCAGTAAACAGTAAAACGTGCGCATGCAAAGAATAACAAGAAGAATTATGCAATATGCAGGCTACAACACAGCATGACATATGAACTTCAAATACAAGAAATGAAAATATTTGTTACTTTTAATTTTGGTTTTATTTACTCTTGAAACAGAACACTTTCGTGGACCCCGCGGAAGTTTGTGTAGTTCCTTTCAAACATGTTTATTGTTGCTTTGGAAACAATGATACATATAATACCCTATATTTATCATGCTTTAATTTTCATATGTAACCTATGACATTTGCAAGCTGAATTCAAATCAACGCAGTTTCATTGTAACTGATAGTAGCTATTACAATACAGTTAAATCTCCCATTGCGGTCACCCCCATGATGCAAATACTACTGAGCAGTTCCTTGAAAATTTACTGTATTTTATGTTATTTATATACACTGAATTAGGGGCAAAAATCCAGATTGAGCGGAAACTCCGAAATGACTGTGGAAGGATTTCCTCTTGTACTCACCATGTGATCCAGGAGACTGAACAGCACCTCAAAGATTATCAGGTTGTAATAATCTCATGGGTATGATTTGATGCTGTTGTTGCAGTAACAAAAAAAAAATCCCATTCAGAAATCCCAGAGCTTAAGTCAAATAAGAAAGAAGCAGACAGACGCATAGTATTACATGGTGCCTATGTTGCAGACAGGAGCCATAATAGCATCACAATGGCAAACTCAGACACAGACGATCTTGTTCCCTTTCCCCATCACGGTAGTAGGGGAGATAAACACACAGACTTGAAAAGATGTGTACCAATACATTCTTTACACCAAAAATGAGTCAATAACAACTCATCATTCTCCCACCAGCGTACTTCATCCTGAAATGTGTTATTGTAAATGCTTTTTTTATGGTCACTGTAAGAAAACTACATTTCGAGTTATGATGAAGAAAGCTGCCAAGTACCAGTCTTTGTCTCAGTTGGGATCATCTCGAGCCCTAATAAGGACTAGAAGCTTATGCTGCCTTTATTGCGTCTCTGTATGACAAGGAAGACTGTTAGTCTCTTCACTTACTCGGAGCAAACATAACAAATTCAAAAAGAAAAATTCCAGTGAAGAAGCTCTCACCTACAGAGGAAAGTTTCAAGCTTCATGTTCTACGATCTGTCTTCCAACTGAAGATATGGAAAGAAGCCATCATTGCAGTCCATGAGTATCTGAACCTAACAGTCTTCGATTACCTAAGGGATTACAAAAGAAACATAAAACGGCCAAACTTCATGTCTCGATCAGGTGCAAAACGGGAACTGCTAAACGATATTGTATGCTTCTGCCCACCCGTATATTGCCATGTAATCATGCTGCTTTCTAGAACACAACCAACTATGCTCACAGGCTTGTAGTTGTGAGGTAACTCCGAATGTAGGAGATAATGATAGTGTTTATTATGCACTTAATCGAGAAATTGAATGATGATTAATCTAATTGTAAATGCAAAGCTCACGTATGTGTCACAGAACACATTATTGAAATGGAGATTTCAACAAACCAAACCAAGAAGATTTTTAACAGAGATAAAACTTCTAGTTTATATAATTTATGATGCTATTTTATTTGTTGGTGATGGAAATGAAACAGTTACCAGTCACAAATTTTCAATTTTTAACATTTTCTTCAGTCAAATAAATGTTTTATACTACAAATGACACATAAAACATTGTTATGATGCAAAACACTGCCATAAAATAACAGTGAAAAACAGTACTAAAATATTTTGAACATCTTTGAAGATGTGGGGCTAGAAATTATTTTTATAACTCGCTTTTTAATGGTTTTCAATGGTAAAGATCGTCATAATAGTTTCCATGGCAACAAGTTGACGTGGTATGTCTGACCCTGTCATACACACCCATCGTTTATTTAATTTTTCACTCATCAGCAAACAAATATGTGAAATCGTATTTGATAACTTTACAAAAACTAATCTATTTAGCCAGCATGTAACAAGGTCAGAAGATATAAACATTTTTCATTGACTTTACATTATCTTGCAAAAGCCATGGGCTACGACTAAAAATTAAAAGACTACTTTGTTTCTATCGCAACAGAGGACAGATTTGAAGTGGCTGTACATCTGAAAATGTTCTTTAGACTATGGCTTATCCATATAACTAATTTCATGCTTTGACTAAATAAAAAATATCTGGATTATATATATATACACGTGTATTTGATGAACTATTTATTGAATATTCTTGAGGTGACTTTTGTTGCTCACCTTTTGAAGTGGGTCTTTGCCATGTAAAGGATGCCATATCTCAGCTTGACATCACATTCGAGAAAGTCTTCATGACTTTTTCTGAATCCTCTGGGCCTAAGGATCGTTTGATAAAGGAAGACAAATGTTATACTTCAGGCTAACTAATTCTGACTTTTTAGAACTTCATTTGCAGCAGTATACAGCTCGACTGTGACGACGATGTTGTATATGTGTTGCATGATATTGTAACTGAAAAGTAACTACGATGTTGTAGATATGTTTCATGATATTATAACTGAAAAGTAACTACGATGTTGTAGATATGTTTCATGATATTATAACTGGAGTGTAACTGCTATATTGTATATGTGTTGCATGATATTATAACTGAAAGTAACTATGATGTTGTAAATATGCTGCATGATATTATAACTGGACTGTAACTACGATGTTGTAGATGTGTTGCATGATATTATAACTGAACAGTAACTACGATGTCGTATATATTTCTCCTATGTATTAATCAAAAATATTATTTTTCGAGATTTGAAACATTTTAATAAGATTTCATTTGGTGATATTTGAGTCTGCTTATGCAAATAGTTCACAATGAAAAGAGTCTTATTAACGGTCTTTTAGAACTGCAGTTATTGGCTGATAACGACGAGAGGACTTTGGCTTTTAGCTGACACTCTTGACGCCTTCGTCGATGTTATACATCATATCGCTTAATATCTCATATATGTATGCTTAAATTAACGTTTCAACTATGGCTTTTAAGAGTTGTTATCCAGCCAGTTTGATAAGCTTTAATAATGAACCAATTGCCTCCCCTGCAGCCACCTACAATGAACAATGTTTAGTTCCGTAACTATTGGTCCACTATTTTTTTAAATTGATTTTGGTGACATTTATAAACTTTCTTGAAGTCAACGCTGAATGGATTCCTGAAGAGCCAACTTCGTAACTTGCCGAGTAGTAATTGTAAGACGAAACTAATTGTGATACAAACATTAGTATCGTTTTAAAGTGATTTTTGTCTTGGTGTGTTAGATATATAGCAAAACATGTGGCTAGAGCCAACTTCGTAACTTGCCGAGTAGTAATTGTAAAACGAAACTAATTGTGATACAAACATCAGTATCGTTTTAAAGTGATTTTTGTCTTGGTGTGTTAGATATATATATAGCAAAACATGTGGCTGTTTCTTGTCGTTTTTCTCATCGCATGTATATTATTATCGTCAAGGATAAGAACTGACATTCTTCACCACAGTTAATAATCTATGTATTTATGTGTGTGTATATATAAGTTCCTTTTTTACACACACAAGAAAAAACGTAGGCGTGGCAGGCTTGTTTATACGGAAAACGTACCAGTTTCGGTGAACCTTAGATAATAGAAGGTAATGATGAAATGTTGAATCATGTATGTTTAACTGCTGTAAAAGCTGGAGATTAAATCTTTCACGCCAATCTAATATGTCATAGTTTACATACTAAGTTGTGTGTTTATATATACATATAGGAAGAGATAATATTGTAATGATACAAGACGTTGTAGTTTTCATTCTGTAACGAAACTCTACATGCTGAGAAAGAATGACCTATTTCTACATAAATTGTTTCTTTATAATGGGAACTTATTTAGGTACTAGTATGTAATTAGTACAGACTTCAACTACATAAATTTTTCGGGTCGCTAGAGAACTTATGACTGGGATTTCGAGAAATGGAAGGTAAACGTAAACGGTGTTATACATGATATATAAATGAGGTGTGCACCAGCTATGCATCTGCACAGAAAAGGAAAACGTTTCTTTTACAACTACAGTATTTCCTTAGATATTATTTTAGCCGCCGATGAGCGACTCGTACAACGGCTCTGA
>NW_013665688.1:83558-106042 GCF_000517525.1 Limulus polyphemus
ATTTGAGATTTAATTACAGTTTTGGACTCAGGCGGTCAAACCCTTTCGATTGATGTATTTGACCACGCCCATTGTCTAATATATTAATTTACTCTAATTCTGCCTAAAAGAATTTCAATTTCAGAATAGGCTGGTAGAGATCCTGATAACTAATAAAATCCACTCAGTTATACGCGCGCCCACGTTTGGCATTGCTGGCGCACAAAAATAGAGCTAATAAAAAGGAAAAAAAAATGTCTCGTGTATCAGTTTATTCTAATCATGCCTAAAAGAAATTCAAGTGCCGCGGCTACTGAGGATTCCCTCTTGTTGATGATTGTGGTTTTGTCATCCGAGATTGAACAAATTTCAAGTTATATGTCATGTTTCAGTTTTTGTTTACATATTTGTGATAATCCTCATAAGTATAATACTTGCTGTATACGCACACACACACACACACGTGGCTCTTTTAAAGACCGTATTTAAACCTAAGTTATTTAAATATTTTGAATATTTTTAAACGAATAAAAATCAACCAAAGTTAATAGCTTTCGCAATATAACGGTAAGTGACGCTTACGATGTCAGTTAATTTAACTTAACATGTTTGTTATATGTAGTTTATATGAAGGAAATTCCAGCCAGTATTAATGACAAAATAGTTTTAATACAATCCAGAATAAAAAGAAACTACTGTTTTCTGAAATAAAAGTTCATAATTTAGCTTCTATTGTAAATTTCTAACATAGAACTCGTATGACATTTATTTATTGAATGATTAAGGACACGTTCTTTGGTAAAGATTTATAAACATGACATTTAAGAACGAAGTCAATATTTATGACACACACATATGTATATGACTACAAGTCAAAAGAAATAACTATCACTCTCTATACAAATCACTGGTTAGGCCTCACATTGAATAGGCCTGGCATGGTTTGAATCCCTGTCCCACCAAATATGCTCGCCGTGTCAGCCGTGGGGGCGTGATAATGTGACGGTTAATCCCACTATTCGTTGGTAAAAGAGTAGCCCAAGAGTTGGCGGTGGGTGGTGATGACTAGCTGCCTTCCCTCTAGTCTTTCACTCCTAAATTAGGGATGACTAATGCAGATAGCCCTTTTGTAGCTTTTCGCGAAATTCAAAAAACAAACAAACACTTAGAATACTGTTTACAGCTTCGGTTTCCTTATGAAAGAATCTTAACTTATTGGACAGGTTCAGAGGAGGGCTACTATAGAATGATTCCGGGGAAGGAAAGTTATTTTGTAGGAATATGTTATATACTCGTGAGGAAAGAAGGGTAAGGGGTGGTTTTTTATGAAGTTGGCAATATTACCCCGGGAATCGATAGTATAAATGCCTCTGAATTCTTTATGCTGTACTCTGAAGACAGTGGGACAAAATATACTAATTTAAAATTTGAAAAAGACAACTTAGGATCTAGTCAAGACAGTTTTATTTTTCTGTTAGACTGACTGGCTTATGGAATAAGTTGCCATCGACAGTAGTGGAGGCCAACATTTTACAATAGTTTAATAGGAGGAATCGATGATTTCATGTAAATTAAAGCATGGGTTTAGTTTGTTTTCTTTTCTAAAGGATGAGTGTGCAAGGTCAGCCTTGAAGGACCTAAGAGTATGTTATTGTCGTATGGTATGTTGTATCATGTTAAAATATAACGGTTCCGTGACTGCGTATAGTGAAAAAGTCTGATAAATCAGACCTTACATAGTTCACTTAGGAGGGTAAACTTTTCCTAAAAGAAAGGAATTTCACCTACTAGTCCTCAAAATAATTTCACAGATGATTAATAAAATTCCTAGATTGGTGTTGTTTGAATAAATTATATCAATTAAATATTCGTTTAATAATATTTCTGCATGTTAATAACTAATAACATAGACCAACAAAAATGTTTTGAAAACATTGTAATTATTGAGAATTTCCGATTTCAATAACTCAGCATTGTTTTATTACAAATTTAAACCAAAGAACAACAACATGGAAAGAAACTTCAAAAATGTTTAGTTGACAGTTTAGAAACTCTGGTAATCTTTGTGAAGCCAGGCAACATCGTTTGTGCTTTTGACAGGAAGAATTATTCTACTGACACAGCTGATTGGCTTACTGACTTTTAAGAATTTATGACATCTATGGGGGTTTAGATGTGCAGAGACTTCACACATAAAGACCATACCCAGTATGCAGGATAACCCCCCCCCCTGCATAACGCCTAATTACAATATTTCATATGTAGCAGATGATGCAAGACAATTATGCCTTGTCCAGAATTGTACATCTTTCTAAACTTTATAAGGCGATTTTCATTACATTATAAAATGTACAACCAATCTTCATAGTTCCAGTTTTGATGAATTTATATCAACTGAAACCGTGCTGGACAAATTAAAGCTGAAGATGATGTGCAATTTATGTGTTTCAGACATTTTAAACTACCGATATTGATAGAGAGCGTCCTGTACAGAACTCACACATGCTCCCTGATCATGGACCGAATCACGGTAGGGGTTCATAATAGGGATCGCCCATTTGTTGTTCTTTATTATTATTTAATATCATTCTGCCAGCCTACAGCAAAAGTGGCTGTGAGTATTGAAATAAAACCTGGACAATATTACTAAACGCATCATTGCGCATTGTATATTTTAAGTTTGTTTGACTACCTAGCAAATAACGGCGGCTGTATACCTGTTGACACCCAATCGTTTTAATGTAGTCTGTGGTTTATATGGAGCCTCATAATCTACTACATGCTTACATATATAGCTGCGTGCAGGTCATGGATGTAATTTAATGTTTGTATGGCAGGCATGACGCATGTTCCATAGCGATTATTAACTTATTATTGCAACTGTGTTGATGTGTAGTATCAGTTGTTTATGTGTAGGATCTCTGCCCTTTCGGACACGACGCTGTTCACAGGATCACCTTTTCTTTTTAACATTGCATGATCGATTTCAGCCATGTTACACAAATGTCTAAAACGTTATACAAACGTTTAGGCTATCTCCATTAAAAAAAAAAATAGCACCAAGCTCAGTTTCAAGCATCGGGTGGGCAATCACGGTGATGACTGATGGTAAGTGTCGAATTATAACCAATACTGCGTTATTGAGAATTTTATAGATACTGCAGATAGAGTAGCCATCCTTGAAGCTGCCTATAAGGAGTGTCAAGAACCGTGCAAGCAGGAGATGACAATTCTAACCAAAATGAGGTAGAAATTTTGTAGCTACATATTTTACTTAGAAAATATTTAGTTTCAGATAAAGTATGCAGCAGCAACGGCCCACCAGAGTTTAGGGTCGTCACAGTGGAAAAGGGTCGTAGAAACGTCACGACCCAAACTCCATCAGAAATGGAGGGAGGAAATGTATATTAATGTAATCAATTCACAATTGTTAATTAACACGTTTTCGACGTTGTATAGTGAGCAAAACGTTACTCTTAAGAGAAAATCTGGCCAGCTGCAGCAAAACCGTTACTGGCCTTACTATGGCCAGCGCAGAAGAGGAAGGGGGAAATATAACAACTGTATGAAATATTTAAAATCCTTATTTCTATACATATCCTATTATATAATGACACATTGTCTTATATTTGCATTGAATATAGAGACATGCATTTATACAATTTGAAAAATCCATATGGCTATCTCTCTCTCTCTCTCTCTCTATATATATATATATATATATATATATATACATACATATATATATACACACACACACACACACACACGGCTTTACAACTTAAAAAAACTATAAAGCCTGCATATATAGATAGATATGAGTACTAGCCAACATGTGTTGCATGAGCATACATGTATAAAACTTGTGCGGTAACAGTATGCAGTCCACGCAACATTCCAGCATAATTCAGTAGTCCCTCCAATCCAGTGTTTACAGACTCCCCGTATAGCTACAGGGTATAAAAAATAGTAGCTATATATATATTTTACAAACAGATACATAACATGTTGTATGTTGATCACCATGCATCCTAGTGATCATACATGCAGTACCACTATCAATAATAACATTGTGGTAGTGATATTTTGAACAATAACCATCCAATCTGCTTGAAGCCAATCCAAAGCTTGTCATTGTTTCCTGAGAGGACATCATACATCAACTACGTATTTCATTAAACTGGTTCAAACAGGACAGTATTGCTGTTATACAAATTTATGTCCAAATCCCTGTTTTGACTTTGTTTAAAATCTGGAATATTTAGGAAATTCAAAGTTAGGATTTGGAGAAATAATGTCAACACTGTGTCTTACACCTTAAGCTTGTTTATTTACTTTTCTTGCGATTGCATTTTCACTTTAAGCTACCTGTCTTGTTTCTGTAATTTTTTGAAGCTCCTTATTCCTCCTTTGTAAATTACCAATTTTTAAAAATCTTGCATATATAGAAGTTAAGCATTTTCATAAAATTATGTTTTACGGTAAAAGTGAAATGCATACTTATATTTAATGGTAGGATTCAAATGTATTTGTGTTACGCTTTCTACGGATAATAGATTTAGGCGTTTTCAAAGAAACTGTCGTTATTCCGTCTGTTTTGTTTTATTTATTACCTTTACAGGTTTGAAAAAGTGTATATGTTGAACAGTGCTTATTTTGGAAATTGTAGACAGTTCGTAACATATACACTACCTTTACATAAAATATACTTCTGATATCATGCTTCTTCTGCGTTAGGAATTCATATCGATTGTGAGAGAAGGCAGATGATCGTTAATTCGTCGTGTGTTTTATTACTAGTTTTCGTGAACATAGCGGATTTTTTTTTCACTAAGTACGATTATCTGTGAGTTGGGAACATGTTCTGATATACGCAATTGTCATAACGAATAAAATGTGCTAATTTTCATGTATTCTGTTATTTTTTCAGACATTTTCTCTATTCCAGTGAGATGGTTTTATGATATTTTTACATTGTTAGTTATCATGGTATCCTTCGGGGTCGTCGTTGTCACGCAATGTAGTTCTTAGCCTAAGTTTTGACGTCACTTATAGATATATATTAGATACCAGAAATTTTTTGCGAAGTTTGGGTAATCAACTACCTCAACCAGTACATGATTGTCTTCTGCATGAGATACATTGAGTCTACCAACTTGTAAGTGGGTGCTGCTTGTCATCATATTGCATGTTTCTTTCTAGTCCTGGACTAGAGGCTCTGTTGTGTTTCTGAAATTTTGATGTACACATTTATTGGACTTAATGTACTCTATTTTAGTTTAGGATCTTTGTTCTTGTAAAGAAATAACTGAACACGCTTTGACATATAAATGTCTGTGCACACTTTCATCTCAAAAGAATATGGATTCCTTTTGAGCTTGTATGGCCCATCCAACTTTTTCTGCAAGGAACTCACCAAATATATGAATTGATACTGACACTCACCAAACGTAAATGGGTATTAAAACGTTATTAATTGTGTGAATATTTTAAAAAAATATATTATTATCTGGTGGAATTGTGGAAAACTGACTCGTGATTTCTCCGTGCATAACATCATTAAAAGGTATCAACATGAATGTAAGTTACAGATTAAACAAAAATAATTTAATCAGGCGTTGCTGAAGGTAGAAAAAGGGTTTATTGTTTATATACAACATTTCAATAATGTATTTATTTTTGCACCGTTATCACTGGGTTCGGGACTTGTTTTAATTCGTCTTAAGAAATTCAAAATTTACAACAGTTAAATACTGAATACTAAATGTGATTATTGTTCTGCAGCTTCTAATTATTATACACTTTATGTAAATTATTAATGAAAATTTTACGCTAAGAACTTTTATTCATAGGAAATCCTTTCACATTAAATGATAATTGCTTTTGAGCTGAAACATTAGTGATAAAGTGTAAGTTACAAAAACAAACAATCGCAAGTTTAAACAATTCTTCGTATTATGTAACAGTCGCTAAGAAAGCATTATTGTCAATACGAAATCACTTTATTATGGTTAATGCAAGGTTAAATTAATCGCAATAGCTCTTTAACAAAAGTTGAACAACACGTCTCTTAGGTAATAACTAAAAATATCTTATAAAAAAAAACGCATATAAATATACATACGACTTTTTTATTATTCATAGGAATATAACTTTCGGATTATTATCGATGTGACCAGTGATTGAAGCAATATAACTTTAATAAACTCTTGCATTTTTCCAACCCAAAATGATGTCATATCTCAAATTGCTCATTTGGAACCAAATTGACGTCAGTATTTTTATTCACGGATTGGTATGAATAAGTTCGCCCTTCTTGTAGATAGTGGGATGGAACAAAAGTGGTTAGGATAATTAGGAAAAAACATCGCACAAGAAAATCAAATATGAGCACAGATTTAAAGAAGAAAAAAAAACGCCTTCTTAGTACACCGAGGTAAAAGACACTCATCAGAAATGACGTTTACTTACGGTATGGATATAGCTCTGGAATATTTACACAGATAATGTTGTAAAGTGAGAACCTTAAGCTGTGTGTCAACTAAAAAAGATGAAATGAACACGTGTAGAGGACATATTTGAATTTGTACTTGCTGCTATGATAGTCTTTTCTTTTTATTGTACGTTCGGGTTTGGCATTTTTTTTAAAAACAGCAATGTTCAAACAGCTTTTCTTATCCATTCACTTTGTCACATCGCAAGGACTGGACAGATTCACCAATAATTGTAATAAGATATATATATATATATGTTTTACGCATTCTTTTTACTACATATATATTCAGCTGGTAACTTTTGTATTTTTAATGGTATTATTAACCATCTAATTTGAGGTTTGATGTGCACCCAGAAATAGTTTCTATTTCATAATCTATAACACTTATCTTTTCAAGCAATTCTTTGATAAATTACCTGTTAATAAGTCATGCTGCTTTTGAAGCTTATCTTACACAAGTCTGATAATGTCACTCACCGTAAAGAAATGGGAAAGTATAATAATCTTAGCATTAAATTCTGTACAACACGTAGTTTATTTTCAATTTAGCAATGTTTGGTATTGAATTGATTGAAAGAGTACCTTATATCTCATTCACCTTCCCTCCCTCTAGCTCTGTGAGACTTGCTTATTAATATTTGTTTACCAGGATGGTGTAGAATCATTAGGTTGAATTGATAGGAAGTCATTCGTCAAGTAACTGGATCTACGAATTTCCATGACCCGAATGTGGCCCATATAGCAGTTAGTGTTTCGGATTAGGGATCCAAAAGTGTCGAGTTTGAGATATCGTACCGCCAAACACACTTCGCACTTTCAGCCATATTGGTGCGTTAGAAAAGTGAAAATCAATCCCGCTATTCGTTTAAGAATAGCCGCTTCAGACAGCGAATGCTTGTAACTGATTACTCTTCCTATGATCACAGTTCAAACATAGGGACGGCTATGCCTGAAAAATGGGGTTTCTCTGACCTGACCGTTTAGTTTATTATATTCACAAAAGGAAATAGACAAACAAAATTACATGAAAATTGACATGGATGTGCAAGTAATCGTTCAAAGTAAGTGTATATATATATTTAGATTTATAAATGTTCGTATTGGGGCCCCAAAATGGTAGATCAGAGGGATTTTCAATGAAGCACAAAATATATCCACATTTGGTTTATTCGTGAATTTTCATTGGATAGTTTATTAGCTTTACAGTATTTTCCCGTTTTTTATATAATGTAGCATATTGGTTTGAGTGATTTAGGCGTCATTTTATTATCAGGATTGTTATATTTGTCGGAGGGATGTTGGTAAGATTATAATGGTTAATTAACTTTTTTATGTTACTGAAATATTTTAATGAAAATACACAAAATGAAAAAAAAAATGTATTTCTCTATAAATAAAAGATCAGATTATCACAGCAAAAGTTGTCATTCATATCGTGTAAAACAACTGTGAAACTTTAAGTCAGGTTTTTGTTATACCAAGGTTTTTAAATTTTATGTTTCTAATACTTTCTTGCTGTTTGATTAAAAAATTTTATCACACAGAAGATTACTCTGTATAACAAAGTGAAAAGAATTTACATTACTGTGGGGTTTGTTGTTTTTTTATGTGTGTGCGTGTTTGTTATTGTCCAGTTGAAAGCTGTGATACACAAGTATCATTTCTATGTAAATTTTCTTGATCTAATGGAAATATGGAATATACACACTATATTTAGCAATAATTATGCTCCTACATACATAAGTGTATTGTAAATGGCCTTATGGTTATCATGCTGGACTGTGAATCAGAAAGTGTGTGGTTCACTCCTACATGCGTGAGTGTATTGAAAGTGGCCTTACGGTTATCATGCTGGACTGTGAATTAGAAAGTTTATGGTTCACTCCTACATGCGTAAGTGTATTGTAAGTGGCCTTATGGTTATCATGCTGGACTATGAATCAGAAAGTTTATGGTTCACTCCTACATGCGTAAGTGTATTGTAAGGGGTCTTATGGTTATCATGCTGGATTGTGAATCAGAAAGTTTATGATTATCATGCTGGACTGTGAATCAGAAAGTTTATGGTTCACTCCTACATACATAAGTGTATGTAAGTGGTGTTATGGTTATGCTGGACTGTGAATCAGAAAGTTTATGGTTATCATGCTGGACTGTGAATCAGAAAGTTTATGGTTATCATGCAGGACTGTGAATCAGAAAGTTTATGGTTCACTCCTACATGCGTAAGTGTATTGTAAGTGGCCTTATGGTTATGCTGGACTGTGAATCAGAAAGTTTATGGTTCATTTCCCGTTACAGCAAAATTGTACTAATCTCTTTGAGACCGATAGAGTATTTTATAACACCGGCGGACAAATCTCTCTGTTTGAGTAAAGCAGTTCAAGAATTATCGGTTGGTGCTGTTGACTAGTTGCCTTCCCTCTTGTCTATTATTTCAAGATTAGGGACGGCTGTTCTCAGACAGAAATTGTATAGCTTTGTTCGAGTATGTAAAAAAACAACAAAAAAACTACGTTTTCTGGTATGAAGAGTTGTTCTATGGAATTTAATTTCTTTAAAACCTTGCATGAGTTTGGGTAGATTGAAGATCCATAAATTTGCAAGTTATTGAATTTTTAAACAACTACAAATAGTGCTAAGAACATATTGAAGGCTTACATGTTTTTCAACATGTGACGTAAGTTGGAATGCCAGTAACATCATATGTTAAATGGGTTGTCTTGAAATACGTCACCGAACAGGATTATGATAACAACGTTATAACCTCATTTTCTTCATGTTAAATACCACAGATTTGAGATCGTAGCGTTGCCTAGAAGTAGTAATTATGTGCTTCCACATCTCATTCGCTTTCCAGTGTATTAAGTATATAAAGCACATTAATTTGTATAACTAGGTTTGCGTTATTGGAAATTAAAAGATTGAGAGATATAAACAAACGTAGTCAATTAAATTACTCCTTACACTATATAGTCGAAAGGGGGGATAATAAATAAATATTTAAAATTTCAGTATGAACTTTTTTATTCATGACATATGCAAAATGAATGGTTTTCCATACGTTCTTGGTAATGTAAAGCCGTGCCCTGGTGGGACTGCGGTAAATCTACAGACTTACACCGCTAAAATCCAGAGTTCGAATCGCTGCGGTGAACACAGCAGATAGCTTTGCTTTAAAACAAACAAATAAACAATTTCAGACCGGAAATGGATCGTAATAAATGTGTTAAATATTCGAAAGAGAATATTTAAACTTTTAATATGAAAAATTATGTTCAAGAAATATTCAAAATTAATTCTTTTTCAGATGTTCTTGCTAATTTCAAGCTGGAAGGGGATCGTAATAAATGGGATAGATATTTAAACTTGGAATATAAACAATTTTGGGCCCGGCATGGCCAGGTGGTTAGGGCACTCGACTCGCAATCTTCGGGTCGCGGGTTCGAATCCCCGTCCCGGGAAGGCAGCTAGTCATCACCACCCACCGCCAACTCTTGGGCTACTCTTTTACCAACGAATTGACCGTCACATTATAACGCCCCCACGGCTGAAAGGGCGAGCATGTTTGGTAAAAGAAGAAGTATCTGGTTCATAACAGTTCTAATAACAGTATCTGGATTAGAACAAAAGAAGAAGTATCTGGTTCATAACAGTTATAAAACAGTTTCTGGATTAGAACAAAAGAAGAAGTATCTGGTTCATAACAGTTCTAAAACAGTTTCTGGATTAGAACAAAAGAAGAAGTATCTGGTTCATAACAGTTCTAAAACAGTATCTGGATTAGAACAAAAGAAGAAGTATCTGGTTCATAATAGTTCTAAAACAGTTTCTGGATTAGAACAAAAGAAAAAGTATCTGGTTCATAACAGTTCTAAAACAGTTTCTGGTTTAGAAAGAAGAGATAATATATGGTTCAAAACCGCATTTGAAACCAATCTGGAGCATAACCCTTATCCGCAAAATGAAGACTTTGGCTCAGAAAGACAACCCTCTGACAAAAACTTTATTGCAATGAAGATGAGCACATTTTCTGGTATTGTTAGCAAATAATAACAAGGAATCTGAAGTTGACAAAGATTTCAGTGTCAACGACTGCTTTCATAAGAAAGATAGCCGAAGAAGCTGGGATCGCAAAAACACCATAAAATCACGTATTTCTTAAGTCGCCAACTTATGCCATTAGTCTGTTTAAACGTTGTCTTGGAAGCCTAAGTTCATGTACAATGGAGGTCCTGTGAAAATTCTGTGAACTTGGTGGCCTATAAGATTGACTTCGTCACCCTTCACAGAGGCTTGTTGTCATGGAAACTTCATTGTCAGGCAATATTCCATAATCATGACCATCAGACTGATGATAAGTGAAGATGAAAGAAGGAGTTTTAAGAACATCATCAGATCCAGGAAATCGTTCCAAAACACTGCGGTTAATCGCCATTTAAGTGTAAACAATAAACAAATTAAGTTCAGAAGTTTAATCGTTTATACCATATGTGAAATAGAAGGCGTCGCTGTCTAAACTACGAAGATACCCCCCAAGGTTTGAGGGCAGAAATAATATTTGTAGTTGAATTTAGTTGTTGTTCTTTTGAGCTCTAAGTTACCTTGAATGTATATATATATATATATGTTTGTTTGTTTGTTTTTGGATTTCGCGCAAAGCTACACGAGGACTATCTGCGCTAGCCGTCCCTAATTTAGCAGTGTAAGACTAGACAATTTTTCTAAGGACAAGTTATTTTTCAAGGAAACAACTATTTTACAGTGTTTCGATACATATATTAGCAAGTTGTTGCACATTTAAAATTTTTGGGGAATTATTCTTGCTATGTTTTTGGATATTTTGACCTCTTGGATAATTTATTTTTAAAATATAGAGAGGTAGCATTCAGAAATAACGAAACATTGTCCCATAGTGTTTTTCTATATTTATCAATATTAAGTCCATATATTGTGTTTATTACCAAGCAGTTAAGCTTACCAAGTTTTGTTTGCTTATTTGTAGTTAAGCACAAAGCTACGTAATGAGCTATCTGTGCTGTGCCCACCACGAGTATCGAAACCCGGTTTCTAGCGTTTTAAGTCCGCAGATATATCGCTGTGCCACTGGGGGGCGTTACTAATTGTATATACTCACTTAAAAAGAATACTTGTGACGTTCTTTCGATCCTATTTCTCACTGTTATTTTCTGAGATCAGCCGTGTCCTTTCTCGTATAATTGTCTAGTTGTAGTTAAACACAAAGCTACACAAAGAACTATTGGTGTTGTTCCCAACACGGGTATCGAAACCCGAGTTTTAGTGTTATAAGCCTTCAGTCTTACCGCTGATCCACTGGGAGGCTATATAATAGTGAAATAGTTCTTGATTTAAAATACTCATGAACTTGGGTAATTAGAATTATATCCAAGAATAAAACATATGTACATTCATAAGCTTATGTCGTAGGATAAATACTTGTACATCATGAATTTCGTAATTGATTCTATATTTAACTCCGTTTTCCCCATTATTTTTTGTATTGCCTTTGTAATACTCTGGAATATACCCAACAAAATAAGACAGTTTTGGATTTTACCTGCATGATTCAGGGTATGTTTAAGTTCTTCTCTTTATATAAATCACAAAGAAAAAAAAAAGGCTTCACAGCTATCCCAGTTTTCACGAGACCGAACCTGATAACTTTTAAGCTGGAGTGTTTTCCTTTAGCAGAGAATGTCATAAATCAGCGCTGATATTTGCAACACCTTGTTGGCTCTGCAGATGGCCCAAACCATAACCATCTTTCACTATGAAGTGTTTTATCTTGTCTACTGTGAGCCAAAAGATTTCTTGCCGGCTAGAAAGGCTTATCACAACCCGCAAGTCTAACAGTGACTGTTTCTACTTGCTGATACTGTTTCAATAAAACGAGCTCTCTATTCTACTATCGCAGGCCTAATGGTGTACAAGGACGTCTAACAGCAATCCATTAAGTTCTTTCACTGAGGTATTATAGCATTTCCTGAGCTCATAGGTTCAAACAGCTTGTAAGTCTCCATATATCCCTCATCTTTGTGTGTCTTAACTGTCGAAAAAGGTTAAAAATCAAGAAATGGCACACGCTTATTTTATGCCATCAAAATCTAACTCTTTCGATGAAAGGATTATTTGAAATTTCCATAAAAGTGGTTAAGTCCCCAATTTACTACTTCTCGAAGTGACGAAGAGATTTTTTTTTTATTTCTATCCTTGAACTAACATTTTCAATTTTAACGTCTGGGTTCCATAATATACGTTCAATAGGTTCGACTGATCATGTTTATCAGGTTGACTTGGGCTAGACGTCTAGTAGCCTTCAAGTTTCTTCTTCTATAACTTCGAACTTATTCATCATGAATATGACTGTTGTATCTCTCAACTTCATAGGAATACGTACATCGCATAAAACAGCAGGACTATATATTACCTAGAATATTATAAATTCAATTCACAGTTATTAAGTTTTATTTCGTACGAATAAGAGAGTATTTGAGGATCTGAGTTTAAACTTATATACTTAGTTTGTTTGAACTATAATCTTAATGCAAATCATACAACGGTTGGCTTAACACGATAAATTTTCTTTCATTTTACTGAGATACTTTTTGCAAGATATAAGTTTATTTTTGTAAGGCCTTCATAATTCTCGCCATATAGTCAGCCATAACTTAGAACTTTTAATAACTTTAGGTTGTAAAATAATCAGACCTCAACTCCAAACATGTAAATTGTTTAGACTTTGAATTCACTGCTTTCTGTAACACGTGTAACTTGGAATTGGCAAGAAATCATTAATGATGATATGTTTCCTACTCGTAAACTTGTTTCTTTACGTTGTAACATTTAGTTTATTTATACCGTTGGTTCCTGAACACCCGATTGGCCGTGAATTGCGCTTGTTTAAGGTGTACAATGACTTTTTTGTTGATTAAGCATGAATATTGTTCAATAAGTCCATGATCATCCACATGGTTATTTTTACAAAGAATGCCTCATCCCTGAAAATTTTGTTAATGCTTTTGGGTAAATAACAATTTTTTTATACAAGTTATTGCACTCAGACTTATCTAAACCTAAATAAAATAGGAAAAATCATTAAATACTCTAAATATCTAACATTACGTCATGGCGCTTTTCGAAAATTAACCTCTAGAATAATGTTACATCTTATTCATTCAGAAGATATGGATTTATTTTTGTTTTGTTTTTTACCTTTGCTTCTTAGTTTTTCTGTGAATAACCCCTGATGCATTAGTCCATTGAGTTAGTGACTTACTTTGCTATTTCTTTGAGAAACTGCTAAATTAGAGGAATGACTAGGTTACAGCTTCTAGATGCTCTAGTCTGACCTGTTGCATCATCATAAGATGGAGTGTAGAAGGTTGCGGAAATGGTGCTACAGTTTAGACGACACTATAGAATTTCCTTTACGGAACACAGAACCAATGTGTTATCTTGTGACCAGGTTTGTGATGCAATGCAAAAGAAAAAAGATAAAGGGAGGGTGTAGTTCCAAGGAACCACCAACGTGAACGACAGAAAAATCAGTAGATACAAAACATACTAAGCTCAATATTAGAACAAAGAACTTTAATTTTCGGCGTCACTGCAACCATCTATAATCACTTGTCATCCAATGTCATCAATTTAATAAGGAATTCTTACCACTGGCTGATACTACATCTCAAGCTTCACTATATTGTTGTTCTTATACGCAATGACACACGTTCAGCATGATGATGGTTTAATAAAGAATTCTTACCACTGGCTTCAGTATATTGTTGTTTATAATCAAGTGACACATCTCCAGCATGATGTGATTCTTTAAGCTGAGCTTTTATAGGTAGGTTGCAGCTTCTAGGGGAATAGGAGTAGTTTGGAGGGTTTTTTAGTTTCGTGTAAGGATATACTAACGACATATAAAATAGTATTTTCCAAGAATTATTATTTTTTCTTTAAGAATTTAATAATTATTTTTTATATATCCAAAAGAATTGTTTTTCAGTCTACCGGTGGGCTAGCGGTAAGTTTAGGGACTTACAATACTAAAATCCGAAGGTTGATTCCCCTCGTTGGAGAGAGTTCAGATAGCCCTCTGTGTAGCTTTGTACTAGGAAAACAACAACTCGTTTTTCTAAGCAAGCTCAACCAGGTGGTTTGAATTCGACGAAAGTTAAATAAGCCGACGCTTTTAGAAAGTGTTCCAAGAAGATCAAGGCAGACATCTGCTCAACAAGCTAACACGGCGTCGGAAAAGCGAAGGGAAGCCAGAGTCAAGCCAACGTTATGCTAACGATCGTAAAACTTTATGTTCTTAGATAAAGTAGTAACGCGTTTATGTTCAGACCAACTAAAAGTTAGTTATCTTTAAAAACAACCGACTTCCTGTTTATGGAAGCATGTATTGTCCTGCTTTTTCATAAGCAATTAAGTGCGTCGTTAACATTCTCAAATACACTCACTCTTCAAGACGTATGAAACCGAAATATTTGCTGTCCGTTTCTTTTTGTTTTTTTAGATCATTCTCGCATAATACTATTTTTCTAATATTTCTTTAAGTTTAAAACTGAAAATTAATTAGAGACTAATTTTACCATAAGATTATTTTTTTTCTAGGCGCGAATTCGAAATTACATTACCAATTTTATTTAGCCATTAAAAGTTGGCAAGTGGCATTATGCTATTATAAAACTTTTGTTTGTTTGTATATGATATTACACGTATTTTATTAATAAAGTGAGTGCTCTTATGTATTGTACCCTACAACTGCCGGAGTCTCAAGAACAAACAGTTCCGCTCAAGTCGTACTTCGAACATACACGAGGTTTTCCAGACAGGATGGACATGGTAACGAACGTAGTTATATGTGCGTGCGTGTGTGTAAGGCATAGTTATCTATGCATGTATAAGCACAGAAATAACGTCAAAGAGAAAGTTTGAGGTTTTTGGGTTTATATATTTATGTTGCAAGGATGAATTACTGGGGAATATAAACACGATATAAAGTGTTAGCATATTCTTAGCGTATGCACATACACACACATATACATACATAGTAAGTTATAATGTCACATAATCAGTTGCTTGAACACGCCTATACAAAACTGCGTTTAAGCGATCATAAAGCATAGCTTGTTAAGTTAGGGGGTAAAAACTCTTAGTGAGAGGTGTTTAGTGCGTTAAGTTTTCATAAAATATTATTAACAGTTTAGAATACACAGTGTTAAGAACTGAAAGACACTGAGAGTGTTAACTATCAATTATTTTGTCCGGAAATACCGGTAGCCGGACGCATAGAGTACGTTCTATCATAATAAAACGGCTGTTATATTTAAACAGGTTATGAAGAAACACGGGAAGTGACAAGACAATTGAAATTAGTTTTACTTTATTGTTTTATCAGCAGCAGTCATATAGATAATTAAAAAAAAAATTTGCATAGTATAAATATATAAAATTCATTACGACTTGAAGCTATTTTATCTCCACTATAAACGAGCTGTTCAAATAAATAACATTACGTTGCGATTTTAAACTGATTTCAAACTGATTTCGATAAAGTATCAAACCCTGAGAAGTTGTGTACATTTTTTTAAGAAACAGTGCTAAAATACTAAAATTAAGTTTGTTTTTTAGCTATTTTAATAGTTATATGTTTTATGATGACGTAAGTTTTGGGGTGTGTTGGTGACTTAACGTTTGGAGAGTGTTGGTAGGAATTGAGAGAACTCTTATGCGAGGTGGTTCCAAGCTCCAGTGCTTTTATTATTATTATTTCAATATCATGTTTCTAAAAGATAATTTTCATTGGCCGAGAAAGAAAGTTAGACAAAATAACATAAGTGCCAGTAAAAAAATTTTCAAAGTATACTAACAGCATGACCATATTTAAAATGTCGAAAATGTTCAAAGTATACTAACAGCATGACCATATCTAAAAGTACGAAAATGTTCAAAGTATACTAACAGCATGACCATATCTAAAAGTACGAAAATTTTCAAACTATACTAACAGCATGGCCATGTCTAAAAATTACGAAAATGTTCAAACTATACTAACAGCATGATTACGAGAAATATAGATGGGAGTAATCCGCTTTATAAAAACAGTGAATATAATAACATAGTGGCCTATTGTCACATATGTTAACGGTGGTGCTAGTGTGACATTTTTAACACTATACATTTGGTTCTAAGCAAATTCCCGACCATTTGACAGTGCAATGTTGCCCTGATTAGATTTTGGACTGGAGAATGATACTGCAGTGTTTTCAAGGAAGGAGATACGTGTATAACAAGATTGTTAAACGATGTATAGCCACAATGTTTGGAGGAAAAAAGGCCTTCAGAAATATTTGTGGAATCAGGAAAACTCGCACAGAAGAGGGTTTATAACAGTAGCTAGTTCAGAATATTATTTGGTTTAGAATATTTTCTGGGTTAGAAAAGAAGAGGCAATAGGATTTAGAACAGAAAAAAATGTTGGAATCATATCTGGTTTAGAAAATTATTCGGTTTAGAACAGTTTCTGATTTAAAGTTGAAAAGAAGAGGCAGTAGCTGGTTCATAACAGTTTTATAACAGTATCTGAATTAGAACAAACAAGCTTATAATACTCGGTCCTTTAAAAATACCTTGTCCTTAGAAAAATTGAAAGACATTGACTGATATCTCAATAACTTTTGGTAAGATATACGGTTATTGCCCCCCAGTGGCACAGCGGTATGTCTGCGGACTTACGATGCTGGAAACCGGGTTTCGATACTCGTGGTGGGCAGAGCACAGATAGCCCATTGTGTAGCTTTGTGCATAACTTAAACAAACACGGTTATTCACTCAGTTAAATGTTTACTGTGAACACCAAATCAAAGCGGCTTTTCTAAATCATAGCAGACATATCCATGCCCAGTAGAAATGAATATGGCATGACTTTTCGCTTATAACCTACATGTTATTCATTATTATATTGATTTATGATCGTCTCTGTGTCTTTTTTTGTGTCATTTATTAATTCCAAAATCTTGTAATACATTTTTACATACAACGTATAAAAAGTTTGAATATTTGAAGACCATTTAGTTGAGTTATAAGCTCAAGAATTCTTCCTGCGAGATTGTTCTGCCGTAGTACTTTTGTACAGTTGTTTTTTTGTTGTTGTTTTTTTTTACGGGAAAATATCAGGATTACCAGCAACCATTATACTGTAAATATATTTGTAACAGTTAGTTGTTTCGCAGACAGCTTTGTTGGTGAGCATCTTTAGCATTATCATAGATAGTTTTCTTCATCACAAACACAAGAAGCAACCTGGCCTCGGTTAACTTATCGGTTAAATGCTACATTGCTTCCACAACATACATTTCATTAGAGTACGTTATTTATTTTGTTCTATGTTTTACTCTGCTTTTCTTACTTTTTTGGTTGGTACTTTTTTTTCGTTCTTAATATTTTACATATATATATATTTCTCTGTTCACTTACTTTTCAAAATGTTACGAAAGTGACTTTGTTGCGCGTACATCGTTACAAACCTACCTTAAGTATTACATGAAATTGTTCATTATTTCTAACAGGAGCCCTTCTACAATGTATGCAGGGGTAGGTGGAGGGACTGTTTATGACGAGATGTCTACATTTGGCTGACACTAACCTATAATACTTGGTCAATTTTTCTAAGAACAAGGTATTTTTAAAGGAAACAAACCTATAATACTCGGTCAGTTTTTCTAATGACAAGGTATTTTTAAAGGAAACAAACCTATAATACTCGGTCAATTTTTCTAATGGCAAGGTATTTTTAAAGGAAACAAGCTTATAATACTCGGTGGGTTATTATTCCAATAACTTAGAATGTTTGAACTAAAAAATTGAAATTAGAAATATGATAATAAGATATTTCGATAATAAAGGCTAAATGGAATAAATATTTTTTCTGTTTTTGGGGGTTTTGAAGTATTCTAATAACTTAGTAGGCTCTAGTTAAAGTTCATTGCTTGTTAAAACTGAAAGCTAAAAAAAACTAAAGAACGACTGATGTATTTCTGTTGTCCTACACTGGAGTAATTGACTGCGCGCTTTAAGTTGAAAACAGTAATGTAATATATGGACTATAAAGATGTGATAGGAAAGATGACATTGTAATATATGGACTATAAAGATGTGATAGGAAAGATGACATTGTAATATATGGACTATAAAGATGTGATAGGAAAGATAACAATGTAATATATAGACTATAAAGATGTGATAGAAAAGATGACAATGTACTATATGGACTATAAAGATGTGATAGGAAAGATGACAATGTACTATATGGACTATAAAGATGTGATAGGAAAGATGATAATACAATGTATGGACTATAAAGATGTCATAGAAAATGTGATAATATAATGTATGGACTATAAAGAAGTGATAAGAAAGGTAAGAATATAATATATGGACTATAAAGAAGTGACAAGAAAGGTAAGAATATAATATATGGACTATAAAGAAGTGACAAGAAAGGTAAGAATATAATATATGGACTATAAAGATGTGATAGGAATACGACAATAAAATGTTTGCGCTTCAAAAATGAGATAAGAAGGATGATGGTATAATAGATGGATTATAAAGATGTGATAGAAATATAACCATAGAATATTCGCACTTCAAGAATGAGATAAGAAAGATGACACTATAATATAAGGTCTACAAAGATGTGATAGAAAATATGACAAATGTATATGGAATATAAAGGTTTGATTGGAAATATGATAAGAGAACAACTGGACTATAAAAATGAAAGATGCCCAGTGGAGCTCGATTCCCGTGATGGATAGAACGCAGATAGCCCATTGCGTAGCTTTGCACTAAACCGAACAAAAACTAACAAACTAAACCTGAGATAGGAAAGGTGACAATCTCCTATAAGGATTATAAAGATGTTTTAAAAAGTATGACAACAGAATACTTGGACCATAAAGATGAAATAAAATAGTGTTTTCGTCATCTTTCCTATCACATCTTTATAGTCCATTATATTACATTGTCATCTTTATAGTCCATATATTACAATGTCATCTTTATAGTCCATATATTACAATGTCATCTTTCCTATCACATCTTTATAGTCCATATATTACATTGTCATCTTTCTTTCTTCAAACATTTACCTTCTTCTAAAATCCTTATTTTAAATTTTCATTATCATCTTTGAACCTCATTTTTGAACATAATGCCCTATTTAAAATTTATCTTAATTCGATAACAGCACATAATTCTGAATGGGATAACATCTACTTCTCTATTCGATACTTGTTTTATCTAATTTGAAATACTGAAGTCATTACTTTTTCTCGATGTTCTTATTAATTATTTTGTACTTGTTCTCTCTTCATTAGAGTCATTTTTACAATTAGTGTAAAATCTTGTCAATCACTTAATCTCAATTATTATTTGTCATACATTATATGTAATATTACATATATAAAATCTAGAATCGTTTACTTCCACAATGAAGTTTGTTTTTGGTTGTTGTTGTTTTTATTTTGTAATTTGTTAATGTGGGAAATTTAAGGAGGAATAAAAGATGAGAATAGCTCGTTGTACAACTTATTTTTATTAAACGTTTGTGTTCTTACATTTTTGTAAGAGGCAGTTCGATGGAGTAAGCAGGTTTGGGATTGTGGTGTTCCCTCTTTAAATTACATCTTAATAGAACTTTTAAAATCTGTAACTAAGCCAAAATTTCTTAAGCTTTATTTAGAAAACACGGATGTTTAAAGATGTTTGACATATGGTGCTCTGGTTAGTCAAGATGTCAAAGTATTTTTTTTCACTCTTCCGTTTCTTACAAAAGTGTATAAAATATGTCATGCATAGTAAAAAACTTGCCATAACAATTTCTAGATATACAAAACAGACCTCTTATTTATGTTTTGTTGTTTATAAAATAAAGAAAATACGTTTCAATTTCAACTTCAAGCCTCTCTGGTAGCCTAAGTCAGATTTTTTGTTATCATATCTCAATAACCCTTCCCATTATAATAAGCTATAGTTTTAAAAGATTAAAATTACATTTAATAAACAATACATACAAAATATCACTTTTAACAGCCCTGAAAATCAAGAACATAGCATTGATTTTGTCATATAAAACATACACAACTACAAAGTCGGGTTTGATTAGTAAACTTGATTTTCATAAACTTGGATTAATACTATAACACAATATTATATCTCATATGGTTATGAATATCCGTAAACACTGTATAATAGATTGAGCTGTTTGTAAATAATGCTAAAGATTGAAGCAACCACTACAATTTTTAATAAATAAGTCTTTAACATCTCAAGAAAAATTGCTTCTCCAGTGAAATAAAAACTCGTTTGTAATAAAGGATAGGAAGTTGTGCTTCTATTTTTTTTCTTAACATAATAAACATTAAAAGTGCAATAAAAAATACATAAAGGTAGCAATAATGAAAAGAAAGACGTACTGTTTTCAATAATTCTAACAGTAGTGATTACATAGTTCATATAATGCTTATGGATATACAATATTGTTAGTTTTCTAAAATCAGATGGGGGTTTAACCCCCTCTCCCCATGATCTTCCTTATGTCATTATGTATTACTATATCAAGTTTTGTGCTAATTGATCAGAAAATGTGAAAACGTATAAGGAAGAGACACACACACACACACATATATATATGTAATGACGTTTATTTATATAGATATAAATACATAAAGGTACTAGCACTGAAAAGAAAGATATACCGTTTTCAAGAATTCTAACAATAGTGGTTAGATAATTCATTCTGATGCTAAGGGATATACAATATTGATCGTTTTTTTCCAAAATTAGATATGAAATTAGATGAAGGTCCAAGCCCCCCCCCCCATGACCTTCTTCATGTCATCCTGTATCACTGTGTCAAGTTTGGTAATAATTGATCAATAAATGTGGAAACGTATAAGGAACAGATACACACAAATATTGATGTTTATTTATATAGAAATATTACCTAATATTTTCTTAAATGTGCAATAGATGGCAGTAGTTACTAGGATGCCTGACTTCAGCTTAAAATTATTTTTCATAAGATCTTGAAGTTAAAATATATGAAGATAAGAATAAGACAATCAACTAAGTGATTTACTTTTTCTTTTTTATGTGTTTTTTGAAGATTATGGACCAGTTCAGAGAACCTACAAAGTTCAGGCACAGCCGCTATTAATTTATAAATGCTGACAAATGAACAGCAACCAGTCAGTAGTACCAGCCTAATACAGTGCTACTCCTCACTTGCGTAGTGGGACTACTGTCACTTTTGTAAACGCTCTCAACTGAAGACGCATAGTGACTCGAACCTTGGACCTTCTTATCCTCAACCCGAGACATATCTCAGACTCGAACCTTGGACATTCTTATTTTCAACCCGATAGGCTTACGAGTAAGCCATGCCCAACCCGCACCCTTCTGTTTTTTTTCCATTAAATGTTTTTATATTTTTAGCAAAACATTATTCTCTCACGTCACACTTGATGTTTTCCACAGATGCTGCTGTTTAACTATTTTCTAATTCTAAGTTCGTTGTTAACATTATGACCTATTGTGTATTATTTAGTACACACCTTTCATGTTTAATACAAACTATTTAAAAGGCATGAACTGTTTATCTAATGACAAAATGCTCACATTAAATAACAGAGATAAACCGTCTTGCTTATTTCAGGTTTAAATAAGTGCTTTTCATTCTCTTTCATAAAATGTACAATACCGACATAAAAACAAAACCCCGCTAAAACCAGTTCCAATATCCGGGTATGACTTGCTACGTTACCTTGACATTTTTTTATAGGAAGGATATGCAAGCGATAGATGATTAATGTTCCATAGCTATCTATGCTACTGTTCAGCCAGGCCCGGCATGGCCAGGTGGTTAAGGCTCTCGACTCGCAATCTGAGGGTCGCGGGTTCGAATCCCTGTCACACCAAA
>NW_013665688.1:106891-108371 GCF_000517525.1 Limulus polyphemus
TTGTTAAATAATTATTTTAAAATCATTATTTTTTGTGACTTCGTGAATATTCAGCTATTGATATAACAAACGTTATTATAAAAAATACACGTAGTTTTTGTCAGACAAAAATATCACTCCATGTTCATTGTAAGTGAGTTTCTTTGTTGTTGAAACACGCCGTTATACATAATTTAAAAAGTTATATTTGGGAAAACCACATGATTATTTGTTTGACCATGGCTGAAAAGTTTTATCTGGTTTAAACATAATATACATGTATGGACGTCTATTTTCTATTGAATTGTTTTTAATTCACCTAGCCCCCCCCCCCCCCCAGTGGCACAGCTGATAGAAACCGGGTTTCGATACCCGTGGTGAGCAGAGCACAGATAGCTCTTTGTGTAGCTTTGTGCTTAAGAACAAACAACAACAAGTTGAATTTTCCCGTTTTTAAAGTATCACATATTTCATGATTCTGTTGAACCTGTTAAGTTTTATTCGCTGGCATTTAATTATGATTCATGGAGCTTTTAATTTTTGTTTTACTTGTGTATTATTCTTACGTTAGATTCGCAGTAATCTCCGACCACTCCGATCTATTCAGCAGCGGCTGTTGGGTTTCTGAATGCTTACGTATGTCATAATTGTGTAATTATTTATAAATCTCCACATTTCCTTAACAGATTATGATAGTTACACCATTAGCAGCAGTATATCTCCATCATAAAGTAGTATAAAAAAGTGAATGTGTCACCTTTTTGTTTACTCCTGAAAAAGAGGAGACCTCTTCGAAAGCACTTGAGCTTTTGGATTGCTTTGTAGACTTTCATAAAACACTTGCTCTTTCTTCCAGTCGTGAAGTGACATTTATCATTTTTGTTAATTCTTTTTCACAGTATAGAATATTCAGAATGTTCTTTAGTGGTACACTTAAAGCATAACCACATTATGTGTTTTCTTATCAGTTATCAAAGATATTTACGCATCGTTTTCGAGCAACCACTCTATTCCACTTTTGATGGAATTAGCTGATGTATACTTGAGTGCTTTTGGTACAGTTCTGCAGAAACAACTCTTATCTCTCTAAGGCGCAATTTCTGTGTTAATACGTTCAATCACAATTTGTATATAGCTATATATCCTGTTGCTGTTTGAAAAGTAACGTATCAAAGAGATAAATACCATCTTCCTAAGGTTAAAGTTGCTCCACGCGATTATAAAAATACAAGATGTGTATAAATTAGACTTCATTGTTATTTTCCTCCATACACGTTTATATATATCGTGTTTAATGTGTTTTCCAAATGTTTATATTAAAATCTGGATAATATATATGCTGGTATATCTTCCTTCGGATCACAGTTTTCAGCGTAGTCTCTATATCTGGCGAGTGGGTGCAGTGTGTCTATCGATCGTTCAGTGTGCAACCTTATATATATAGGAGGGTATATTATTGGCTAGATGATATATATTGTCTGTGATCTGAAAGGAAAAGACG
>NW_013665688.1:108598-114763 GCF_000517525.1 Limulus polyphemus
TATATATATAGGAGGGTATATTATTGGCTAGATGAATATATATTGTTTGTGATCTGAAAGGAAAAGCTGAGGGTTTTACCAAGTACTTCTCCACGTGATCTACTTGGGCAAAAAAGGTTTGCCTTCGTCATCCTAAGACTGATTATTTAGACAATGCTATGCAGCTCTTGTAGCGTGTGTGTTTACGATTTACTGTAGACAGGTTGATGTAAATATCAGATCAACCAAAACACACTTTACAAAGATTCGAATTTATGACGTATTTTAAGTGCTCTTGTAGTTGGATTTAAATAAGTTATTATGTTTCTTTAAGCTATTTATGTGTAATGACTTGATTGTGTTGTGCAAGTTTATGCTAATATTAACAAATAAACAGTAGGATTTATTTAGTTAGCAATGTTAGCTTTTTTTTTAAATATGAAACAGAAAAGGTTATATAGAAGTCCTTATAGTTGCATCTTAAATTTCGTGTTGTACATGGTTATTTCTCATGTGTTTGTTGTAGGTTTTGAAGTAAACAGTGGTTTGTACTTGCCTAATAATGCCAACTGTAGGGAGCTTTTTACTATAAATTTGTTTTGGTCATGAAGCAAAAATGATTGTGATTTTGTTTAGTTGTTGGCACTAAGTTTCATGACCTGGCTGTTTGTTGTTAATATATGATTTCCTTAGAATGTATTCTGTACTTCTAAAGTAATTCCAGTTAAATGTTTATAATTATGAATTTGTATTGAACCAGGAAGCAGAAAGGGTTTATATACTTCTTGACATTTAAATAAAATGACCTGCTTGTTTATGTAATTTTGTATTATGCTGTAAAGTAGACAGTGGCTTGTATTTATTATTTTGTATTTCCGGTGTCTAGGCTTAGTATCGTATATATGAACAACTGTAAGGCAAAATGTAATTCAGACTCATTTGTCCATGCACACATTATACAGTCTGCATATCCCCACCATCCCTTGCATTTTGTATATATGAATACATGCACATTTATATAAAAACATATCTACAGTATATAAATCACAGTGTAGAAGTAAACGGTACCCGTTCTATGTAAATTGCCATTTTAATGAGAACCCTGGATAAGGGCCAGAAGAATGCATTGAATGACATAATCTAACCTCACTGTAGCCAATCCCGGTGGCCCTCCTCTGTCATGTTTGGTGCATCACCTCAAATGGAAATCATTGTTTAGGATACCTAAGATCATATGATACAAGTGTAGGTACAAAAGGTAAAGGTTAGATAGACAATGCATCTGCTGGCATTATATGAAGGTATAATTAAAAGTGTTTATAAGTACCTTGGGCACTCGCTATGAACTTCTTTTCATTATTTATTGAATCTAGGCATGACTGAATGATTAGCTTGTCAGGCTGCAAATCAAAGCAACTAAGGTTCAAACCATGATGTCACTGAACATGCTTAATTGTAGGCACATTATGAAATTAATAATTAACCCCATTATTTGGTTCAAAAATCTGGATGACAAAGGTCATATGGAGGCAGGTGTTGTGCCTATCTGCCTTCCTTCAGATGAGGAGTTCAAAATTAGTGGCAGCTGTACTTGTTTGTTTGTTGTTAAACACAAAGCAGCACAATGTTGTATTTGTACTTTTTTCACTATGGGCATCAAAACCTGATTTTTAGCATCATAAGCCCTGAGGCTTACTTCTGAACCTAACCATTCAGGCTGAACATTTCAATTCCAATTATCATTTGTTCTGTAAATGATAAAAAAAACTGTGTTTTTCCATTTATATCGATACTTTTTAGTTGAAGATGAAAACTTTTAGATATTAAGGAAGTGTTTATTATTTTGAAATAAGAAACAAATCATATTTGTTTTCCACTTTAATTATTTAACATTGTGAACACAGTTCTTGAAATAGTTGTAGATTCCCTTTTATTTGAGCACATAGCTTTGTTTTGAAACTCTTTTAGTAATCTTGCATCTGTTCCCCTTTTTACATACAAATGTCATATTTTGGCTTCATTTAGTTCATGGCATCAGTAATGGCTGGAACTTGCATTTTTTATGTAAACTTAAACTTTAAAAACACAATGGAAAAGTGCTTTATATATATAGAGAGAGAGAGGGATATGGATGGATCTATCTATTTATCTATCTTGGGTAACCGTCTTCCTCATTTGAGTTGTATTCTACAAGCTTTTGGCATGTGTATGAAGAGAGTTATGTCATTGTTTAATAAACATTTAGAATATTTATGTATAACACAACAAATGTTGTGTTGTATGTATTTGATGTTTCAGAGCATGTATCTTTAAAATGAATTGTGTTTATTTTTGGAACTAAAGTTCTTTAACTTTGACAGTTCCGACCTCATAACATAAACATGTTGGATAGCCATAGTAACTATTGCCTTAAAACTTACATTTTACAAAACTCTTTTTTTTTAATGCATACAGAAGTGCATTGCTGTTATTATTCTTTTATAAGAACGTAAGTTTAACCAAATCTATAATTACTGCTACCTTTTGAATTTTCCATAAAGTGTAGTAGTTTCTTCATGAAATATTTTTATATCCATACATATGTAAAGTGCTGCATACACTAAAACACACACACACACACAGCAGTATTGCTTATATTATGACATAAGAAATAATTTTAGGTTCAAAACTTTCTAAAATGTAGGGATAGATAGATAGATAGATAGATAGTGTTCCCCATATTTTCAAGACTGTGTTTATAGTTGAAAAAAGTCTTGTTTAGAAAAGCTTAAAATAAGAATGTAATGAGTAACAGTGTATAAGTAAAATAAGAATAAAAAGAGATCTGTTCACAGTAAAGGTTACCACACACTTATTACCATGGTGTGTGGGCAACTTTGTGTCACAGCAGTACAAGACTTATCACTTCAATTTGTATGTTTGTTGTGAAGGCAACAAGTAGAACTTATCCTTCATGTATGTGTTCGCTTGATGTAAATTTGCTTGTTGACAGTGGATAAAACAAAATGGCTGTTTTTAGGCAAAGCTTTGTTGCAGTATTAAACAGTTCATAACCAGAATATTTCGGATAATTTGATTTTTTTCTTTGACCAAATTCATCATTTCTTGTGCATTTGAAGAATTTAATTATAACAGTCTTACAGAAATCAATTTTAGTGAAAAATATGTTATTTTTCGTGTGATCTTTTATTCCATATGGGCTGCCAGTTTCATTGCAACATGTTGCCATCACTAGGAGTCAGATCAGTCATTCTTTAAACTTTGTCTTTTTTATCCAGCATTTTCTTCAGAATTTATTAATGGAAATAGAGAATGCCTGTATAAATGATAAATAATGTAATAATTATCATTAATTTTATGTATAAATGATTTCATACTTTTGTCCCTAATGTTAACGTCATGTGATTGTTAGTTTTATGTATCGTAGAGAATATTGGAGTCAAAAAACTCATTCTATATCTAAAAGTGGTATGAGTTCCAGAAAAAATAGCTATTTAATCAGCATTTTTGCTTCTGTTTTATCATGAAAAAAGGTGAAATGTTGGTTAGATAACAGTAATAATAAACAATTTTGGAACTTAAGTTGTTTTTAGTTTCAAAATGTAAAACAATTTGCACCCAAAAATGTTTAGATACAGTTGATTGTTCTGTTTTGTTGGCAATGCAAATGAATGAAGTATTTTATTTAGTAGTGTACATATTGATGATATCACATTTTCCACAATGCTTATCATCAGTTAGAGAGTGTAATATAGAAAACCATTAGCAACATGTATAAGTAGTTGAATAAAATAATGTTGTAAGACAATAATGTTATTGGTCTCAGAATATCTCAAAACTAATCAGAAATTTCAGTACATAAAGGTTTATTGAATAATTTACAGTGACTTTTGATATTTGGCTTAATGTTTTAGCATTATAAAGAACTCTGAAGGCTGATCTAACTTACAATCGTGTTAGTTCAATTAGAGTTGGCTCATATACCCACCACTTATTATGCTTAGGATTAGGTATCTGGCCCTTTATGTGTATCTGTTAGTTTTTTTCGTATAAGCTCATTATCATAAAAATTGGTAAGATATTAGTTGTTAAAAGATGGTTTTTGCAGCTCCTATGTACCTGATTTATTTCTATAGATACCTATTAAGGTGTCCTAATTTTTTAAGTTTTGATTTACAACATTTTTGCCTCCTCCTTTTGTTACGAAGTAGTTGAAATTTTAACTTGTACCTTGCATTATATTTGCATATTTTAAATATTTTAGAATGCTCCAGAAAATTCTAAATAATTCTGGAAGTTCTAGATCATTGTGAAGTGTTCTAGCATATTATTGTGGAATATACCAGAGTGTTCCACATTATTCAGAATATTCAAGAGCAATCCATTTATAAATAACCCATGCTGTCACATTTTATTTCAAGAATATTCTGTATGACATGATAGTAATTTCTAGAGATGATTATCAAGAAATATTTGAACTAGCCATAACCTTTCTTGGTGACTTCTCTATTCATACATTGCAAATTATAGCACCTATAGCAGTACATCAGGCAAGATTTGGATGTTAATGGGACAGTTTAAGCTCCCTGGTTGTGAGGAAAGAGAACTCCATGACATCTACGTCTTTGTTGTTTGAGTCTGCCTTACAGCATGTTTTACTTCTCTTGATGCCATTTCTGCTCCTTACAATGTCTTGTTAAGTATAAGAAGGTGAATTCTGCTCTTTTAAAATTTGCTGGATATATATTGTATCTCAATGAGGAGATAATTGGTTTGGCATTCTTTGATTAAGCTGTATACACAGAGACAAAACAAATAATGGTAATGGCACTAAATGAGCAGGAAGACATGAATGAACCTCCAAGGTAGATCCAGCTGAATATCAGGAAACCTGAGGATATGTTAATTGAACATTCATCACAAAGAACACAACAGACTTTGCTAGGTGCCTCAAAATTCCACATAGATTTCTGGATTATATTCCTGAGTGATGGGAGATCAGAGAGGACTACAGGGAGGCACTACACACAGTTCAACACTTGAATGTGGTGAATGACAATGATGAAATGGGCGTGGCCCTTATTGAGGAGCATAATCTATATGTATAAAATCCATTCTGTGTTTGTAACTCTCTCTTTGTTGGTCATGTTTGACTGTATGTTGGTAACATTTAAATTAGCTCAGTGGTTTGTTGCAAACAAAAGTCTTGAGTTCAAATCCCAGTTGAGTGGGGATTTTGTATAACTTCTTTTAATTATTAACTAATCATTGTTTAGAGCAATATGTTACAGTATTAGGAAAAACCAAACTAACATGACAGTTTACATTAGGGATTTGGATTATTTGTTAACATTCGATTACAAATAGTGGGTGTCACAGTGGTTATAGTGCTGGACTATCATATGGAAGTCTTGCATTCAAATCCCAGTTTGGTTGGGATTTTATGTTATTTTTTTGTTTATATATTTGTTATCATATTTACAACAAGCTCTTTGAATATTCAGAAAGATATGATACAATTATGGATTAAATCAGGGATGATTCGTATTACATAATATATACCAGTAACTGTATGTATCAAGAACAACATAAATGTATTTTCAACCAAATAGATGGCGCTACAATACATTATTATTGACGTTTTTTTACTTTAGGTAAGAAATTTTTATAATTTTTTGGTCAAAAAATTGATAAGTATTTTTAGGGAAAGTTATACTTTAGTGCATTTTCCCTACACCATAGAATTCTTTGCATTTAATAAATCGCAGGTTCAGACATCTGACCTATAAATATGGTCCAAAATGGATGAAGTTTGACATTTAATGGTTTTTTTTCTACTTTGGAACAAAATTAGGGGATGAAAACTTTAGAATTTTTAACCTGAAGTTTTACCAACAAATCTGGACCACCATAATGCCTATGTCAAATAATCACATCCGTATTGTGTAAGTGACCACTGGTTGAAATGTTTCAACTAGTGAAAAATAATATTCATATTACATCAAACATATGTAAAGTGTAGAAGAGTTTAATTCATTTGTTATTATCTGGTTTGTACGTTTATACAGTGCTTATATAAGGGCACTGACAGACATTTCGAAGAACTTGGTAATATGAAAATGGAAATTTATTACTTTAAACTGTCACAACTATATATATATATATATATATATATATATATATATA
>NW_013665688.1:114870-117258 GCF_000517525.1 Limulus polyphemus
AAAAAAAAAAAAAAAAAAAAAAAAATGGGATGCGACATTCATAAAAAGCTGGGTATCTTCATTTTGTTTTCAAGGAAAAAGCATAGAAGATTAACAAATAAAAACAATTCCAACTTTTCCAGGCCCATAAAGCAGGACTTAACCATTTGTGAGATATTCAGAAAACTGATTCAGCAGTTAGAGATACTAACTTATTCTTCAACCAATTCTTAGCATATGTTTATGAACCCTTGTTTCCTATGATAATTGTTAAGTAAAATATTTTAGCTTGTTTTCCATAGTAGTTGGCCTTGGTGGCTCAGCATTAAGCTTGAGGACTTATAATAATAATAATAATAATAATAATAATAAAAATTAGGGGTTGATTCCTCTAATGGACATAGTGTAGGTAGTTCATTGTGTTGCTTGGCACTTAAGTAGAAACTTTATATAGTAGGAGTGAGAATGTATTTATCTGAATTGATTATTGTTATTTTAAATTATGTGTTCCTTTGATTACTTTAACTTTTTTTTCACCTATTTTATTTGTATAGAACTATGGCACAACACCAATGAAACAGTATGGTGAACTTATATGTGTGTGTGTGTGTGTGTGGATGCTTTGAATAAAGTTTTTACATTTCGTAATTCATATTTTATTGTTTTTTTTGTCAATGAACATATATCTTATTAAGGGGTAGTCATATTTTTTGTTTTTTTTTACATTAAAAAATATTTTGAGAATGAGTAGATTTAAAATAATAAAGTTAAGTGGTTATAATTTCACAGAGAGACTATAACTAAATACATTTATCAGTCTATTTTATTAAAGAGCAATGTATTATGATTTTCAAGTCTGGAACACGTTTTGCATATCTAGTGTAGTAAGGCATCAATTCGCTAAACATGTACGTCGGTGTACATATACGTTTAGTAACTCTAAACTAGAACAACATGGACCTCTATTACAGTCTGCATGTAGTTTGCAATGTGTGAGTATAAGTGATAAACACCTCACATTTAAAATATAAAGTATTTGAGAAATATCTAAAGGAGAAATTTTTAAGTTGTTGTTCGATTAGTAAAACTCTATTTATTTATTACATGTGTTTTATTTACAGAGAGAAAATAGACATTCATTTAGGAAACGGAGTGATCCAAACATACCAAGGTCAAAAAGGTATGTGTGTAAAATATTTAAATTGCCTACCATAAGAAAAACATGTTGTGTTCAGTGCAGAACATTTATCAAATATTATACAGACCTAACGCGTAAACATATTAATACTAAATTCGATGACGAGAAACCCACTTTGAGATTAATAATGGTTGGAGACGGCTTGAAAGGGTAATGAAGAAAAACTTTAATACAAGTTTAACATCACAGCAAATGTACAACGTTTCGACAAGGTTTTGTCATCATCAGGCCATTCAAGCCGTCTCCAACCATTATTATATTAAAACTAAGAATTTCTATATGAACTAAGGTATCACGATTTTTTATTGTTGTATTTTATGTATTTTTTACGTATTAAACTAGCAGAGATCCGCAAAACTTTTGCGGTCAACTTAGTATCTTTATTACAACAGTACTTCTTTAACTACAGGATTTCTAGAGTAAAACAAGATAATTCTAGTAGCAGACACTGAAATCTGTAAATCCACTTGTCTTAGTTCTAACATTAGTTCAGCCCTTGTTAAGTACGGCCTATATTCAATAAAGAGATATGTGAACATTGTAACTTGTGTACGTTTTTTGCTTTTAGGGCTAAACCCTACCGCGCTTAATACTATCAATAAATAATCTTCTAATATTATTGTACGACCTTACGTTAGACCTTTTTTAAAAACTTTGATAAGCTTTTAATATGTTGTATAAAATGTCTACTAAAGTATATTTACGTCCTTTCTGGCGTAACTCGACGATTTAACAAAGATACGTTTTCAAATTGAGAAAAAAAGGTGCAATTTTTTGTACATTTTAGTCCAAATATATCTTTAATTTTCGATCAGTCTTAGACTACTCGCTTCTAATTGACAGGAAGCCAAAAGTACTTAAATTGCGTAATAAGTTGCTATGACATCATTGCGTGACCGAGAGACAGACAGATACACACTGTGTTTTATAGTATTAGATTATGTGTAACTCTATAACATTTTCATATTGGGGAACCATTAGATATTTTAAAAGTACTGTATATTAAAGTTATGGGGTATTTCTTTAAGTAAAAAATCCAGCTAATGAAGGTCTATAAGATTCTTTAAATTAATAAAGAGGAAATACACTACCATCTGTATCATTCTAGTCACTTTTTTCCTACTTACAATCACCAATCTTTTCTACTTGATTTTTATTATTTACTATTGTATTGTTATATATATATATATATATATATATATATATATATA
>NW_013665688.1:118166-126945 GCF_000517525.1 Limulus polyphemus
TCCTGGACAGAAGTGATGTATATTCATGATCAATGAAAGGTTATCTTAGGACATGAAAAGTTGCTTCCATTATATATAATTGTAAAAAACGCAAAAACGTCCATAAAAAATGTGAAACCGCAAATTTACAAGTATCTCCGTATGGATCCAACAAATCGTCATGCCAAATTTGGTGAAGATCAATCAAAAAGGGGTGAAGTATTTGTAAGAAACGCTCATAAAAACCGCAAAATTCAAAACTGAAAATTTGTATGTGCCTCTGCATGTACCTAATGAACCCCCCATAGTTATTTTAGCGAAGATCCATCCACACCCTGCGAGGTAGTTACATGGACATACAACAGACAGTATTATTATATTTATATAGATGCGCGTTTTGAACGCCGATGGTAGGTGAAGTATTAGAAAACAATAAGCCTAGTATTCGTGATAAAAAAAAATCTTGTTAGATTGCATATGCTTCTTTGTTATTATTTATTATTTCACATTCCTCTTAACAAGCAATCTCTGACCCAACGGCAGAAAGTATGACTATTTTGGTAAGTGGTAAGGTACCTCATTAGGAAGCCTGAGAGGGAGGCTCGGGGTTGTGTAGGGTATTATCAAGAGATCATTTTGCCATGCTGTTTTGTCTGATCCGTGTAGTTGTTAAGGTGTTTCTATTCTACCAGAGTGGAATACCCATGGCATGGTCGTGCTATTTCGCCATTATTTTATTACTCATCTTAATCTTATCCTTGTACTTCACTCTATAAAATCTTCGCTCCGTTCCTTACCCGATCTTGAATCGTTCTTCTCCTTCTGGTCTTAACCCCATTTGAGGGCAAATCGTCTGATACGTCTGTAAGTTTATTGCACTGTATACAGACGTACTTCTCTTTTGAGTGCATGACAGCATTTTTTTCTGCCTAAACTTCCCTGACCTCTCTTTCGGCTAATTTTCTGAGCACTTGGTGTGCCATCGTGATCGCATCCGCACCTGCTACACTTGTAACTCCTCGGACATTGTGCCACTATACATTCTTAAGTTGCTTTGAATCTGACCTCAACAAGAAAAAACACTTGGAAATTCTGGTTCGTTGCCTTAGCAGTTCCCCATCGGTTTCACAAAAAGTTTGATAATGGTAAGTATTCCATAGATAATGTACTACAACAATACCATGACCATTGTCTTACTTTGGGTAAAAATCACCCACCATTACTGACAGAAAATAATCATAACTTTTTTTTGGTGTTACTCAATTATTGATCGGCGTACACTTTTGGATACCTTTTGTACTAATGCATATTCCTGTAGACGTTAATAAAAAAATGACTAAATGACGGATAAAGTTTCTACAAAGTGCCCATCCATTTGTGCTGCCATTGAGTCAGTGATTGCTTTTGAATTTGTTCATTATGTATTTCAGGTGATAGGTGTTTAAAAGTAGCATTTCAAAGCTATCATTCGTCTGCCATAAGTCACTACTCATAAAGCCTGTTGTTCAGTACCGGGATTCGTCTGCTGGGCTGAACGATGAAAGACAAATAGTTTCCTATGAATTTACTTACTGGTTATAAAGATTTTTTTTACAAGTTACAACTTTTACAGTAGGTTTTTTTGTTGTTGTTGTTTTAAACAGGTACGACGTTTTGATGCTGATGCAATCATTCTCAAGTACATATATTTAACAGTAGAGATGGTTTTTGTATTTAAATCAGCATTCAAGCTGGCTTTCCAATAGTTGATGTAACAACTGGCTTATATAAATAGTATTCCGATCACTCCTGTATTTGTTGTGTCTCTACCAGCCTGATGAGCTGTGGATTGAGCGAAACGCATCAGCAGCAGTAGATATGACGAACATAGTCATAGTATGGTTGAAATATTATTATTATTCACTTTTCTAATTCACAAAGTCCATTAGGGACTAGGCCTGGCATGGTTAGGGCGCTCGACTCCCAGTCTGAGGTGTGCGGATTTGAATCCCCGTCAGCCGTGGGTGCGTTATAATGTGACGGTCAATCTCATCATTCGTTGATCTGATGACTAGCTGCCTTCTCTCTAGTCTTTCACTGCTAAATTAGGGACGGCTATCTTTGCGCGAAATTCAACAAACAAACAAACTCTAAGGGACTATATAAAGAATGTTGTGTTAAAATATAATAGATTTTATACCTGTTAGGTATTATCGAATGTTAGTTTAAATTCAAAAATCTTTTGAGAATGATCGCACTAAAGATGAGAACGTCGTACCTGTTTAAATGATATTTTTCTTTACTGTAAAAGCTGTAACTTGTAAAAGGAAAAGATGAAAGACAAACTTTTTAATGTTAATATTAGAGTGTTTTTTTCATCAAATTTAACATTGAAAATACAAACTTTGACTTAGGGATGTAATATTTTTTTTATTCGTCGTATCGTCAACTGTGGATTACAATTATGCCTATTCAAGGCTCAAAGTTTATTTCAATTGTTATTCACATTGTTGTAATGGTTTCTGTTGTTAAGCCAGTTCTTTTGGATTACTCGATAAAAAAATAAGAATAATACGACGTCCAGTCCACTTAATAATAAGCAAAGCGTTTTCTTTCTTGCACTTAGTTTTACAATTCCAGGTTTTACGTAACGTTTACCCAGCAATAGGCCAAACATAATATTTACACATACCAATTAATACGTACGTACTTTTTGTATGTCTCTTACTGTCGCAAACATAACGCGGAATTTGAATTTTGTAATTTTTTTTTTTTTATCGCGTGACTTTACACTTCCAACCGAACAATAATACGAACAACTAGAAGCTTCTAGGTTAATATATAATTTACAACACTTCTCCCTGGATTATGGAATAAGAGGTCTGGATTGAACCCGACCCTCCTAGGTCGCGCATAACGACCAAAACACCGACACAAACAGATCAATCTTCGAACCTGGATTGTGTATCTTCTTGAACGATCCCATTGCACTAAGATAATAATGGACACTAAGTTTAAACTTCCATAATTAGCAATAATGTAATTTTTGATTGGTAACAACATTGATACTCATAAATCTGAACATTACAGTAATTAAATCAGTGCTGAAATATAAATAAAATCACAAATTTGATTAATAAAATTAAATATTGTTTAGTCTCTCGGTAACTATCCTTAAATTCTCCAAGTAGTAAATCCTTTTTGGTAGTTTTCTTTTCTATGGTTTATAGTATGAAGATGAGATGACCTCTTGTCATTTATCATTGCTTATTACCATGTCACCAGGTGAATTTTCTTCAAGTAGATGGTCAAGGAAATCTGTGGGTGGTTCCAGTTCCAGATGATACGTTGAAGGTTATCTCTACAACAACCTTCAGTTCTCTATCAGATTGTTTTACCTCTGGCGATATCTTATTTTACTTTACTTCCCAAGACAATCATGGTGTAACCATTGATTTGGAGTGCCAGTCTTTCGGTATTCTGCATTGTTGCACTTTAAGCTGATTTTCTTCATTATTTTGTGTTTCTGTCCTTTTTGTTACTGGAAATTCAACCTTTGATGCTTTGGTTATCGAATATTGCCTATAGATTTTGTGATTATCGACTGTGAAACTGTTTCAAGTGATTCTAACCTCTCATCTGTATTTCTGCATAGAATCAGTTCCCGATATTCACTCTTCTTCAATGTCAGTTATCAACACATCGTGTTGTGTAAACCAGCTACCTGTAGTGATGTGATTCCACTTTCTTTTTGCCAGAACTTTATGACACTTATTGTTCGCATACTGTACAAGCAGTTCCTCAGCTTTCATTACCGGGTTAGGCCAAATAATGGTAGCCATAAAACCAGTGTTAATCAACATGTTACAATGAATCCATTGACTCCTGGACTGGTTCCTTTAATAAATAATAGTGTCCTCATCCTTAGATATTGTGTTCTTTATTTATTATCAGTGGCTGTTTCATCAGTATGAAATGTTTTCAAACTATGCCTGAAACCCCTCTTGTTTAATGATTTCTGTTGTTGGGCATGTTCTTTTAGACTATTCGGTAGAAATAACACAATATTAATTATAGCAAAAGAGCATTTGACTTCTTGATCTTCAAGTTTTACAAGTCCAAGGGTTTATGTAACTAATTAAACGTTTGTTCACTAAGTGATAGATCTAAATTAACAATTCCACTTGCTTAGTAATTTTTTGGTACATACAGTAGTTATTATTCCCATTAATGCACCACAAACACAACTTAAAATTTACAAAACTAAATTAAATAACTGTCTCTCAGTAATTCACTGACTAACTAAATAATCAGTAACCATCTAATCTTGGCTAATTTCTGAACCTTTAGGGGAAATTCAAAACGTTAGGCCACGCGCTCATCACGTGACGTTAAAATTCCGAACAACAATACGAATCTCGAGAAACGTGTACAATAAAAATACAACATACAGTAATTGTTATCTTTACAAATATCCTTGAAATTCTTAATAAATAAATTAAAGTGAACTAAAATAAATTACAGTCTAACGTGATTTTTGTCAATAATATCAGTTATATTAATGTGTTTTCAGGCACATTATGCTGTTATAATAAGAGTTTTAAAAAACGACGTTTTTTGGTACAATGAAAGGTAGAATCGTTATTATAGGTTACAGCCGACTAATCGGAAACATTAACCCTGATGATGGTAACTGTGTTACCAAAACTAGTCGGCTGTAACCTGTAATAAGTATTTTACATTTCATTGTTCCAAAAAACGTCAATGTATTCTCAAGAAACAAAAATAAAATATATTAACTGCACCTATGTCTTAGCAAAAAATATCTTTGTTACAATTCTTCTCTTTTCTTAGCTGTTCGATACAAACATTCGCACAAAACGTAGAGAAAAGCCACTAATAAATGAATACTATTTTAAATCGTGTGTGCAGTGAATCCGTATTCTTATTTTTCTTTGGTACTACCACTTTTCTGTGACTTGTGATTTTTTATGTATAAATAATGTGAGGTAAGCAAGTATTTTGGACTCGTGTTCATTGTAAGTAATGGCTGTGCATAAAAATGTGTAATTTTATATTATATGTTTTTCTGCAACTGGTAAAGTATACGATTTATGACATGCTATGATAATTTTCATGCAGCGATGTAGACGTAGATGATAAACCAGTGTCAAATCTCAACCACTCAGGAAGCTCCTCCAATTCAAGTCTTTCAGCAAGGTTGGTATGAATTTCGTTAGATATGTAAATAATTAAATGGAAAGAGACAAAAATAAGAAACACTTGTACTACCGAATTTCATTGAGAACTGTCTTTGTGATCATTGGAAACTATATAAATGTTTTATATTTTCAGATGCTTATATACAATTTCAAAGGATGAAACATTTTTCAGAAATACTTCCCGCATTTCATCAGAGCGAGGCTTATGACGGTCCGTGTAGCATTTAAAATACTAGGTTTACGATCTACATTATCTTTCATATATATATATTAAACTGAAAATTTTGGACAACTGTCTGTGTGTGTAACGTAAAAAAAATAATCATTAGAGAAAAAAATCGTTAACCTTATGTTAATATGATGATGCGATGCCCAACTTACTCGTATTGCCAAAAAAATCCAGTTGATGTTATGGAAATAGAGATTGTTGTTTGGATTGGAAATGCATTTCAGTTATTCCTAATTACACCAGTCGAATTTCTTGTATATAATTTGTAAAACTTGCTCGCTGAGGTTAGTAAGAACACTTTATTTTGTTTAAACACTACGTGTGTTAATAAAGCGTAACGCCATAGTATATCAGTGAATTTTTTAATATGTTTTGACCACACTCAACTTTATTTTAAAGTTGTCACTCATAATATAAAATGTATTGATTTCGTCTGCATTATGTTGTATTAAAAAGTCTGATAAGCCAATAGTTGAACATGTACAGTATTATTTACTTTAACATTATAATGATTTAAAATTTTACACAGCTATTCAGCTCCTTACATGATTAATTTAACCCGTCGGCTTATGGTTGATTTTAATGATATTGGATATATTGAGATTTACAATGAAAATTGCAACATATTTTATATTGAAATTGTATTTATTTATTTGTTGTTTTAACTCCACTTCGCTCTCAATAAGTAAGTGATAATTTCCTTAAATTTCCTTTTCGCTTCACTGTTTGAAAACTGATAACCTTCTTGCGTGTCTTTAAATGTGAAAAAGCTAGATAAACTTGTTGCCTTAAGTAATAGATAAAAACGATATTACGAAGACTATTTACAAAACACCATGCATCAATTTGAGAGTAAATGTATTAGCTATTCCAAAATTCAAACTTGAAATCCAAAATAACAGTTTAAATTTTTGTACTGTATTTCCAACCGGTTTCCAGACACAAGTTTGATGAGAAAATGACCCATCCCCCACCCCAGCGGGTCAGCGAACTCACAACACTAAAAATCTGGGGCTCGATTTCCCACAATGTCTATGTGTGGCTTTGCGCGAAAACGAACAAATGAGAAAACCATATTGAACGTCTTTAGTGGTTTCCCTCTTCATCTTATGGTGAGAAGAAATAAGTTAGAAAGAGTAATCAGCCATTGGCATCATTTCACTCACTACTTAATCTTTTCAAGGAGTTATCAACACAGTAACGTCGACGAGTGTTGCTATTGAAAGGCAATATTGCCCAAAGTGACAAAAATCTAGTGAAGAGTGCCAACTTTGAAGGTATATCAAAAACTCTCATAAACTGAACTAATCACCTATTCATTGTTCATGCGAATTTTATATCTAGTTAATTGTATTAATCCTTTAAATAAGTTGGGCTGTCGGTAGATGGCGATATAGTTCATTTTGAAATGTCTGTTGTCTGTTTTTGTAACCTATATTATGACATGAGTGAAAATAATGTGTTGCATGCTTAAAAATCTAATAGAATTTTAGGATTATGCAGTGTTGTCCCAGCTTTGTTTTCGATGATTAACTTAAAACATTTATAGAAATATTTAAAGGATTATACCGTATTGTAAAATTAATTTTAGTATCTTTTTTTTTTTAACGACTATATTTTAGAAATACCTTAGAGCATTTTGTACAATAATACTTTTTTATTTCAGTGAGTTTTTGGCTCTTTTGTTGAGCTCTTTGAAAAAAGTCCAATTTGTAAATTTAGTTAACGTTGCTCGTCTAAAAGCATATCTAAATGTGGATTATAGTACAGCTTAGTAAGAAATTTAGGAGTCATATTTGTTATCCTTTATGCATTTTGGGAAAGAAGAATTTCTCATGTTGTTTTAGCTTTACCATACACGTGCGCACTGTAGGAATTCTGGGTAGGCATACGTGATCAGGCATGTATTATATTTGTATAAGATTAGAGCAGTGGAATTTTATTAAGAAGGGGCGACAATGTATTTTATTATGGATTCCCTGGTATGATATCCTCTGTATGGCATCGTTTTTTACGACAACCTATTAACAAAAATTTTGACGTATCAATGAACATAACGATTCTGTTCTCCAGTAAGCCGAGAAAGCGATGGATCGATCAGTAACAAAAACTCCATCATTCAATGTGAATCGGTACCTGCGCTCGTTCCTTTAATATCATTGGCGTTGATTCCACTGTTTGTTCAGTTGAAAACGTGAGGTTTGTTCAAATCGAAGTAGTGGAAATAGTTTTACATGTCACTGTGAACGACACCCCTATCTAGATGAACCTAAGACACGTGACTGTGAATTTAATAGTACTAAGGGTACAAAAATTTAAACCCGTTTTAAAGCAAGTTTTTCGCAATATTTCTTGTTTTCAAGAGACAGGCAAAACCTGTACTTCATGAGATAGTCGTCAGAATTAAGCATGCAGTGAAAACGTTTTGATTAAAATTAACCAAAAGGAAAATAAAACAAATTATTAATAACTCATGTCACGTTCGTTTAAAGAAAAAATACTCTTCAGCTTCTATTACTTGCTTTGTGGACTGGTAGAGCACTTGAGCATATATTTATCCTTGTGAAGTCTACATATAAATGCTGTGAGGTAAGAGCTTAGTACTAATAAGTTGCCAGTTTAAAGTATATTGTGCAAAAAAAAATCGTATTTGTTACTCTTGTTTGCATATCTTCCAGATGTTTAAACTTAAAGTTAACTGTTAGTTGTGTAGTTCAAAATAATGGTGAATATGAATGTTAACTGTATTACTTTACCCAATCCTAAATGTGGTGGCATTTTAGGTACAGTAAGTATGTACAATAACTACTAAAATAGATAAAACAGTTCCCCTAGCTCCAAAATATATATGTATTTGTCAATATCTCACAGCTTTCTGAGGAGTAGTTCATAACCTGCATGTACACTTCTAAAGTTGGGAGCAAGTTAGAACACAGTCATTACCTAATAGAACTCAGGTCTTATCTTACTAGTAATAAAATTTATCATTTTTTGTATTTACAGTGTTTAAACAGTACATAACATAATGTTTTGAGACAACATGGGACCTCTTGGTCCATCTTGGCTGTTCCATCCTCTAAACTAATTTAAAATAATAATAAAAAAATCGTAAAGACAGCTCTTATCATTCATATACTTATCAAGCTTTTTCTTAAACTCACATAAATTTACTGCCTCTATAAACATCTGAAGGCAACCCATTTCAAAGGCCAACCACCCTGTTAGAAAAATGAAACGTCTTAACTGAAGATGACTCCTACCTTGCCAAAATTTATATTTGTGTGCCCTAGTCATATTATTCTCATTGTTAAGTATGAAAAATGATGATGCATCAATACTATCAATTCCCTTTACAATCTTAAACACCTCA
>NW_013665688.1:127865-129846 GCF_000517525.1 Limulus polyphemus
CTTTTCAAAAACGTTTTCCCACAACTGATGTAAGAATAATATAGTTACTGGGACAATTTTTATCACCTCCCTTGAAAAGAGGAGTTACATTAGCTAACTTCCAATCCTCTGGTACCTGCCCACTATTCAAAAAGTGACAAAAATATTAATAAGTGACTCATATATCCAATCTTTAACTTCAAAACCCTTGGGAAAATATTATCTGGCCCAGGAGCTTTATCATTTTTTAAACTTCCCAATTTTTTCTTAACCTGCTTTGAATTAATGCAGTCATCTTGTTGGATCTCGTTTCCATTTATGAACTGTTCAAGATGTGAAATACTGCTTAAATCTTTGTCAGTAAAAACTGCAGAAAAAGCAAAATTTAATAACCCAGACATCTCATAATCATCAGATACTAGCCTTCCTTTATCATCCCTCAAGGGTCCTACCCCCCATTCTAACATTTTGTTTACCATTAATGTATTTAAAGAATTCCTTACTGTTAATTTTTACATTTTTAGCCAATCTTTTCTCATGCATCCTTTTTGATGTCCTAATTTCCTGTTTCACCAACTTTCTTGGTCTTCTGTAATATTCTAAATCTCCTGTCATATTATTCAATTTAAATTTCTTAAATTTATGATATTTCTTTAATTTTATCACTTAAACTCTTTGTAAACCCATCTGGTTTTTTACTTGCACCTACCCTTTTCTTTCTATAAGGAACAAGTTTACCTTGAATATTTAAAAATTTATCTTTAAAATTTTCTACATCTGATCAGTGTCTCCAAATAACTCAGCTGCCCAATTCACAATAGATAATTCTTGTTGCATCCCTTAAAAATTTGTCTTTTTGAAATTTATAACCCCAAAATCATTATTCCTTATCTCCTTATGCAGCAAAACATCGAACCTAATAGAGCAATGATCACTTGCTCCCAGATGTTCTTCAGTTCCCACCCTCTTGATCATTTCTGTATTTGAAGTTAGCAATAAGTCTAAAATAACATTGTTTCTAATTGGTCCTTGTAAATGAACAAGTACTTTCAAAGTCAGGAAAAAAAAATGCTTCAATGACATAACTTGAATAAATTGTTTACAATAAAACAATATAAACTTCTGTGATTTCCAGAGATAACTCAGGCACCATCCATGGGTCAAAAAATATTTGTCTGACTTATCTCTAACAAACCATTTCTTGCTGTACTTTTAATTATTCTCCCCAATTTATTTGCATGTTATGATGTATTACAATCAGTGCTCACTAGATAGCATTGGAAATACTGTTTGTGCTGATCTCTGTTGAATATAGTCCAAGTTATGTATCATAAACACAAGAGAAAAGCATTCCTATTCTGTACTGTAGTTTCATTGAAATAATATATGTAACATATAAATCCAGTTATGTAACATTTATTTAACACATATATTTTGTGGAGAAATGTAATAACAAATCAGAAAAGAACTTTTGTTTCATTAATATAAAAGTATAGTGTATCAAAAAGCAAAATAAAAACCTGACTTTTTTTTCTTTCTTTTTTTTGAGCTCATTTCCAAATAAAGCCTGACACAGAAGGGGTTAAGCCTAAGCTTTGAGGCTTATTACAACTCTTCTTCAGAGGCATAAACCAAACCTCACCAGCATATGAAACACTGCGTATGATATAATTATAATGTTCAGTGTGGGAGGGGCACTTGCCAAAATTGTCATGAACTAGTTCATCATTCTATCACTCTATCAATACAAAATGAGGGTGAGCAGAAAGGAAACGAGCATTAAAATATGTCAAACTACTTCAAGAACAATGCTAAGGATTCGTTAGAGTTTGGTAATTGCAACTTTGAGGTTGCTTGTGAACTACAATAATTAAGCTCTTCCATTTTTTCTCATATTTTAACTTAAGGTTCTTCCTTTTTTGACTAGATGTTTTGGTTTTTAAAATTAATGTACTATACATGTCTGTAGTCTTAACCTTAGACTATATATATATATATAGTC
>NW_013665688.1:130884-156118 GCF_000517525.1 Limulus polyphemus
TTTAACGTTTACGTTTTACGTTTTACGTTTACTTAGTAGTTAGTTTAGTTTAAGTTTAATTATATATATATATTTACGTTACTTACTACTATATATATATATATATATATATATATATATATATATATAGTCAGTGAGGTTCCCCAGTGGGTCAGCAGTAAACTTACAGAATTAAAATACTAAAGTCCAGGGTTTGATTTCCTGTAGTGTAAAGAGGGCAAATAGTCCATTGTGCAATTTTGCAACAAATCATTTAAAATGTTATGTCTAATATATTAGCACCTTACAAGTTTTCTGCTATTAAACCCTTTACTAAAGAAAAACGTCTTTATGCATACATGTGTATGAAGTATTCAGAATCAGTTTTACATTTCTGGATGTAATTTAGAAGTCCTTACCCTAAAAATGTATAAATTCTAACACTGGTGTCAATTTCTGCAAATTTTAGTTTTTAACAAAAATAAACATTTTAATTGAACCACCATCTCATTATTCAATAATGTGTGAATGTTCTCATATTTGGTTTTACAAGATTTATTTTATGAAAATATCATGATAATGAGTAAAGGAGCAGTTAAGCTTATCACCAGTACAATTTTTTCATATTCTCTTAATAGAAGTTTGGAAAGCCCATGTACTTCTGTAGATATGGTCCATCGAACCCCCTCAGGAACCCCAGCAGACCCCGTCACAGGCCCCAGTCCTTCTCCTGGAATTCTTCCATCAAGTGGATTATCATCCACTTTTCACCACTACAATGACTCTGATCTGGAAGCAGAGGCAGACCAACCAAACTGGCAGGAAAATGTTAATGTAGAAGAGTTACGTCTAATGAAACCCAAGGAAAAGAAACGACAAGATGTGATAAATGGTAAAAAATTTATTGTTATAAACATACAAGTTTTATATTGTTTATCTTTTACTCATAAAATGTTGTTGTAGGTTAATTAAAATGTGGAAGTGGAAAATACCAGATAAATATGTATATACCTTATATAGCTCTTTCATTTTAAAAATAATTGGTCTTTGATATAGTTTCAAGTACATACTTCTGTCTGAGAAGCTGCAAATAACACTATTTAGTGCTGCATTCTGTCAGGGTTTTTACATTCTAGAGTAAAACTCATGTCATGTTGTTGATGAATTACCAAGAGTTGTGGTATTTTCCAGCTCACAGATGTACCCCAGTGTAGACAGTAAGGTTCACTAGCTGGAGACTCTAGGATATCAGGTGTAGGAATCTGTTTCTCCCCAATCTGCAAGTGGGTTCATTACACAAAGGATCAGATGACACACAAATACAAATGTTTATCAACAACAAAACAAAAAATAATACAGAACAATACAAAATGGAAAGGCACGTGTCCCATAGATGTATAAAAGTGAAGAGAAACCTTTAGTGAAAAGCTCTCACCAATTTAAGTTTTAGTTCCCCTGTATGTTAAGTTCAAAGAAATAATCTAAAAATAACATAAACAAGTTTAAAAGAAATTGTTATAAAAACAAAGTAAGTAAAATCCAAGTGAAGCTTGGATTTTACTATAAGTCTATCTTGTTAAAACTTCAGATTCCAGTTCTCTTGAAACCTGGATTTTGTTCTAATTCAAGGTAAAAGAAGTAAACAATACTTTCACTTAAGGCAAACATATAACTTAAAATAACTCCAAGGGAGTTGTAAGAGCTCTCACAGTATTAGACAAAGAAAACAAAAAAAATAAAGAAAATCAGAAGAGACATGTATATTAAGGCTTTCGTGAATACTTATAATTGTGAAATAGCTGAAAATCACTCACTCCCATGGCAAACCTGGCATTAAAAATTACAATAATGTAGTACACTAAAAGCCAAATTTTTTACCAGTACCACAGCCAGTGAGCTTGCCATGCATTTGTAAAGGGTGTGGCTGATCTTAGCTGTTATCCAATTCACCAACAAGAAAAATAAGTGTTTAATCACATAACTAGTTGTATTTTATGTAAGAAAATATGGATAATAGCCCAAAGAACACAACCACAGCAGGCTTCAAGTGAAAGATAAAGGGAAGTAACTTACTTGAATGTCTCACTGCATGCAAACAGAGAACAATGAAAAATGCAATAATTAAAAACATATTAACTAAGTGAGTGGAAAACATAGTGTGGTCCTGTAATACAAAGCATAACCAGCTAGACTTTTGTTTGGATGAATCTTAAGAATTTGACATGTGATAAGTAGTTAGTTACTTTAATCAAGATGAAATAGTAAGTATTGCATATAACTTCATATATTAAGATGGTATTGTCATGATACAGTCTTGGCGTGGAGTATTTTTAGCACAGTAGATCTAATAACATCTTATGTTATCTTTCTATAGAGAAATGTAAAAAAAAATTGTCATCTTCTCACTACACGCCACAGAAAGAGTTTCTACGTGTTGATGATGTTTTTGTGGAATGACACATAAGAAAGCCTTATGAAATTTTATTCTCACCTTAATAAACAGAATCCTCATATTAAGTTCAGCATTGAAACTAAAAGACTACCAACTGCTCTTTGTCATTTTTGTACTGAGAAAAGAAAATTGTAAACAAAAGAAATAATGTTTTTCTTTAGTATGAGTTAAATCATCCTGAATTTTCACAAAAATACTGAATAAAAATATCTCGATGAATAAGGCAATGTATCGAGTTAGACAGTTCCTTCTCCAGAATGATTGTCATTCCTTTATCAATTTATAAGAAAATAGTGCATATTATACACACTTAACCAACATCACTGATTGATTTAATTTGGACAAATCTAAATGAGCTCAAAATAAAAACATAGTGCTCTACTTGTTGATGGAGATTTTTAAGTGAAACCCATACTTCACAAAATAGGAAACCTTTTAAAAACTCTAAAAAGATTAGCTTCTACAGAACACATTGAGTTTACATCATTCCTTACAGCTATGGACCAAAATAGCAGAAATTATTTTTTTCTATCTTAAATTTAAAAACTGCACTTTTGGAGAATACATTCATAAACTACTTAGAAGCATTAGAGTGAAATTAAATTTCTACATATGCACCCTCATTACTCAAAGAAAGGAATTAATAAGTCATTTATAGTTCAAGTAAGAAACATTGTGTATGTCAAACCTCAACTAATTTTGAACTTAAGATATTTTGACATAGAGTCTTTTTATTAAAAGCTTCATTCAAGAAGCATCAGGGTGAAATAAAATTTCTACATATGCACCCTCATTACTCAAAGAAAAGAATTAATAAGTCATTTATAGTTCAAGTAAGAAACATTGTACTATGTCAAACCTCAACTAATTTTGAACTTAAGATATTTTGACATAGAGTCTTTTTATTAAAAGCTTCATTCAATGATGTCAAATGTATTGATTGAAATGTGTTTGTGAGATTAATTACAGTATTGATCATATTTTTGTTTAAATTTTATATTATATGTTATTATGGACCTTATAATCAACAAACTCATGAACCCACCAGCTATTTGGTACATGATTAATTACAAAAACTACTTAAAGAGTTGGTGAGATCCATAGACCTTCATTTTTAATTCTTTTTAATTAGAAAATCTTGATATTGGCATATTCTTCTTACCATATTTGTCCATATGCTTTGTGATTTTCAAGAACCCTTACATGTATAAGCACTGATGCAGGCTCAGAATAATATAATTGTAGTAGCAATACAGGTTAAACACAAGATAACAGTGTATCTTGTAAGATCAAAATGCAACTTGCAACAATACTAATTACTGCTGGAATCTTTTATCTATTTTTTATAGAAATTCAGTGATTTCACCCAGTTTGTTTTTTCAGTTCTTTACATGAAGTATTTTAACAGGCAAGAACACAAAATTACCCAATATTATATATGTATACATGGTATTGAGGGTTAATGTTTTTAGGGCTAAAGCTTTTTTATCAGGAGTATACTAAGTTAAAGTTAAGATGGCAAGATCATTCATTATGACATTTCAGAGCACAATGAAACAGAAGATATTATGCAAGTGAAGTAAGAGACAACTTTTTAGACATTGTGTAATAATTATAAAATTTCCAATTTTTCAAAAATGAAAAACAACATTTTCTATGTGGCTCTCCTGGTGCCAAGATATAAAACAGATGTACGTGCTTAACAAGATTCTTTTTCAGTAATATATCTTTAGCATCTAAAAAAAAGCAACAGATTATCTAATTTTAAATTAATTATTTCAAGATAATAGACAAAAAATGTACCCATGTTAGTAAAAATGTTACCTGGTGCGATACTTTAGATAGATAACGTACCTGTGTTGATAATAAAACAGTTGAGGAAAATCATGAAGCCCATCATTTAATTATTATGATGTAACTAAATGTTTTTTTAGAAAGTTTTAAATAACTAACAGATATTTGAAAATCAGTGAAGCAGAGGATATAGGTGAAGAATATGTTGCTTGTTCAACATCAATGACATTTGTTATATAGAAAAATATAACACCATTTCTGTTGGTTTCCAGGAAATGAGTACCATTCTTACATTTTTCTTATGCAGATCTCTTTTGAACTTAGAAAATTTCCTCGCTTAACAACTTTTTTTTTAGTAATAATCTGCATATTGCAATTTTAATTATGTGGTCTTCTTGTTCACTTTTTACAGAATTGTTCCATACTGAGCGAACCCATGTTAGAAACTTAAAAGTGCTCGATGGGCTGTTTTTTCGACCACTCCAGCAGGAACAGCTGCTTCCTTCAGATCTGCTTCAACTTCTCTTTCCCAATCTAGACGAAATGTTGGAAATACATGGTGGATTCAATAAAATGATGAAAATTCGTCGTCGTGAAGAACCAATAATTGGTGATATTGGAGAAATGATGCTTCAAATGGTAAACATTTTAGCATATTTGGGTGACATACATATGTTCTACTGCTTTTTGTAAACTTAGTTCCATCAGCTAACAATGGGAAATTAGATTTGGTAAGTAAAATTAGTTTGAATGTTATTGCATTATAATTGTGGGAAATTATGTAGGGAATGGAAGATACATTATTTTGGGCATATAATTAGATCTGAATGAAGATTGGTAAAACTGTAGGGAAAAGAGCAAAATGCAGTCAGATATGCACTTGGCTTGATGACATGAGAAAATGGATTGGAGACAGTAAGTTTGAATTATGAAATTGGTTCTGGCAGTGAAGAATATATAATAATAATAAAGAACTGTACTCATTAACCCTCAGAATTGAGGAAGACATGATTGATTGATTGATTATGAGAAAGAATTGATGCATTAAAATCTTATTTCTTAAAACCTTTGTTCATTACAATCTGGAAAGATAGAAAGTAAAATGCAAGAAAAATGTCATTAAAATATTTGGAACTGTTCTAATTACATGAAGCATTTTTTTTTTCAGACAAGTAGTGGAACAAATTATATGCTTCAACACATTAGATATATATATGCAATCACTGTCACTGTAACTTAGGTAATGTCAAAATTAATGTACAGCTAACTAGAATAGTATTGATAAATTTACAAATGGATGACCATATTTACATTTGTGATTGTTAGCACATAAATATTTCTTTGTGAAAAATTATTGTGATACTTCAGTTAATTTATCATACTCTGTAGAGAACAACATAAGTTAGCAGAAACTTATTCCTCTTTGTAGTTAGTAGTATCTCAGAAAATTGTACTGTGTCTCTTATAACCCTCTGGCTTAATACAGCCTAATCATGGCTCACTCTGGGTTAGGCTTAATACAGCCTGATCATGGTTCACTCTGTGTCGGACTAAAGTTCTGCACCTCATAAATAATTTACATTGGAATTAACTGAACTTACTGAAAAGTATGGAGTAATCAAGCAAGGAAAAAGGGCATTGTTCAATGCATGCAACTGTGTGATTTACTTTAATCTTCGTACAAAATACAGTGTTGATAGTTAAAGATATAGAGTGTGTGGAGAGAGATTCGTTTTTAAAAACTCTTCTTTATGCTTTGTTAAATGAATTTCATTAACTGCTAGTGTCATGTCTACCTCTGTTTCATTGAAAATTAAACATCAGAAATGTTTCTTATGATAGTGGAGCAGAATACTGCTGAAACATGTAGAGTTGTTCAATGAGCCTGTTGCTTTTTTCATAAGTTGCTGTGCGCTTTAATGTTGTGGTGCTTTACTTAACTTATGCAAAAATATCATCTTTTATCATAGTGTTGGAGTTTTTCAAATGTATTTCCCAAACTTTTTTTTAACAGTTAATGTAATTTCAGTTTAATGGTTGTCCTGGAGAAAGGCTAAAAAAAGCAGCCTCAACATTTTGTAGAAACCAGTCAGTAGCTTTAGAACAGTTGAAAAACAAGCAACGCAAGGAACAAAAACTGGCACAATTTTTGGCAGTAAGTCTTTTTTTTGTGTGTGTTTTGCTACATCTAAAAAATTACAAAATAGTTGTACTAGATGATGCAAGTTATCTGCACATATATTTAAATAGTTCACTTTGTTTACATCTTTTAAGTACAAAATGTTTTTGTTTACTATTGGCTACCTGTTTATAAAGTAAATTGCATTATATCATTACAAAACCAATGTTAAACAATCACTGCAAATTTTAATGTGAGACATACTTTTAGGTAAAACAACATATGTACCTGTTTACTGAGTTATTAAGTTTTAGATTTATTTTGAGGCTACCCATACCTCATGTGAAATTATTCAATTCATACTGTATTTTGGTTGAGCTGAATAAAGATTTCTTAACCATAGATCCAGTTAATTGATAGTAGTATTGAGAAGAAACATATCAGTATTAAAACTATATTTGCATGCATGAAGATAAATTTGGTCATAAATAAAATGCATGATATACCTCATCAGAATATTTTTTTTGTACATTCTAGTATTTTGATATGTCACTATTTATACTAAAAATTTACTAGGGCATGTGTATTGAATGTGAAACTATTTCATGATGATATTATACAAAAGTCTTAGAGTTGCAAAACCAAACTTCCATGTATTTAATATAAGTTTAAGCCAAATACAAGAGTATGTTTTGTTCTGCATCAGGATGCTGAGATGCAACCACTCTGTAGAAGACTTCAGTTGAAAGATATTATTGTAACTGGTTTTCAAAGGCTCACAAAGTATCCATTACTTCTTGAAAATATTGCAAAATATTCAGCACGTAAGTAATAAGCTGTTTTTTGAAAGTTAAATCTCAGATTTAGCATTTAAATGCTATTTGTTGAATGTATGGATTATAAATATGCAAAGTTGAAATAATTAGAGGACAGAGAAACTAGCAACTAAAAGATAAAAGGGTCCATGTGTGTTTTTCTTTTATTTTGATGTAAGTTAACTTTTTTGTTGTTGCTATTGATTAGAAGAAGTAGAAATCAAACTCTTGATATTATTTCATCTGAGGGCTGGGCATGAACTAGTGGTCAGTAGCTGGATTGTGAATCTGAAGAACTATAGTTTATATCCTGTTGCCTCAAAATTGTGACCTGCACTTTTGGGGCTGTGGATGTGTTCTAAGAGTGACAATCAAATCCCATTATTCAATTTAACTATCCCAGGAGTTGGCTGTGAATACTGTTGACTAGTTTCATTTCCTCTAACCTATCAGTTTAATATTAGGCTACATAGCTTTGTGAAAATATCCAAAAGGAATAAACAAAATACTTCAGTTGTATTCACCTGCAAAAGACACTGATTAACAACTTTTGTAATATGTATAACATTTGACATTTAGAAAATCCAGTTTTAGTTTCATTTTGCTTTCATGCGAAGCTACCCCACTTATTTTCTTTTCAAGCTTAAATACAGACAGCATTGTTTACATACATGACATAAGACTTCAAATGAACATGAGCAAGAATTATGCATTAAAATAGACACACATATCTTTTAAAATTGATACAAAAAACAAAAAAATATAAAGATATACATGTATTGTGAAAATTAAAAATATACATGCGTGTTTTGCTACCTGTGTAGTCAACTCTTAATTTTAAAGTCCAAAATCAGTTAATAATCATTTGCACAAGTGTTTTATATACAGAGCTTTGTAGTCTCTAACCAAACATGCTCATCTTTTTAGTTGTGGGGACATTATAATGTGACACTTAATCCCACTATTCAATTAAAGTATCCCAAGCATTGGTGATGGATCTTGTTGAATAGCTGCCTTTCATCTAGTCTATCACTTCTAAATTAAGGATGGCTAGTGCATGTTTACCTTGAGTAGATTTATGTGAAAATTAAACCAACAATATATAGATCATTGGTATTATAAAAATGTATTCTATGTATTTTAGTAACGTGCTAACATTAATGTTCAGAAAATTATTTTAAAAAAATTCCTGTGTTGTAATAAGAAAAACATCTTTTTTTTTTAGTTTCTTGATTGTTTTGCACAGAGTTCAGTAAATTAAGCCAGGTTTACTGTTTTATGCTATAAAATTAGGTATTTACAGTGTTAATAATTACAATATAAATAAATACAAAAAATCTTGGTTCTCTGCTTAGACATTGCTTTTAGCAGTCTATGAATATACAAGAAATCTTCTACATTAAAATTCAGAAACATCTATTTAAGTAGGTGTGATCCAGAAAACAGTTGATTCACAAAATACATAATATTTTTGGTTAAATTTTAAAAAAGACTGAAATTATATATCCGAACTGTAAAAACAGCAATTTGTATTGTATGTGTTAGAGATAATAAAATTCACAAATTTTGTTAAGTTTTTATAAGTATACACATAGATATTTAACAAAGAAGTTGCTCATTAGAAATGTTAAAAATTCTCTATTAATCGTGTAGACATAAAAACCAAAAATATTGTATTTAAAGAATGTTTATAATTTCTTGGAATATGTTATACAGAAATTTCATCTAAGTATAATAAAAGTCTATAATCAATTTGTACTCCATTCTAAGGAATATTTCTCAAATACTTCTGAATTGCAGCAAACACAGAGGAATATGCAAACCTCCTTCAAGCTGTAGACTGCAGCAAGCAGATTCTTGCATATGTGAATCAAGCAGTGAAAGAGGCTGAAAATTACCACAGGCTTTGCGAACTTCAAAAGAGAATGGATCGAAGTGCCTTTGAGAAAGTGGATTCTGTTGTGACACAAAACTACAAAGTTAGTTGCATAGCAAGAGTTATCTCTGACAGAAATAAGTTAAGCTCCAAGTTCAGTCTCTCATTACTGTGAACACACTAGTAATACTAAACACTTCCTGTTGACATAAACGGGGAACTTTGTGTAAAACTTAATTAAAATTTCCTGTACTGTCAAGAAAAAACACCCAATCAGATTGAATCATTGTTTGTTTGTTTGTTTTTTCCAGTTAGTTATAGATTTAATAGAATTCTGTCAACATTTCCTCTGTGATACAAACTGATTGTGGCTATTTCCTATAAAAATTTTAAAAATATTTTTCAGTAGTCACATCAATATATGTAATGGTCTTTAAATCAGTATTCAGAAATTTTTGACAAAATAAAACACTTGCAAAGTGAAAGTTACTCAATATTAGCAAAAATATTTCAAATAAAATATTGTTTATCTGCATTTCTTTGTGTGGCTGAAAATATTTATATAAATATTTTAGAGTACTCTAAATATCTGACAATTATGTGTGACAGAAGTAATTGCAGAAAGATAAGTAACATTCTATCTTAATTTAGATGTTTTTTTATTGAAACTTTTAATAAAAAAGCAGTCACTTTGCATGCAGCAACATATTGCAGTAGTAAGGAATTGTTTTATTGAACTTACTTTATGATAGTTATTTAGAATCTTATATATATTTTAAAAATTATATAGTTAAGTATACATATAATCTGCATGGTTGTGATAATTATTACCCAAATAAAAAGTTATCCATACAAGTACTTGTAATTAAAACAAGATCAACCTTAATATTATCCTGTCAAATGTATTAGATATGAATAAAAAAAGGTAGACCTTTCTTCTTCAGGGGCAAACTGGGAATGATGGTGTAATTGAATGAGTGATATATATAAAGGAAGTTTAGTGACAACAGGAAGGTCATCTGATAAGAAACCGAAATCAACAGACAAATTGAAAAGGCTAATAACACCTAGCAGGAAAACATCCTAAATCAGAGCAATACTAAATTTTCAAATAGAATTACTGTTATTATTACCTATCAGTTTAAACACAAATTTTGGAAAAACATTTTCATCACCTACAGCTCAACGATCGTCTTAAACAGATATTTGCTAAAGTTCCCACTGTCTCCTTCCAAAAAAGCAGAACTCTAAAAGATATCCTTGTTCACAAAAAAGTGAATTACATCTCACCCAAAAATGGTTGTCATCCATGTAATAAAGCCCATTGTCAAACCTGCAAGTTCATAAAAAACTCATTTTCTGACAAGCACAATCAAAGAAACTTTAAAATATCCAAAGAAATCTGTTGTGAAACAAAAAACACCATTTACCTTATACAGTGTAAAAAATGCAATCACTAATATGTAGGACATACACAAACAACTCTTATAGAATGTTTCAACAACCATAAATCTTCTATTAATACCAAAAAAAGGTCTCCCTGTTGCTCAACACTTTAAACGTTTCAACAACCATAAATCTTCTATTAACACCAAAAAAAGGTCTCCCTGTTGCTCAACACTTTAAACGTTTCAACAACCATAAATCTGCTATTAACACCAAAAAAAGATCTCCCTGTTGCTCAACACTTTAACCAACCATTCCATTAACGATGTTACTCTCATCGGCATTAAAACAGGATTCAAAACTAAAGCAGATAGAAAAATGAAAGAAGCTTACTGGATTGCAAATCTAAACACTGTTCAACCTTACAGAATTAATCTAGATCCTGGAATCAGTGATTTCTGTTTCTTGGTTTCATCTCTGTGAGGAAAATAATTTTTATTCTTTGCTTATTTTTTTCATATAATGTGAATGCTGAATTTCACAAAACTTACTGTTTATTTAAGATAATTCTTCATACCTGTATTTTTATAAATTGATTAACTTAACATATCTTTTTCAATTTGTCTCCAGGTGTCACCTTTATTTTACTTAAACACTTAAGTATAGTTTTAAATATACATATATTTAGCCATTTCGTAAGTAAAATATCCCTAACACCTTTTCACATACTCTCTTGCCATTGGCTACATTATACCAGAAATGAGATGCTTACAACAGTACATAGAGAAATAGACTCAACATTTCCTGGAAAACTGGATGACTTTCATGACATCACTAAACTCCCTTTATATATATCACTCATTGAATTACACCATAAATCCAGGTCTGTTCCTGAAGAAGAAAAGTCTACCTTTCAAAAACACTTGAGTTATAGGGTTTTTATTCATTTCTATCAAGACTTCTTGAACCTACATGTTTTTCTAACATCATAAATGTATTAGATATATATTTGTTAGACAGTTTTTTATTTTATGTGATTTATTGACATATTTATTGTATATATAATTTTTCTCATATTTTTATTGTTTCCATAGCATCTTGACCTCACCAAACACAATTTAATTTATGAAGGACTTTTGACCTGGCGCTTGCCTAAAAAGACATTGGATATCCATGTCGTTCTGTTTGAAGACATCTTGGTGTTGCTCCAAAAACAAGATGATAAGCTGCTTTTAAAATATCACAATTCTAACTTAATGTCGGGTCGAGAAGATACAAAAGTAACCCACAGCCCCATTTTGAGGGTTCAGAATATTTTTACTAGAAATGTTGCTACAGGTAAATTTTTTTTTTATCTGAAATAAGTCCAAAATATTTTGTTTTGTAATAACAGTAAGTTATTTGAACTAAAAGTAATAGTTTTATAGTTTTTAACATGCTGAACTTGTAAACATGTTTATTGTATTTATCTCTTAACCCTTTTGCCCCTGGTAGGTTAAAGTGCATGTGTCACGATGTTTTGGAGCATTATTTTAAAAATTTTATTAAATAAAGTTTTTACTACTTACATTGAAATTGGCATCAAAACATAGTTTATAATTTAATTTTAATATTATGTATGTTTCGATTTTGATCACACATCTAGTTTCTTATTGTTCAGTTGCCATTTTATTATGCCCCACACCATACAACACAAACATTTACAAGTAGCTAACAAATTAGAAACTCGAATTTGAAATATAGACAAGCTAAATATAAAATAAGAACCTACCTCCTCTATGATTTGCTGAGATAGCAATATTTTTAGCAAGTCTACTAGAGTGGCTCCTCCCACTGTACCAATCTTTTGGAAGCTCTTGTTTAGTCCCCCATATTACTAATTAGCTCCTGTTTATAACCATTAGAAAGAACATTTTCACCTCTACGTAACTCTACAGTTGTTTATAAATAGCTTGAAAGAGAAAATAATAATTTTGCCAAAAACCATTGAAGTGTGATGAATAAGTCATTGCTCTCAATTGAAATGGGATTTTCTTTAACCCACATATAGTTTATTTAGAGACACAACTAAATTACAGGGATTTTGAGTGTTCTAATACAGTAATTTGATAACTTTTTGGTCTTCAAAAATTAATATTTTAAGCCTAAAAAAATTAGTATCTCTACACTCTCCACCCATAAGAATAAACGAGGCTTAGCAAGTTCGATGCACGAACGCAACATTTTGTAACAGGGTTACATACTCGAAATCTTTGTTTTTCAGTGTATTTTTCATTTATTTTCTATGTTTTAAGAAATATAACTAAAATTTAAGCATTTATGAGTAAATAGTAACATGTATATTTATATGCATATGTAACATACGGTGGCTGAAATATCACTGTAATTTTCAGTATACTTGTATTATAGTTACATTTGTATTTTTGTAGGCCAATACATAGTTATGCCTACTGAATTTGTTTTATTCTAATTGTCTAAACTGAGGTAAGTTAAAACCAAATTATACAACATTAGAAACTTGACAACTTTAAAACAAGTTTATTCATAACATTTAGAAAGGTAAAATAATTTACAAATATTGGGAAGTGTTTATACATGCCTAAAAGGAATAATGGATTTAGTAGTTGCATGAATCAAAAACAAACACATGACGTTTTGCAAAGAAAAAGCTGTATGAATGAATGAAAATTTATAGATATGTATTCTATTACAAACATTTAAGAAAACTGCAAAAAACATACTTATAATAGCATATACAGAATAACATTATACACTGATTTTGACACATGAAAGGGAGCATCACTATTGTACATATAAGTGTATCAATACTAAAATAAAAACTTTACAAAAATATTTAAGTCAAAAACAATCAAAAAATGCTATTAAGATTTGTTTATTTTTCTTAAAACCAAAAACTGTTTACAAAGGAAAAGAGCAGACTTTTACCTTGTACATAGTATTAACTTCTTTTAAGAGTAACACTAGTGTGATACTTTTCAAAGTGTTTCAAACACAGAAATTCATCACACATTTTATAAGATCTTTATTTCAGGAAGACATATTCCGCATCTTTTTCTGTTACCTGTGTCAGCAAGTGTAGGGAAGTGTCTGCCAAGAGTAAGTCTCAGAGGTAATGAGTTCTGTACAGTTCTAGAGAGTGTTATACCAAAAGGACCTAGTCTGTTTTGAAGTAGAGGCTCAACAAGAGCTGTGACCATGTCCATTCTGATGGCCTTCTGGGATAATGCTGGCTGGTTGGTCAGTATTTTGTACAACTGTCAAGTCAGAAAAACAGTTTTTTATACCATTTTGTTGTCCATCATGCAGTAGAGCAGTAACTTAAGTGTTGGTCATTTAGGTCCACTCCTCCCATAATCTTATTGTAGTCCATAATCAACTGAGGTTTTGTAATCTCAGCATCCCTTCCTCTTCTTGTTACAGTTGTCATAGTAATAGAGTGTAAAGTTGAAAGTGCGTAAATGTCTCGTTTGTCTCTCCACTTTACAGCTGTCAGAGTTCCACATTTAAAAAATCATGCTTTCCCTCTCTGTGGGTTTGTAGAAACCAGTTACTGTGGGAAATACAGTCTGTCTTTCCTGCATGTCCCACAAGCATAGGTTCCTAAAGTCAGTAGTTTGTCAAATAAACAAGTTAAAGTGTAAAAATTGTCCATGAAAACCCAGTGTCCTAGTCTGTTGTATTTGTCCATCTTTCCATCACAACACTTTCTGCTAAACCTTTAGCTGGCATTTGTCCCTCTTTGCCTGTGTAGATTTTAAATTTCAGACACTATCCACTCACAGTTTCTGCCAGGATGCACAACTTGATGCCCCAATTGACAGGTTTCTTGGACATGTACTGAAAAAAAAAACAGTTCAGTATTTTCTGCCCAACTTCTGTTCGTCAATGGTTAGTTCCTTGTTAGGAGAATAGTGTGAAGTAAAAGATTTTAGTAGACGGTCTATAACAGGTCTAACCTTAAAAGGTTTGTCATAAGTAGGGTCAGTTCTAAGAAGAGCATTAGTATTGTTATTGAAGTGTAGGGTAGCATGGATAGCTAAAAACCTGTCCCCAGAGAAGATGTTAGTAAACCAAGGATTATGGAAAGGAAGATAAGTAGACCAATAGTCAGAAAAAGAAGGACAGGGCTTGAGTCCTATGGTAATTGTTACTCCAAAATAAGCTAAAATATCTTCATGGTAACATATGTCTATTTTATGGTTTCCTTCTTTGGGGGTTCACCTTCCTGCTGTGACTGTTTAGATCGTGCATATCGATTTGTTTCAGTAACAATAAAATTTAAAATTTAAACAAATCGACAGCTGTATTAGTAGAGGTTACCCATCAGGACACAGGCTCACCTCTATTGAACAGAAGTGGGGTGGGTTCTTCTTCGGTGATTTGCACCCAGGTCCAAGTGTCACTGCATGTGAGAGGCCTCTCCTGCTGGGAAGGATCAGTCCTAGTAGATACTGTAGCTCTACCCCTTTCCCTACCCCTCTTTGTCCTACCTCTTCTCTGTGATGGTGGTGTACGTTGCCTTGATGTACCTGGCCTGTGTGATTCCACAACATCCTCATCTGATGAGGATCTTTCACCAACCACTTCCTGATCTGTCCATAAGACAGAATCAAGAAGAGCTGACTCTAGATTTTGTTGGCATCTGGTTCTATAGAGATTCTGTCAAAGGCATTGACACATTAGCAGAAACTTTATCAACATCATGCTCCTCTCACAGAATGCTTTCTTCATCAGACAAGGACACATTTAGAAGAAACTGTATTTCTTCTTCACTGATTTTTTTTTTTTTTCCTTCAGCTCTCTTGCTTTACTTTTCAATGTGTCAGGTTCAATTTCTAGAAGAAAAAAAAACATTAAATTTGTATTACATGTTTCCTCTGTTGTGTATTATTACATATATATTATATATATTGTGTATTCTCTGATGTGTGTCATCAATTTCAAAAGGAATACAATGATATACTAAGATACATAAACAACTACACTGGATTTTATCAACAGATATATATGAAATTATTGAGCGGATATTCTGTATATCTACTAAAAATTATGACTACTTACTTTGAAGAAACTACCCAAGAATAAGGAAGATGAACCCTGAACTAAGCTGTTTACTGGAAAAGAAAAGAAAAAATGTATGTTACAATATATTCTGTGATGTGTATCATACTTTCCAGAAGGAGTACATGATGTGCTAATATACAGAAACGATTACACTGGATTTTATCAACATGATGTGCTAATATACAGAAACAACAACACTGGATTTTATCAACAAATATGTATTGAAATTATTGAACAGATGTATATGTACTAAAAATTATGATTACTTACTTTGAAGTAACTACCAAAGGCATTTTACATACTCTGCTTGTAAAAGAAGACTTCCAAAAGTAAAACAGTGTAGAAGATGGTAGTGGAACCTCAGTTTCTATTGGTTGGCAAATAAGTGTGGTGAAAGTGAGAGAGGGTAGTAGATTTTATAAGAATGTGTCCAAATAACACCTTCATATACTTATGCTGCAAAATTCCACACACATCAAATGGGTGACCAGTAGAACTGAAACAATTGGATCAGCCCAATTCTGAACAATATAATAAATGTTTTTATTTTTTGCTATTTTATTACCCTGGGAAATTGCTGTTGTAGGAAACATAAACTGCTATATCCCATATCGTGTTCTCGGAGCAAGGGGAATGTCACCTCACTGATTACACATGCGTTTTTGAGCAAGGGGAATTTCACCTCACTGATTACACATGCGTTTTTGCACTTGAGAGTTTCGTATTACAGTTGTACATAAACAGTCTTATAACATGTGCGGTGATTTATTGCTTTAGTTTCAGCGGGCTTGTAATTTGTCATTGACAGTAAAATAAACACAGAAAATATATGGGATATGTTTAGCAGTTGAAACTTTCAGGGGAAGTACTTTGAAACTTCATGATCAATAATGAAGAAAAAGGAAACAGCTGCTCATTACATTTCTGAATTTACAATTTTATCTTTCATTTTACTTCGATGAGTTGTCTACAGGCTGAAGAATCAAATAATAAATGTAATAACAGATAAAATATAACGTTTTACTGAAAAAAAGTTATATATATACTTATGAGGATTTAGAGGTTATGCAAATGAAATGTGAGATTTTTGAAACAAAGAAAAGTATTTTAAATCTTAAAATGAAAATCACTTTACACTCGGACTAGTTAAATAAAAGAATCAATATTTTCACGGACAAATATAAGTAAAAATACTTCATTGAAAAATGTGATTTGTTGTGTGCAAAAGACTTGTAACGTTTACTATAAGTCTACAAAATTTTGTAAAGATACACTTAATATATTAAATGTTAGTAGTATGTAAACTATAACAAGTAGAAGTGGTTACGAGGTCGGTCAAATTGGCCGAGCCCGTGTTGAGAGAGTTAAACAAAAAAACTAAATTTTTTAGCAGTGTTTTGTCTCTAGGCCTTCATCAGCCTCTGAGTGATTGTAAGCCAAAAAAAGTTTTATGTAATACATCAAAATTAAATAACATTACATTTTTTAGTGTTTTCTATTTACATTTTCATTGAAATACTGAAAAATGTAAGTTTTTGGAAAATATTTTATTTTTATACAGATGAGAGGGGTTTTTTCCTTGTTTCAACATCAGAACAACATGCCATTTATGAATTTCTAGCTGCCTCGCCTTCTGAAAGAAAAATGTATGTATGTGGATGGAAACTTCTGATATATTAATAAATTTATTCATACTCTTTCATCCTATGGATGTTCTTTTCCCCAAACAATCTGATCTCCACTTTGGCATATATGTACAAAAAGCATAATTTTTTAATATTCACGACACCAGTATTATTATTAATTTTAAATCTAAGAAATACTGGGTATATATTGCTTTATCCCTTTCCCACCAATTTACGAAACCATTTTTGTGGTTCATGTATGTTCATGGGTAGTGGAAAGTCAAGTCACTACTATAAATGTAACCTTACTAGCTTTTCTGATGTAGCAGTTTGAAGATAAAGTTCATCAACCAACTTACAAGATTTATCATCTTAAGAGTCAAATTCAGAGTGCAAAAGTGAAATTTAATAAAATATTCAATTTAAGCATCATTCAGTAAAACTGTAATGAAATGTATTTTTTGTGTGGGCAATTACACTCTGTGCCCAAAAGCTATAAATTATGTTTAAAAAACTAATATTTTTGAGCATGAATATTAAGATCATAAGCTTAGACAACTGCATCTAATAGCAGGATTTCAACAAGTACTACATATTTAAGAATTCTCACATACTGAAATTTAACATCTTAATATAAAATCATAAAGGAACAAAATGATTGAGAATTTTTAACCATTTGTATATAGATGAAGGAATTGAACTATTCTTAAGGTACTTGTACAGTAAGATGATCTTTGCAAACAGTGTTTCTGTTGTTCTCCAAGGTATGAATTTACTGTAATTATACTTGGATATTATTTTTTACTAGTTCAGCCAGATTCAGCTGGAAATCAAAATACTGTCATTCAGTGTTTGAATGATAATTTTTGTATTTTTTGGTCCTAGAGAAATTAGTCTCTCCAAATTTTAAGTTAACTTTTAGAATGAAGAAAAGAAGCTATTTATTTCTGGGCATAAAGATTTAAACCAAGTATTAGTTTAGCTTAGCATGTTAAACTTGAACTTTCAGTGATGTAATTTATAACTTATTTCACAATGTTTTTGTATATAAGTAGATTACTTTGGTTTGAGTTATTAAATTGTCTTATTTTTACCATTCTATGACAGTTGGTTGCAGCATATAACTGCAGCTGCAGAAGCATATAAGCCAAGAGGAGGACAGACTCCAAAGAGACAGGAACCATCATTGTTAATATCAGGAGATACAGAAGAAATAGAACAAGGACAAAAAGAGTAAGGGGATTGACATCTATAAGAATTGTTCAGAAAGAAGGAGTATTTATTTCCTGCTCACGAAGCATATCGGATTGTAACCAAAAACAGACATTAATTATTTTTGTTTAGTGTTAACAATTTTTATAAGCAACCAAACATTACTTTTTAACAAAATATCTGGTACTTACATGGCATTTCCTCCATTGTTTCATGAAGTGTATTACAGCAGTTTGGTAAACTGCACATGAGATATAACAAATCCAGCTTTGTGAAGCTGGTTTTTAAAAATCAATTGTAAAAGAATGTTGTTCATCCTTTGAGAGGATTAAAAATTTGGAAGTGATAGGATTGTGAATCAGGATCATATGAGGGATGTGGAAGGACTATCCTTCCATCCTCATCAGTTACTAACATTTCAAGATAAGCAGTGAACAGAAAATGAACTCTTTAACATGAACATTCATTAACTGCATATAGGAAAGAAATGTCATTTCTTTCTGTTATAATTTTGCTTTGGTGGCAGTAAAAAATGCTTTTTTAACTGCAAGTTGTTAGTGTTTATTCTTTGAGGGGTTATTGAATTATTGAGCTGTTATTGTTGAAAGCTAGATATGTGTACATGTTAAACGTAACACCAAGCATTTTTGAAAGTGAAAGAATACTATTACACAAGTATGCATTTATAATCATAGAGTATTGGAACTTGCATGTATAGGTTGGCATACCAGTTTTATGAGTTAGTCTTCAGCAATTGGTACTGCTCCATCTTGAGTAACAAGCTTTTTTCTCTTAAAACATATGTATATGTATGTATCACTATGAATGCAGTTTAGAAATATAATATAATTAATATATAAAAGTATAACTTTAACACTGTTCGAATTATTCACTGAAAAGAAAATGTCAGCACACCATTACCAAATAGTAATTTCAACCATTGAAAGTTTACTTTTATGACATTACTGACTTTTAGTCATACGTTGTAGAAAAAAATTTATTGACATCAATCTGTATATTCATGCAATAATAACTTATAATGACTCACATTTATATCTAATCAACAGTTGAGTACTATCACTTCTAAGTATCCTCAGTCATAAATCTAATACCACCTTACAAGGTTCAGTTTACCTGGCAGATATGGCTTAGGCGTAAATCATATTTAAATTCATTCAATAACAGTTTTTTTTAGTTATATAAATGCATTATAATTTTAAAATAAATACAAGCAATGGTATTGACATATACAAAAATATATATATTCTGATTTTCTTATAGTTATATATAGTACACTAAATTAGGCTGTCTTGCATATATAAATAAAATAACTTGATGTAGTATAATGGGAATATATGCATAATATACCTTCTGTCTTTAAAAAAACCTGTGTTACAAAGGTCAATGTAACAAAGGGTCATAGTTTATTTCTGTATATTTTCTATCTGGAAAATTATCTTCACTATCAAACTTACAAGAAATATAATGGCTGTTATCAAAGTGTTAATTTGTTTTTATATTCAATTTGCTTATTGTTTTTTAATTACAATAAAAATAATCATGCACTTCATAAATGTTAACACAACATATTTATATCAGCTACTAAATATCATTAGATTTTTATTAAACAGGTTTAATCGAAGTTTCCATAATGATACATTTATTTTTACACTTGTTTGAAATTACCAGTATAGTTGCTTTAACTGACCGATAAAGCATAAATATCACTGAAAGACTTTGCAAATTTCATCATTGCTAAAACTGAAAAGAAAAAGAAATCCAGAATTAAAAATTGGCAAAACAGCATAATTATTGTTTTACATTATGAAACTGATGTATTCCTCAAACAACTTAGCATTTTAAAGGTTGTGGTACAAATTACATTAAAATAATTTGCTTCAGCTAGGATTTTAATATCTAAATAAAAGGAAGGGGCATCCAAAAAGCATCGGGTTGAGAGTGTAGTTTGAAGAATTTAAATATCAAATCTGTAGCTACCATGACAAAGACTTCAGCACCACCCAGTATCAGTCTTTTTGTCCCACTTTAAGACTAGTTAACACCATTGGGATTTGAATTGCATAAACAAATCTGAAAGACAGTTCAACTAAACAACAGGTAAATAAAATATAAATATAATAATACTTAATATATAATTACACAATGCTACCTTTAAATTAGTTTTAAGTTACAGGACAATGTGAAAGTAAGTAACAGAATAAAACTATAAACATACAAATAATAAGTAAATAACTGTAAATGTTTTTCTCAAAACTAAAAAAATCAAAGAAATTATAAAAAGAAGACATATCACTTAATTTAAGAGGTTGTGCTTTTTTTTTTAACATGTGAAAATAACTAAATTTAAGTCGAGACTTTACCATAAGTTCTAGCAACATGTAGTGTGCACATGCTCAGACTTACTAAAAAACTTACAGAATGACTTTGTAATTTTTGTTCATATTTATAATGATAGTTTAAGAAAGATGGTTTAGGGAACAGCTCACAACAGTCATTCCAAGAGAGTGTAATCATGATGACTGAGCACAATTTTTACAGTAAAATGAATATGCGAGAAAAGTGGGGCTTATTTTACAAACTTGTGTAATCTAGTATTGAAGCTTATTTACACTGAGATTCAGTTTCAGTTTTGATTTTGTTGTTGTTGTTTTCTGTAATGTTATTACTGTATTTGTTTACTCTTTTAATTTATGTTTTTGTTTTTTTATGAAAATAATGTGAATTTAATGATTTATTTGTAAGCATTTTAATTCATAAATGTAACCCTTTCAGAGGATCAACTGAAGTTTTTGTTTATCATATCTCTGGGAATTTTGTTTTAAATAGAAATTTTTCAAATGATTATTAATTTTGCAATCAGTCGTACTATTATGGAGAAACCTCGATTGCTGTGTAATTGTCTCACCAACCCATGTAAAGCTTTCTTTACTTATGTTTTGCAATTGTTACTGTAGTGAATGCAAGAGATAGTATTTTGTGAAGTAGAAATGAAGTACTTGCTGATACTTTTGCATGCACATTATCTAATTTTTAACCTGATGAAATTAATTTTAGGAACATTTATATGTTTAATTTGTTTTGTTGTTCAGGAATTCCCCACCTAAAGAGCTTTTGAGTGAAGTGAGTAAGGAAACAGAAAGTAGTGGTAATACTGAAAACATGGACACTCCAGTTAATCCTCAACCTGATTCCAGTATGGAAAATAGTAATGATACTAGTCCTACCATAATTTCCACTGAGGCATCTCAGTCAGATGAGTCATCTTCAGAATCTTCACAAAAGGAGGAACCAACCACTCCTACAGCAGAGGAAGATAGTAGAAAATCTAGAAGAAGTTTTCAAAAAGTGGAAATCTTGCAGATTGCTGATGGGCCTCAGTTAATTGAACCATCTGAGGTCAAAATCATTGAAGGAGCTGTTCTGCAAACTGCTGAACCAGTTTTGACACCAATAGGTAATTATATCGTCAGGATTTACAATTGTCAGTTTTGAAATATAGAAGAGTTTGTTTTTCTTCTTCTTCTTCTCTCTTTTGTTAAAGTAACAAGTTTGAACACCATTGTATTGGCTATATGCTTCTTTTTTAAAAGCAAATTGTCTTAGGTCTGTTGTGGTACATATCTTACTTGATAGTTTGGACTACTTTCCAAGAAATGTGCAGTATTGAAATTGAATGTTATAAGGTTGAAATGTGTATTACAAGAGTGACTATTTGGTCTGACAAAGATAACCTAAGTGTTTGAGGTATTGACTAGCTGTTTTCCCTGTAGTTTTTCTCCTCAAAATTAGGAGCAGCTAACATAGATAACCATTGAGTAACTCTGCATGAAAAGTCAAGAAAATATATAAACTTGGTTTAAGTAGGGAGTAGATAACGTCCAGCATTTTAAAAAGTTTTTTGAGTATTTCTTTCAGTACAACTTGCTCGTTATTGAGTTTTTCTTAAAAGAAAGTTTTATGTGTGCACAACATTCAGCCTTGATAATGGATGCAGAACGCATTCGAAACGCGTCGGCCAACTCATCACTAACTACAACTTTCACCCGTTGTTCTAACAAAGTTAAGACGGCTTATCGACTTCTTGAGAAGAATTCTAAGAAGAAAGTAAACCTACAGACATCGGTCTTGTTTAACAAAATCTGCCTACAAGAAAATCTGTCACCAAAGTATACCAGCATATATATATGTATATATTCAATGCAAATATACAACAATGTGTCACAATATAATAGCATATGTATACAAATAAGCATTTTTAATAATTCTTATAGCTGTTATACTTCCCCCTTTCCTCTCTGCTGGCTATAGTAAGGCCAGTCAAGGTTTTGCTGCAGTTGGCCAGATTTCCTCTTAGAGTAACATCCTGCACATTCTACAAGGTCAAAAATGTGTTAATTAACAATTATGAATTGATTATATTAATATACCCTCCCCCCTTCATTTCTGATAGAGTTTCGGTCAAGATACGTCTACGACCCCCTTCCACTATGACAACCCTAGACTCTGGTGGGCTATTGCTACAGCATACTTTATCAGAAACTAAATATTTTCTAAATAAATATATAGCTACAAAATTTCTGCCTCACTTTCACCTAGAATTTCCATTATTTTTGCCATCTACTGCTTGCATGATTCTTGCCACTACTTATAGTCAGCTTCAAGGCTGGCTACTGTATCTGCAGTATCTATAAAACTTGCAATCATGCAATTTTGGCTATAATTCAATGCTTACTATCAGCCATCCCCGTGACTACTGATTCAACCCTCAAAACTGAACTTGGTGCTATCTTTAAAACTATGGCTTAAAGATTTCTGTTGTGGGAGAAAACCTAGATGTTTGCAAAACATTTTAGACATTTCGATGATGAGGAACCCACTTTGAGACTAATAATGGTTGGAGACGGCTTGAATGGGTAGGAAAACTTTAATATAAGTTTAACATAACAGAAAATGTACAATGTTTCGACAAGGTTTTGTCATCATCAGGTAGTGATGATGACAAAACCTCATTGAAACATTGTACATTTGCTGTTATGTTAAACTTATATTAAATTTTTTTCTTTATTACCCATTCAAGCCGTCTCCAACCATTATTTTAGACATTTGTATAACATGGCTGAAATAGATCATGCAATGGTAAAGAAAAACTGTGATCCTGTAGGCAGCATCATGTCTGAATGGGCATGAACCCTATATATATATAAACAAATGATATATAACATCAATACAACTGCAACAAGAAGTCAATAACTGCTACAATAAATGTGTAATGCCTGCCATATAAACTTTAAAATACATCCACAGCCTGCATGTAGCCATATACATATGCATGTAATAGACTGAGTCTCCATATAAACTATATATTACATTAAAACGATTGAGTGTGAAAGATTATACAATTACTGTTATTTGCTAGAAAGCCAAAATACACTTAAACTACCCTACACAACACACACAATGAAGCATTTATGATTTAGTAACACTGCCCAAGTTTTATTACAATACTCACACTCACAACCATTTGTGCTGTAAGCTGGTGGAACAAGATTAAATAATAATAAAGAAGAACAAATAGGCAATCTCTGTCATGAACCACAATAGTGGTTCATGATATTACTAGTACTACTGGTCATTCATACAGCATATGGATCTTTTTATTTCTACATAAATACTAAAATTTAAATGCAAGAATCAAGACTAACACTAACTTAAACTTTAAAAATCCAAGATAAATAAAGAGTATAAAGACAACGAAGAAGTTAAGAATCGTAAATAAAACTTCTTCGGACTAACCCATTTCAGTTCGTCAATCACTGCCACACGACGAACAACCATTTCTCTTTTCTTATTTTATAACTTACTCTCCTAGTTTATCTCGCGAAGTTCCTAGCGCCCTCTCACTAATATCATTTTTATACTTAGAGCAACAATCAGAGCAACGTAAAATGTTATGTTTGGCCATTTTGTGTCATCTAACTGCTGTCAATGTCTTGAACGGAATTTCATACTCTCCTCTTTTCCAGAGTTTCGTGGGTTACTGTATAAAGTCTAAAAAACTTTTATGATCAATTTGTTCTTCAACTTTTTAATACACACCATTACCTCTGCTTTCGAACACTAATTTTAATCACTTTGTTTATTCAACTGAAGTTTCTAGTTTCTCATGTTTCGTTAGTTACCTTAAAGATATTGTTGCGTCAGCAAGGTCACGTGACTAGTATCACGCTACCTGTTTATAGAAATATCCTGTTACTTCAAGAATGCCCTAGCATTTACTAGATTGTGTTAGTCTTGTATATATAAGATGTTCACAACGTGACGGGACAACAGTGTAATTAGTAATTGAACTGCAGTCAGAGAGTGTGTAATTGAAGTCGAGCACGTGAGACGTTTGTTATAGCGCGACTGTTGAAATTAAGTATATCGCAAAGTTATATTCAGAAAGAATAAACCAGTTTTATTAAGAAAGGACTTGTGTTGCTAAAGTTTCGTCGGAACGAATTTACGGAAAATTAACTAACGAACAGAGACGTAACAATATTTTACTGTGGAATATTGGATCAAATCTATTGTTGCGTCAATCCCATGATAGTTTAACAGAAGGACATCTCGGAATCAAGAAGACATTGAGTCACATATGACAAAGATTTTATTGGATAGGTATGAGGCGAGATGTGGAAGAATTGTGCCGGACATGCAGTACATGTAGTGCAAAAAGGGGACCCAAGCATACTGGACACCCACCTTATGAAGAGTTGCCTGAGAATGTGTCAGAGTTTGTGAAAGTGTTATCGGAAAGTATGGATGATATCCACCATCAAGTGCTTTCAAACTTGAAAACGTCTGCTGATTCGATGAAGTTAACTTATG
>NW_013665688.1:157118-192631 GCF_000517525.1 Limulus polyphemus
TACTGCATATATATATATATATATATATATATGTACACATTTTATTTAAAAAAAAGTTGCACTATGAAAAGAAATGAACTCCTCCAAGAAATCCTGGTGATGCCCGTACACCATTTTATCAGATAAGGGTAAAGATGTGACTATAAAAAATGCTTCTGTACTTTCATGCCGAGGCAGTATTAAAACCAACAGAGAAATATTGATGTACTATATAGGACAAAATTTACTGACTTCTTTGAAAAATTGTTTGTGGCTTTTTCAGTGTGTATGCATCATCATATAATATTTGTGTTGGCATGAGAATTGTTTATTTTTCATTTTGTAGTTTTAGGTAAATAACTGGTAAATGTAACTTACAAATGCATGAGTAAGAATTAAGTAATAGATATTTTTGGTTGATTATGGTAAAAAATACTAACACATTTTGATTATAAAATGTTTTGAAAAGCTTTTAGATAATTTCTTATTTATGTTATCCAGTTTCTAGCTAAAAGTAGAAATTCAATGTCGAAATATCATTACAGTGCAAAATTTCACAAAGTTCAGTTATTATTACATAACATTATTTTTTAACGTATATAACTTTACACTTTGAATTCCAGTTGAAAATGAGATCTTGCATTCTTAAACAACTCTTTATACATTATTTTAGATTATGTGGATAAGGTTGGTAGTAGTAAGATTTTTTTAATTAACTTTATTAGAAAAACTGAGAAGAAAAGACCAGAAAATTGCTGAGAGCTTGGCTGAGAAGCAAGAAATAATAGCGGAATATCTTCAGATACCTCCTGGTAGTTTTGCTCATTTTGCCGAGGTGGGAGTTTTAAATGTTTATATACAAATAATTATATTAGATGATAGGCTAGTGAAACAGTCACACTAAAAGTTTGTTGCCTGTCATTATAAATACAGTAATAAACAACTGTGTGAATGTAATCTGCTTAAGGATTAAAAAAAAAGGCAGCTGCTGTAGAAAACTGTTCCAACAGTTCTCTTTATTGAGTTATGACTTGTGAATTTAATATTAAGGATAAAGGATAAAAATAAGGATGGGATTTCATTGGCTGAATAAATTCGAAATTATGATCAGTTTTACAATGGAAGTGTTTGTTTTATTTTTTTAAGTAATTAAACTGCCCACAGGAACAGACCACTTTCATGCAATATATGAATAACAGCAATTACAGATTCAATGCACATGTTGAATTCAATTAGTTAACATACATGGTAATAATTATTTACAAAAGACATTAACATACAAAGATGTAGTGTGTAATTACATGGATTGTAATTAGTAGAGATAGAGAGGAGTTTTGGGATATTTATTTAAAGAAGGCTTCAATGTTTTGATCACTGTAGCCTCTGTGTTTTTTTTTAAAAATTAAGAATTTGAATCTTGTTTTGCGATATGAAGTGTTTGAACAGTTATTTAAAATGTTCTTTGATCTATGTGTTCAGTTCTCTTCCAGTTTTGCTAAAATACGATTGTTCACATGTATTACATTTGATTCTATGTATTATTCCTTTGGTGTTCATATGACTTGAATAATCTATTCCAACCCTGTTCTTTATTTTTATACCTGGTTTTTTATATGATTAATGAGATAATGTTAATTTTGTGCTTTTTGATGAATTATTTTCATATTTCAGCAAGGTTGTTGCTGGCATGTTCTGTAAAAGAGGGTAATGGTTATGATAATGTTTTTTGGTTTCTTGTTGGATTGAATTTTATGATTTATTTGTTTTAGTTTCACTGATTATTCTTTAACATTGAAGTAACTATTTTTATGAATAAAAATCTTGGATTTTTTCATTAATTCACTGTTTAAATTATTGGAGGGGGGGGGTACATATGTCAAGTGCATTTTGAATTCAACATTTTAAGATTCCAAGATTTTGTATTGAATAGTGTGCAAATTTTGCCCTCATTGCATTGCTTTCCTGTAAATAAAAATATCAAATCCAGTTGACTTCCTAATGATGTGAACATTCAGAAAATGCTTAGATATATTTTCTTCATCCTCATTGGTGAAGTGGATGTTATATGAACGTTGTTGATGTGGTTTAAAAAACATTGTTACTTAAAGTCACAGTTATAAAAACCATAGGAAACATCATCATCATATCTGATCCAGTATACAGAAGTATGTATGGCTGTATTGAAGGCCTTCCACTCTGGTTGACTTGAGAAGACATTGTCAAATGATCTAGATAAATTTCCATCCATACATAGCTCATCAATTTGGCAGTAAGTTGTATCATTGAACCGAAAGCAAAACGTTGGTGCTAGGTCAAATAATGTCACTAAATTTTTGAAGAGGTATATGTTAATTATTCATTTAGAGTCATTGAAGATAGTTTATTATTGCAGTTTAATTGCATAAAAGATACAAAAAAACATTTCTACTTTAAAGCTGATTATGATATTGAATATATAAACTGCTTTTTTTCTGTTGGCAGAATCCTTCAGTTGCAAACAGGTACTCTTCTATCATACTGTAATATTCGCTTGTTTAATAACTACATGATTGAAGTCAATTTCCTGTAAACCTAGCAGTAAACTTTTTTTTTAAATTCAAGAACTCTAAATTGTTATTAAGTTTAATGTAGACGTTTTTTTAAATCAGGAACTTCATTATGCCATCAAAGTCCAGAACTCTGGAATGAATAGCCAGTGAAGAAAGGTTAATGTATTTTTAGAGCCATTTGCACGTATCAGCTCCTAGAGACTGTAATCTTGCCTTTAAAATGCTAGACACAAAGACAAAGAAGAAACCGTACTTAATTGTGATTTTGAAATATATTATGGGTGATTCTGTCATTACAGTTATTCTATTCTATATACTGTTATTCTATTGCTTGTATAATAAAGATTAACTCATATTCTTTCATATTTTAAATTAATTTCTTGAACTTTATGTTTCTTTCAGATTGCTAGTGATTTAGAGGGACCAAAAGAGGTTAAAGAGTTAGTTCTGGCCTGCATGTATCATGGTAAGAAACTTGTGCCTCAATATTGATTGATTCCACATGTATTGGCCAAACAGAAGACTTATAAAAACCTAGTTGATCTAATTGGTAAATATATATGTAGAAATAAAGAACTGGTCCCTGTTTTTTGTATTACAGTTTAATTGGGTTTCCTCTTGTTTTTTCTTAGTTTTAAGAAGTCTGGAGAATTTTGTTAAACTTTAAATTTTCCATGAGCTTAAAACAGTATTAGGACTCGTTAGTTTAAATGGGTGAAATTCATGGTAACAGCAGTTAGTTAACTATTTTACTTAGCAATGTTTATTTATTTCTTTATATAATCAGTTTCACATTGTTTATCTGTATACATGTGTTTGTGTATATACATACATACATGTTTAAGTATTAATTTTTTATATACGTGTATATATAGACATATACGTACATAGAAACCACATTTTATGGAAAAAGTATTGTATGTTTTGATAATGTCTTATTTAAGAATTTTTTGGTAAGTAACCAGTTATATCCTGTATTTCAAAAAGTACATGTGCATGAAGTTATTTATTTACTAGATATATCTAATTTGTGGTATCAATCAATCAGCCATGTGCTTTATGTAGAAAGGGACATGTATCCTTTGAATTACTAAATTCATCTTTCTCTTCTTGCTGTTAACAACCATCACATTTTTATTTGAGAAACTGGATATACTTTTTTCTCTGACAAGTTCATCTTTAAATTTTGAATAGCAGTAATTTTCATGACTGATTTTATTACATATGGTCACTGAATAAACTCCAAAAATTTTTCTGAATCACCAAGCACATGTAATCCACAAGTTTATTACATATAAAACTGTGCTATGTGGTACATGTGCATTTATTATCGATTGATTCTTTAACAATGTTTTACTAACACAGTATGTGCCTTTATATCTTTCTTCTATGCATAAACCATGCCTGTAATGCAGTTGTATTTAATCCTCATACATATGGACACTGTTATTAGTTTAAAATGTATATATCAAAGTTTTTGTATGAATAAGATTAACCTTAGTTCATATATGTCTTGCATTATTTATACTGATGGTCTGGCAGTTTACTGATAAAAGACTTGCACTTCATTTTAGTATTTTTAAAAATAAAAATAAACTGAAATGCACATTAGGAAAGTGTTTTCTTTTTATCTATTGAAGTTTCACTAATGATCTTCATATTAACCTACTTCTTATTATCCGAGTTGTTTTATGTTTGAAATGACTGATTAAGTTATATGTTATGTTTCTCTAGCAAATCAACTGACATTGCTATTAAATGAATCTTTGAGAGTTAGAGAAGAAGATAGAGTGACTGCTTCTAGCATTGAAGGTAAATCATATCAAACACTTAAATTTTCCATATATTGCACTTAGCAATTGATTGTAAAAGTTGGTTGTGTGGTATTAAAGAAAAAATCATATTTTGTTAAATTCTTGCCTATTTTATTATTTGTAAATTATTAGATCATTTGAAGATCTTGTAACCTCTACAAGGACTGCATTCTCTGCATTGGTAATACCTCATATAGTAATAATTCAAGTTTAAAATGTTACTTTGGTGCAGAGTTCTTGATTTGTATTTTGTAGATATATTTTTTAATTAGTAATTAGAAATATTGTAAGAACTTCTCTTAAAATTTGCTGTATTCACATTTATAACAAGAAAGATTCATACTTGCAGCATCATGTGTAAGATGCTATTTAAAAGATAACTTAGGATTTTTCCACACGATGCTGAAAAATTTAATATTTATTTAATGACTTTAAGCCAGCTCACTTTGAATTTCAACATGTGTATCCAAATAAATGTATTGGTTTGGGCTCATTTCTTTCTATCTCTAAACCAGCATTTGCCAATCTTACAATTTTTTGCTACTTATGGGTTTATGAACAATGTTAAAAGTTCACTTTTGTTTACTGAATGTTGCCACCCCTTTTCTAACCCTTCCTTACTCCTTGGAAATGTTTCTCTATGGGGAAACTGATTGCTGTGATTTCATTAGTAGTCTTTAACATCAAACTTGTACCAAATCAGGCTTTTGGGGTCTGGAGTTAGGTTGTATCAGCAAAACAAATCACTGAAATGTGTGTATGTATGTATATAAACAGGTTTAAAGCTTATTGTATGTATTCAATGTAACTTTCTGAATAACAATTTTAGAAAAATAGTTGGTTTCCACATAATTTTGACATGGTAACAAATTTAATGTTATTTTACACCAATGGCTGTAAATACAGTGAAATTGTATGAAGGTTTTTGATTCAAAACAAAGATAAAATTTATATCTTTATATAATGAAAACTTTATAGTTATTGTGTGCAAACTGTGGAATTCATCCTCAAAGAGGGGTGGGAAGATTTATTATTGAATGTCTGTGCAACTATGACTGTAGGAGCTTATAAATTAAATCTGAAAGTATGAATTAAAAAACATAAGAACTACCATACAAATATTACTGCTATTAAGTAATGTAGTGACATGGGAAAATGGTGAGGGAAGGTTGACAACATGCATGATAAAAAATTTGCATTTTACTGCTTTATAAGAAAGTTTTACAAATACGTAGGAAGGCATAAAAATCAGTAATTAAGACCTCCAACAAAGGAAATCATGTTTAATTGTTTCTTTTAAAAAACATGTCACAATGAAATCTTTTTGAATGTTTAAAGATGGAAATTCTTGTATAATTGCTATGAAGCTCATTTGAAGTTTGAAATTATTTTTGCAATACAGTAAAACAAACAATATAAAAGACACATTAAACTGACGCAACTGGCCATTTTTGAGTTAATTAGTGTGATTTGGTGAGAAGGACCTGACACTGAATCCTTTACTCACAAAACATTAAAAAATATGGAAATAAAAGTATATGTAAAATCCATAGCAATTTGAAAGCTTTATAAAAATCTCTTTTTATAGTAGTAGCTGTAAAGTATTGGTATGTTGATCATTAACTTTAAACTTGCATTTTGAAAGAAGTGAAATAACCAGGTTAACCTAGTTGAAAACATCTAAAAAAAGCCATTAGTTTAAACAGTTTTTCTCAGTAGCATAGATTACAATCTTCCTCTTCAAAATATTAATGGTAGGTAATGGAATTTAATTCATCTTGGAAAGTACACTGGGCTTATTTGGAGACTAACTTTCCATCTGCTAATGCAGGGTTTTTTTATTAGCTGTTAGCAGATGGAAACTTAAACAAGTAAATGGAATGTGTTAGACCTTCCAAGAAGACATTTTAGACAGGTTTTTGAAAGAGTATATGCATTTATGAAATATGTAATATATTATTATTAATATAAAAGAATGTTTTTACTTCTTTCAGTTATATGTGAAGGAAGCAGTGAAACACATTCAATTACTCCATCCCCTAAACCTAGTAGGAAATTCATTCGTTTTCCAGGAGTTCCACCTGAAAGATTGAGAACAATCTCCTGCACTTTGAACCGTCATTTAACTCATCTTATGGTCAGTAACAAAAACAGTTTATATAAAACTCAAAAGTTGCACTATATGCATAGCATAAGGTTGTTTAATTTATGGAGGTGTAATAAATGGTTTTACAGAATAGCTAAAAACATTTTCCTTAGTTCTTTACATCACAATCTATGTATTCTTTACATTTTTTTATACCTTATATTGTATTTCTAACCTGAGTTTGAAAAACATAACTGTATGTACAGTTGAGTAAGCATAAATTACCAGTTTTTTATTAATTAAGAGTAATATGTTTCCTACTGCCACATTTCATAAAATATTTCATTTCTTCTTACTACTGTTTCTGATGTTATGTTTCAAATAATTAATTGTAGCTTGAAGAGTTCAGTTGAATGTTTCTAATTCCCACTGCTAAGTAAAGTGGTGAATCATAAGCTTATTTTTATTCTGTGTGTTTGTATCAGTAGTTGTTTAAAAGGTAGACTTGTATTTTGTTAGTGTGTTATTTTTCAGTTCATTGCAAATCTACTGTATTACATTGATATGATTCACTTCTCTCAGTCTCTAGTGACAGAAAGAGAGGAAGAGAGGAATCAGCTTCGACAAGAGCTGCACACATCAAGGGAACAGATACACATGTTGCATGAAGCTCATCGTCATTGTGGTAGTCTTCATCTTCCCTCCCCTAACACTACAGAGAGTCGACCCAACAGCTTTATCTCTGTCACTTCTTCCTTTTCAGAAGGAGTTTATGATCAAGAATCAGGTAAAAAAAATGGAAGATTCTTAAGAGTTGTTTGAATAAGAAACAGTTTAAAACAATAATACATAAAAACTGTATAGTGCTATGAAAGATTGATAAATTTGTGTGGTATCTGTAAACAGAAGGGAACAAGATTTCTAGGGCTTCAGTAAATAGATGTAAAAAGTAGAAATAAATAAATTAATATATATTTGTGTGTATCAGGATACATGTGTAAAATATGAACAGAATAGATTACCATAGAAACAGTACCAAACATATATTAACCCCTTACCTACCAGGCCATTTTGTCTTATTAGAAAATACTTGTTTATTGTTTAAGTTTACTTAGAAATATTATTTCGGGTCTTGTATATTAACCATAAGGAGAGTACGTGATTATTGAAAAAATTAAAAATAGACAAAATTTGCATTTCATGGACGGTAAAAAGTTTTTAGAGATTTTAAAGTAATGTACTAAAACATAAAAAATAATAATTTCAAATCTGGAACAAATATAAATATCATAATCATTTCTTATAAATACCATTTCCTAATGTAATTTTCCAAGATATTAAAGATCATAATGCAAAAAAACTAAATTTATCAAAAGTAAAAGGCTTTATGTTTCTTAAACTATGTGCATTTATGAAAGTTCTTATGAAGTTTCAAACAATTTCATCCACTAGTTTTATTGTTGGAATGAAATATAGCAAGACTTGCATTTGCTACACAGAAAGTTAGTAGCCGTTGGTCATCGGGTTAATAAAAGTGTATAATATATGAAAGAGAATGTTTTTATATGGGAGTGAAATATACAGAAAATAAATATATTTCTTTTAACAAAATAAGATGTATCTTCTTAGTTGTAGTTATTTGTAATTTGAATGCTTATTTTCCTTAATGCTGCCTTGGGAAGAAGGATTAGGTGAACTGACCTCTGTTTTGTAAGGTAAGCAATGGGTCCCTTCACCATATATACAAAAAAGTAAGAAAATAGCTTTTTAAACTTCTACATTTTATCAAATGATAAAATACCTAGGTATAGGTTGAAAAGTGAGGCAGTGAATAAAATCAAATTCAATAAAAAAAATAAGCAAGTTTTGTTGTTTAGGTGTATGTGGTTGTAATTGTAACTTCTGTGGTTTATCTGCTTCATTTACACAGAAGGTCATCAGTGGAAGTGTATACATGTATCTTGAAAAGTACCGATTGATATACAGCTCTATCAAACAAAACCTTTTGTTTAAACTTGAGAAAATGGTGCACTTTGTTTTTTTAATCCACCTAAGTTAAGCCTTTGTTATATTAAACTATTATTTATATTTTCTGTTAGAAATGACTTCACTGGATATTTTGTTGTTATTCTTGATCAGATTCACATGTTTTATAGAAACAATAGCCAGAGAGAAAAGTGAAAATATGCCACCAGAAGATGATGAGAATCAGTCAACACCTTGTGAAGAAGAATTAATTCCAGAGATGTATCTTGATGCTCTTTCTGATGAAGGAGCATTGGAAACTGTTTGTAACCAGGAGATGACAGACTTTGGTCAAGAAGATAGTGGTGATGCAGTGATTTGTAACACAAGTAAAGTACCAAAAATTGCTGTTCCTGAAAATATCGCTGAATAATGTTGAAGAAAAAGATTATTGAACAAAGAATTGTGGCAACAAAAAAAAAATTCATATTATCTGAAGTCAAATGATAAATCTGAATCTTGCATGGGAGAAACAAAAAAATATATTTTAAAAGTTGTTGTTGAATGGAATGTCTATACATAGTTTCATGGAAATGTTGTACTGAAAGATGCAGAGTATCATTGGATCAAATGTTAAGTCATTGTTACTGAGTTAATAGCTCATTACTGAATGGAACAAATAGTCCATTATTAGGAAAAGTACATAAGATTTTAGAAACGTCCACAAAATGCAGAATTGTGCCTGATATAAGGAAGAGAAAAAATGATTATAGATTCAGATTGTGATCTCTCTCTCTCTTTCTCTCTTTTTTTATCGTTAATTCCCTGGCTTGTAAATCAGTACTGTTGACTAGTAGTAATGTAGCATACTAGAGTTTAAAGTTAACCATCTTATATTTATAGGTGGCAAAAAGTTCACCGACGGTTTTACTTGTAAAACAGTTTGTATTAATTCCATATTTTAGCAGTTAGTTGGTAAAGTAACAAAATGACACCTTTTTTTTTCTTTTTTTGATAAACTTTTGTGTTCATACTATGTAACTCCAGAAATTACTTGAGTCATGTGATTCTGATCACACGGTGGCAAATTTTAGGACTTTTGACATTAGTGTAACTTATATTTAAAGAAAGTTTACATTGTATTTATTTAACATTTCTTCTAAATATTTTTATTTTTTTTTTGCAAAGTCTTTTAACAGTTAAGTTAATGGATTTAATGGTAATCAACCATATAGATTCATTTTCATAGTGTTTGCATGCTTTTTTGAATTTGGGAAATATAATATCAATTTCACATGGATCATCTTTGATATTAGTTAATTAATGATAATATAGGAAACATTTGCTTCTCCGTTAGGTTTTCACTCACGATTGTTAGGTGAAGTAATATAAATGAAGACATGATGAATGAATATTTGTGACCTATCACCTTGAATTTATTCACTGAATTGTTTACTTGACACCATTGAAATATGGAGATTAATAAGATTTTAAAACTGCATTATACAATTAAGCCACAATTGTATGCATAGTATTTTTTTGTGCATGTAAATTGTCATATGTTTTGTCTTAGGTGCTACAAACTAGTGTGTTACTGTCCTTAACAAAACTGTAAAAGTAACTCTTAGGCCAGTTTTTGCATTTATTGTAAATTTTGAACATAATATCTTCCATATGCTGTGTACATGACGTGGGGTACAATCTGTATCATTACAATGTAAATACTAATGTGATTCCATAATTGGTGTTGGCTTTTTCCAGAGCACAATTGTAAATTTTAGATTAGCAGTGTATAACTAAAGTGAGAGATAGATATTTATCTATATATGACCATGTTAATCTATGGATTAGTAAACCTAATTCTTTTTTTTTTTATTTACTTTGAATAATGATAGTTTTTGTTTTTCAATCAGTACAGTAGGGTTTAGCCTATACCCTGATTTTGGTACTTACCAATTTATGTAGGGAATTTTAAATCATAGCAAAATAAGCTTAATTTTAGTTCTTCAAGATACTTTGGATAAATGGTCTGTCAAATGTAAGTATCTATTATAAAACTACTGTAATTTTGTGTGAGTTGTTATAGGAATTCAGAAAGTAAAATTTTCTCTGCAATGAAAGCGTAATATCATATTGTGCCTACTTTTGAAATAGAGTGCAATCAAAAACAACAGCATTTTGAGAATTGCATTGTATTATTGTTTCACAACAGTACAAAAAAGTAATGTCTCTCAGGTCTGAAAAAAAAACTGAAATGTCAGAGCTAATATTCCTGTGTATACATCTCATAGACATTTTACATGTGACAAAACCATTGTGTTCTTAATTCAGTTGTACAGAATAGATGTACAACAATTACATTTTGGTGGATACATCATCAGGACAATGATTATCTGTTATTTATTTATTGGGTTTCACATTAATATTAAATCTAAAAACTTATTTCATTATTCAATCCAAAAGAGTTGTTCAGGTCCAACTATCGTGACTGAAGTCCCATAAAAATACATTTACACAAAAAGACAGCCAACAGCAGTGTTCGTGCTCATAAAGCTTTGAACAGCTATGTTCTACTAAGCAAAATTTCACTCCACAGCAGTGATGTTCAAGTCATAAGTTTATTATTATTATGAAAAAAGAAATCAGACAACTTATGAAAAATTCTCAGTCACTTCTAATGTTCTGGTGTTGAGTATGGTTAAAATCAGCAAACATTACATATAAAATGACAATACTTAAGGCCAGTATTCTAATGGGAAAAAGTAATAGTCATCAGTAGTATTAACATCAAAGACATTTTCCTCTTTGGTATGGAAAAGTATTTAAGAATATATTACTAAAACTTGTAATATTTAAACATGAAACTCTTAAGTAATTTCTTAGGCATAATTTAAATAAGCCAGGAAAGTTAATAATAGCTTTATTATTTACCAACATTAAAAAAGAAAAATGATAAACTAGTGCTTTTGACAGGTGAACCTGTCTTATTTACAGGTAAAAGCAGAATGGTGAAATGCAGATATGGGACAAAGTCATGTTGGTGTGAATTATTTTACATATAATGGGAAGAAAAAATAGTTTGAAAGTTGAAGACAAGATTACAAAACCATAGAACAACCTCTTAATATTATTTATTTGTTTCATTTTTGTATATTTTCATTTTTTTAATTGGTAGGGCTATAATATTATATGATTGTTTTTAATATGGTTTACTAAATTTTTTTTACTATTATGAATTCACCAGCCAAGAATAATTTTGTCTAAAAACAGCAACTTAAAAAGTTCAGACTTGTCAAAGTACCAGTGGTAATACTTTTATTTAAGTCAATATTTCCCAATAATTTTTAAATTAAAAGGAAAAAAAAAAAAGCAAATGAAATGATTTAAGACTGTCATTGGTTTTTAGTGTGACTTGCTGTATAAAATGAAACATTGGCTTTAATGAACAACCTCTAAAGCTCTTAATGTTTTGACTTTAAAGTTTGCATCTCTAATATTAAAAATAAAGAAAGCCACTTTCCAGAAGAAGATTTGTTCGTTGGCATCACAATACAGCATCCAAATTGACTCTGAGAAAAATAAACACCAGACATTTTATTTGTCCAAAATGCTACAAAATTCACCTCTCTCCACATGGAAAAGAAAATCCAAATTAAGCCTAACTCAAACTGCCAAATGCTCACGTGATGTAAAAAAAATGGAATATTGCCCTTTGCATTCGGTTGTGTCCTGTGATTTTTTATGGCATAATAAGGAAAAATTTGATAAAGTGAAGCACTTTATAATGTTAAGCATTAAACCTAATTCTGCTACAATAATAAGATTAGTTACCAACATCAATTTTTTCTTTCAAGTCCAAGAAGTGTAGTTTTCATTTAGTTTGAAATTATATTCCAAATGTACACAGGGCTGGTTCATTGGACCAAACCTGTATTGGAGAAGGAATGTTGACTATAATTCTGAATTTACTGCATTTACGTGGCAAGCTTCTAGTAAGATGTACAAATGTGTTTTAAGCAAAAAAAAAGATATGGCACAAAAAATACTTCTACTCATGATGTGTCTTTAAATTGACAACACCAGTCAGACTCTGACAAGGCAAATTGCAAGGTGCTGTTCATGGAAAAAATAAAAGTACTTTTGTCATGGTACAGTTTGCTTATCTACAGTTTTTTTTTCAGTATCCCCATATATCTTGCATCTGGTATTTACTCTCTACTGCAAACTGTTACTAAATCAGGAATGTAAAAGGTTATAGCATGCTCACTTTACCCCACCACCTTGGCAGAATGTTAACAGTGTTTTACAGTGTGAATAATGATATGAAATCCAGGCCACTGCTGAGACATCTTGAGGAATAAGGATAACATATGAATCTTTTTAAATTCCATGCCAAAGGAAGTAAGATAGCATTGATCCTCAGCAAATGAGTTTTGAAAAAAAAAATTTATTAAACATGACCAAAATGTTTTTATCAGGGATCAACTCAAAAGTGCACGCTAATCTTTTTTTTTTTTTTATTTTTTTTTTTCCCGTATACACCAAACATGAATTGTCTTTTTTTTTAGAATGAAAGTTATTTTGTTTGCTGAAATAAGATATATCTAAACATTGTCCAGTTATGACCAGAAGCTTAACTCTTTGGTTTACAAGCAAGATAATTTCATTTCACTGTGAAAACTCATGTTAGATTTGTCCACAGTTAATACTGATTAGCGCACACATTGTTTTTTAAGACCAACTTTTCAAAACTTGCAAGCACAAATGTAAACATATACATACATATAAAGGAAAACATTTAACTAAATTAAAATATCTAACCTTCATTTACAAAAAGAAACAGTCTTAAATTCAAACATTTTATATTTTCAAAACTTGATTTAAAAAAAATATATTTTAACTCTGTATTGAGTCTTAAAATTAGTAATTACATATTAAAACTGTATTTAAGTTTTTCTTTGCTTAAAAACAGGACACTGTTTGAACCAAAGAAAAGTTTAAAGTATAACTGTTATTAGTTCTGAAACCTCTTGTGTCAGTAAAAAACTTTGAACCCAAAGATGCTCAAAATAAAGGTGATTCAGGTATTAACATTAGCCAATTCAGGAAAGATAGAATTAAATGGTTAAATATTGCATTTTTAAAATGTACATTCTTTTAATACTTCTCAATTAACTTTTTTAATTGCTTTTCTATATGATTTTGCCCCCCTCTCCCAGTGCCACAGCGGTATGTCTGCGGACTTACAACGCTAGAAACCGGGTTTCGATACCCGTAGTGGGCAGAGCACAAATATCCCATTGTGTAGCTTTGTGCTTAACTTAAACAAGCCATATGCTTTAGTATAAACATAAAATACCATTTTCGTTTGTATTAATGTATACCGAAAAAGTCCGAGCAAGTAAACTTAGTTTATATAAAATTTACCTAGATAAAGGTAATTTTTCAAAAGTTTGATCTCTGTTAAATTTCTAGATTAAGACCGTTAAAATCGGTTACTGATAATCTAATAAAAGTTTGTTGTATATGCTTCCCTAGAGTGAAAAGATATTTTGAATAAAATAAAGAAGATGATTCCTAATCTATTACATAAAAAAGTGTCATTCCCCTTTAGTAAAGTTTAACTGTATTTTCGAAGAACAGCAATTCAATAACATTTTTTGTAATTTAAATGCAATCTTAATTTTAACTGTTAATCCATTGACATCAATGGCGCAGGAAGTATCCATCTCGAACTTTGAGTACCAATTGAAATTTTTCAAAAAGATTTTTGAGATATAATCATCGATATTTTTCTTTGAAGACGAATATTATTTAATTCCCCTACTGATCTATTTGCTAGAGAATATATACATTGAAAACTTGACTTCGTGTTTTTGTCTTTGTTTTCCATATTGGGTTATTAAGATCGTACATTTTCCCCCAACAAATACTGCTGGTAGAAGGAGAAAATGAACTTGAAAAATTTTGGAAATTCATCGAAGAACGGCTGTAAAACTTTTCTTTTTGATTTTCATGCCAGAACAAAATGGTATTTATCTTTTTCAACTTACTAATATGATCATGCCAAAAAAAAAGAATAGTTTTGTGGCATGTGAAAATATAATGTTTCAATTACACTTTCAGAACATTTTCTTTACACAGTTATATAAAAATAAATTGAGTGATGCTGAAAAGTTTCTGCTTTGATAGTCATGCCGACAAAGAAGATACAGATCTGCCTTTTGGTTGAATGATATATTTTACAAAAATGGTAACGTATTCAAATATGATCTCAATAACTTTCAATTCTTTTAAAATGATTGTGCGATTAATTCCTTCTAAACGTCTCAGTTAGTTTTGGCTAGAATTAAAAAAAGAAGGGACATGCCAAATATATGTTATAAATTAACGGCTAAGCCTAACACATAAATTTAAGGCTGGCGGTAGTGATATTGTTGAAAGCAATAATTTAACCATTTCGAGGGGGGGGGGCATCATTTCTAGACCAGATCGAATCGTAACCTTTTATATGAAAACTTGAAGAATGATCATGTACTTTTTAAACAGGGCTATCAAAAAATTTTCAACCTCATCAAGATTGAGAAATCTTAACACTTATCTTCCATTTCCTTCTAGAAGAATGATAGTTTCATCTTAACAAGAAAAGAAAATAATTACCCCAAAAAACGGATAATTTTGCTTTACCCATGAAAAATAACTTTCAATCCTATGCAACAAAGGTTGTTTGTCGGGCAGAGGAAAATTGTAAGCTTATAAATCTCTGAAAGAAACTTACTTGATAAGTTATATTAAGGCATATATCAAGGTTGAAGAAGAAAATCTTATGTAAGGATCCTTTTTACTTTTGTGTATGTGACATAGAGAGAGAAGGTATGTAAAACAGAAAAGGTTTTGCGTTTTATATTTTCCTTGAGAAGTAGACTTTATTGATACACAATATATAATAAAGATAAATAATAGTTTTCAGAACTGTTTGCTACATAAAAACACAATTACATAACTAAAATCTTATTATAATGATGGTCCATTATGTGTGTTTGTTAGCATCATCTATCATCCAGAATTGGCTGTCTCGATTACCATAATTTTTTGTGTCGTACTGGAAATTGTCCGAAGGTGTAAATGGGCTATGTTGTTTTGGGATTTTTTTTGCCGGAGATGGGTAATAAAAGACGCTGAAATAGGTCACATTTCCACTTCGTATAGAGTCTTAAATTTGAATTTAAAGACATAAGTACTTAATCAGTTAAATGAGTCAATTATTACCTTCCACAAAGCATGGTATGCAATTAGAATCTAATGAGGTCGTTAAGGGTTTAATAACAAAAGGAAGGGGAACATTATATAACAGCGTCCTTTACATAATTTTTGCTTCCTTAGCGTTTACTCTCAGCTAGTAGTAAATAAGTTAGAGAAGAAAGAAACATTTGAATGTAGTCAAAAAAATTAATAAAAGTATCGAGTCTTAACTCTTTAGTTTCTCCAAGAGAATGGATTTTTTAAATGATTTAACCTTAAATATATGCAAAGTAAACTTATTTCAACATTAGAAATAGAAGTTATACTTATTGGATTTTTCGTAAGAGAATAGTTTCTTTATATGCCATGACCCCATTATTTCGCCAAACAAGATTACGGACATTTGAAAGTGATCTAAAATTTTACAAGAAATAACTATACTTTAGACTATTCGCTGTAAAAACAACGTTTTGTATACGCCATAACCAATATGGTTTGATATTATGAACAAAGCAAATTTTAAAACCGCTACTATTTCTTTTTTCAACCTTTCTGAGAGAATGACGTTTTTGATTAACTGTAACGATTGTCCTGTTGTTAAGAACAAAGCTACACAATGTGCTTATCTGCATTTCCCACCACGGATATCGAAATATGATTTTGAGCATTCTAAACCCGCAGACGTACCGCTAAGATGAGGGCTTTTATAACGACGATAATAACATGTAAGGCAAATTTGACAACAGTAATAATCCTAATATTAAGATTTTTCCCTGAAAGAATGTATTTTTCTATTCGTCATAACTTGAATTTATGTGCTTGTCAGAAGAAAGGCATATCTAAGTTCAAAGTATGATGGAACAAATATGAAGGTTGAACTCCGAAAATTTCTTTTGAGATAAATTGAAGATATTATATATGTATTTACATGAAATAGCACTGCGTAATTCTGGATTTTCACTAAGATAATGACTCATTTCGATTCTCGTTAACCTCGTAAATTTATCGTGTAGGAAGGAAGATAAATTTGAAGCTGGTCCTGATATCTTATTTTAAGCATCCATCAAAGCTTAAATCTTTTGATTCTCTTTCAGAAGATTTTTTTTTCTGAAGCGATATATCTAAGCTTATGTTTTTTAAAAGAAAGAAAAGTAAATCTAAACTTTATAGAATGTCAATGGCAATTTACATATTTTATCTTTTTGGATCTCATCCCAAAGATTGGCTTTATAGATACGTAATATTGGAGGTAATAAACAGCGGAAGAAAGACAGGTACAATAAAATACGGCTGTAGTTTGAAATATCACTGAGTTTCGAATAAAATTCAAACAAAAAATGTGTAGAATAACTGGTCGTTAACAGACTTTGAAAGGTGATGGAGATTAAGGATTATTTTCCCTCTTAGTGGGAAGAATTGTAAAGCATGTATACATAAGATATACCATTAAGTGGGATAATTTACAGCGTATATATATATGAAACTATCGCATTTCAATTCTATTGTTTGATTCTGATGATTAACTTTTGAAATAAAATTGAATTATTTGACCTTACTTGAAGATACAATAGGAGATGCAACTAAATAGGGAGAGATTGTGATACGTAAATTAAATCAAGACCACGAAAGAAATTAATTAAATGTAAATATTCAACGTTTGCGTGTAATGTATGTAGTTAATGTGATACTTGTCCGCGTTCATAGCATTTAGTAGCATTAACGTTTTGAGACTGTCACACTAGTGCTGAAAGTTGTATAAAAGTCTTAATGATTTTACTAATTAAATGCGGTGAGTCTGAAGGCTTATTACGCTAAAACCTGGCTTCGATATAAGTCTGAAGGCGTATGGCGCTAAAAACTGGGTTTTGATACCAATGGTGGGCTCAGTACAGATAGCCCGTTGTGTAGCTTTATGCTTAATAACAAACAAATACTAATTAAAGCCCACTAAGTAATTTAAATAGCAGCTTAAAAATTTGATTCTTCCACTGATTTTAAGCCCTCGGTTTACTTTCTCTTGATTAACGATGTAAAGACGTTTCTATTCATTTAGTTACTTTAGTTGTGTACACAATTCACATAAAAAACAAAATGAAAATTTAATGTAAAACTGTAGTTACTATTCCTCTAATCTAAACTGGAGGGTTTATTGAGGTACACAATTCCCGAACACCATTGGTAGTCATTAGTTTTGTATTATGACATCGTAGATAAAATCGCCCTATTGACATCAAACACAAGCTCTCTTTGTAAAATTGCTTATTATGTTGATTTCTTACGTGTTTAAAATGTTTGGTTGTTGTTACGCATAAAGCTCTATCTGTGCTCTGCGCACTACGAGTATCGAAACACGATTATTAGCGTTGTAAATCAGTACACTTACCACTGAGCCACTGGGGGCTACATGTTCAAGAGTTTGTTTATTTGTTATGAATTTCGCGCAAAGCTACACGAGGGCTATCTGCGCTAGCCGTCTCTAATTTAGCAGTGTAAAACTAGAGGGAAGGCAGCTAGTCATCACCGCCAACTCTTGGGCTACTCTTTTACTAACGAATAGTGGGATTGACCGTCACATTATAACGCCACACGGATGAAAGGGCGAGCATGTTTGGTGATGTTCAAGAGAAATTACTTTATTGGTATTTCATCAAAAATGTTTTGAGCAACGCATTGTACCTTACCATCTTAAAAATGTTTAAAAAACATTAACTAGTTGGATTCTGCCTTGCGTCCCAGCTTGATAAGCAGGCGATATATCCACCTATATTATCGGATTTTGAAGAATAAAATCTTCAATCTTAATGTTATTGGTTTTCTCAAGACGAAGCTCAACAGAATCCATAAGTTATGCTTATAGACTTTTAAAGTAGAGATTCTTTTTTTTTTATTATTCACACTTAGTGGGCTGTGCACAGCTTAGTGCTTTAACTTAAGTATGAATGTTGAAGGCAAAATATATCCTATCATCGTACAGTATTTTTCTAAAAATGTGAAAACTAAACTCAGTCGGCTTTGTCGCTGAAAAAATATTCTTCGCACTTGTAAATATCACAGTCGTGAAAAAAAAATAATGGGATATCTATACTATTGTGTTAAGAAAATATATTAAGCCGAAATAACTTCTTTTGATAAAAAATCTTTTAATATATATATATATATATAAAGTTTGATTTTGCTCTGACAAGAGTTCTTTTTACACTGGAGCAACTATCATATGCCAATGATTTTATGCGTTTTTTATACTCTTTTTTTCTCTCAACATGAGTTGGTTCCTTACTGTTGAATGTGGTTTGCGGCTGTTATACATGCATAAAGCTTCATACACGTATTACGTTTCCTGGCATACAAATATGTCGTGCCCATGAGCTTACGTTTTAATACTTTATGGTATAAACTGCATAGTTTGTCAGTTTTGGTTTGTTGGTTATAAGGAGATTGCGTACTTATATTAAAATGATCTTCGAGCCTCACCACGTTGTTACAGTCCGTTTCGTCCCGTCCGACCGTGTTCTATCTGACGACCGTGCATCTTGACAATAGCTCTACCGTGTAATATCCACTGCAAACAGCTCCATGGTAAGGTTGTCGTGCCAAAACGATCGGACGGTTGAAACTGGCGCCGCGTCCGGTAACTTTACCGGTATGTTTTCTTACGGAATAGCATGAATACCCGTTTCATTTTCCAGCTGCTTGAGGTTCACGCGTGATTTGTTGTGTTGCGTGGGTCTCGTGGACAACTATTGTCTCTGATCTTAGTGTCCATAGACTTTTAACTTGTTACAAGATGCATCACTTCGCTTCTCACGATTGGGATACGAACTGTTGATCCATATTTCTTAGTTTTCCAACGCCATTAAGTACAACAGGTAGTCATGAACAATCTGAACAAGTCGTTATGATCTGAGTGTAGGAATATTATGGTTTGGCAAGGGCTATTGTATACCCTTTCTAAAAGCGATGCCACCATATTACCTACGTAATGCCAACCATTGTTAAAGTATAGCTCTGATACATTCAGTTCCATCACGACTTTATATCTGCTGTCGTTGCAACATGACTTTCTGGTTTGCATATTCAAAATCGTTATAACGTATCCAACCCTCTGTAGCAACGTTGAGCCTTAACTAAAACACTACACCGAAAATCGGCAATAGCCACAAGAAAATATAGATAAATACATGAAGTAAACGTAATAACATCTAACAGTAAACCACCTGACATTCTATTTACCTAACTTGAACTACTGCTTCATTAGTATCTTATTTATTTGTTCTTCCTTTTTATTGTCATAGCAGCAAACATTCAGATTTTAAGTATTTTGGTTGTGAAAATTAGCATCTCAATTAAATAGCATATTCCATTCGTGCCAACGGTATTATAAATTCAGCAAAGTTTCTGAAACATATGCAATGCAAGGCTGATTTAAAAACGTCCATTACGCTTGTTGTTGTGATTTGCATTAAAAGTTAATTACTCTTGAAAATTGTGTTATGATCCAGCGCCATCGTTACTAACGGACATTATAAAACTAGAAATTACGCACATGTTCTGACTTTTATTTATTTTTAGCTCAAACCTCCAGAATGGAACACAGAGGAACTAAGAGATAATTATAACTGAGCTGTTGGAAGTACAATAAAATGTGCAGACTTAAGATTCTTGTGTACGTGCAAAAACGATGGGCAGAAATTGTTATTAATAAAATACGAAAAAAGCTGTAAAAAAAATGCTTGTTTGTTTTTTAAAGTTTAGCACAAATCTACACAATGGTCTATCTGTGCTCTGCCCACCACGAGTATCGAAACCCGGTTTCTAGCGTTGTAAGTTTGCAGACACATCACTCTGCCACTGAGAGGTGTAAAAAATGCTTAAGAATAAACCTGATAAGCAAGTGAAAATCTAACCATTTATCTGCATGTCTGTTTGCCTGTCTATTCATTTGTTTATATTTACACTAATGAAATATATTTACGCAAAATACTACTGGTTAATTAAAAAAAGGAACTAAAGGTCAGTAAATGGCGTAATTTGTTTGTTTTGTTTTAGTGCAAAGCCACACAATGGACTATCTACGCTTTGTCTATCTTGGGTAATAGAAATCCAAATATTTAGCGTTGAAAGTCTGTAAACTTACGCTCTCCCACTAGAAGACACATGGCGTACTAATATTGGCTTTAAAACAGGCAACAAAATACATACATATATAATACACCTTTATATAATATGGTTGAAGACCATTTAGATGTAGCCAAGATATTAAATATCTTGTTACCATTATATCATTTAATCATGTCCTTTATTGCATAAAATAAGTAAGAACTTCAACGATTAAAAATGCACAATAATTTAGTGTATAAATTTAAAAGCAAAATATATCATCCTCACAATACAATTCACTTTAGAAGTGGAAGAAAGGGTCTGTTTGAATTTTTTTGATTTTTCTGTAAAAAGAGAGAAGGGCTTTCTGTCTACTTCGATATACAGGAAACCATTCTCGGTTGCCATGCCGGCACATGCAAGATCGTGTCACCCATTGTCACAAAAAATTCTTCTTTTTCATCGTTTGTTCATAGGACCGTTAAGGTTTTTTCATATAATGAAGATTTTATGTTTGAACTGAATTATTTAAAACTAGGGAAAGTACCCAGCTTCGCTCTGGTTATTAGGTTGATATATTATAGATGACTATGTCAGTCTGTGTATTCTGAACTTATTTTAGCATAGAAGAACAGTCAAAAATATTTTAAACATTTATTTTCCATGAAACATAAAAAACCCATAAAGAACGTACAATAAATTCAGAATCATTTATTATCAATGAACTTTATCATTGTGTTAAATATTTCACATTTATATTTGATATCACAAATCTATATCACATTTTATCAGAATCTATCACAATTTTTTACCGTTTGATTAATGATCTATTATAGATGACAATGTCAGTGTGTGTATATTTTTCAAACCTCTTTAATCAATGGAAACTCTACATTAAGAAATCATCAAATATTTTTCCAGTTTTGTAGCTTATACATTTCATTTTATACTTTCAGTACATAGACTAACAACAATATTAGGTTATACTTTTGTTGCTAAGTAACATTACATAAAAGCCATTGTTGGGATGCATTGTTACCAAACCACACTGGCTTATATATGTATTAGAAGTTGTTATATAAGGAACCACTTCTTTTCTATGTGGAATTTCGCTAGCTTGGCTTATTAAAAAGATGAGCACGCACATAGATAAGATAAGTAATAATACCCAGGTGCACACCCTCAGGGTCCACTTAGTGTGGGTGCAAAAGTTCAGGCTTCTAAGTTATTTCCTCTTGGAGCTATGGCAGTCACATATTCTTTTCCAAATGGTTTATCGCTAGCTTGCCTCATTAAAAAGATGCGCATGCACGCACGCACGTGGATAAGTAATAATACCCAGGAACACATCGCACATGACCGCAAAGTGAATTGTATTGTGAGGATGATATATTTTGCTTTTAAATTTATACAATAAATTATTATGCATTTTAAGACTTTGAAGTTCCTACTTATTTTATGAAATATGTGCTCAAGAACGGTCATAGAATATATTAATTATTTCCTTTATTTTTTATTTATTTATTATGAAATACAATTGTCTCATTTTGGACATAAATATCGGGTATTTTCCTATCGATCAATATTTCAAATGTGCTTAAGCTGTGTTATTCTTAGTTTGTTTTAATTTTGCTTGAAAATAATTTTTGTTCATTCAAAATAACACCTCAGTTTGTTTGCCTAATTATTTGACGATTTACTTTGTAGACAGTCATTTTTCGTTTTAAACTCTACTAAATAAATTATGATAAGATCTTCCTGGCAAATGGATCACAGCTGAAACTATTGAGAAAGTCAGAATTCTCGTGTTAAACTGTACTATTACATCATCAAAAGACCTTTCTGTTAGATGCAGCACGGCTGAAACTAATGTGACTGACTTGTCTATATTCACAAATCTGGAGTTATGTTTTCTACTTTAGAGTTTCATGGTGATATCATTAGTAAAACATGGTTTTGTTGTGTACAGGCGATCCTTAGTGCAACTCAATATAAAGCAACAATGTAGCAGTACCTTCTGCACCAATTATGCATTAATTCCAAATGGAGACTTTGATACTAAGTTTATTCCAAAACACATGGTGTGAATGTCAATAGAGTCGATTCCTTGGCTCCAAATGTTATCCTATCCGACGTATCAGACTTTTTAATGCAGAATTTTATTAAATATTGTAGTGTATACACAATAAACTTCTGTTTTTGGCGTAACTAGTTCAGTTCAAAACTAAAATGTGATCATTGTCATGTGACTATAAGTTGTCAGAGAAGAAAGATAAAGCAGTTGTATTTTGGGAATTTTAGTTTGTGTAGTTTTTAATTTTCTGGAGTCATCTATTTCATAATTACACGCCTTTATAAATCTTGGAAAAAATAGCTTTACAGTCTTGATGTAACAAGTTCCATTTGACTGTTGCCGTTAAAGGATGATTCATTTAAATTTTCTGTAAACGACATTACATATCATTCTTCCGTGAAATAACAGTGGAAAATGGACTTCTTTTTATAAAAGCATTCAAAAATTGTTACTTTATAGTAATGACCTCATTGATAGTTTTATGAAAGGAATTTTAGAAAAACGGTTACAACGAAAATACGATCAAATTGATATTTTTATAAAAGGCGTTACTGGTTTGTTTGTAATTAAGCACAAAGCTACACAATGGGCTATCTGTGCTCTGCCCACCACGGATTCTAGCGTTGTAAGTCTGCAGACATACCGCTGTGCCACTGATAAGATTATGTTAAAATATAGTCAGAAGTACTATAAGCTTTTTACTAGTGTTTCTTATCTTTTTTTATGGTAAAAGTTTTAACATGGTGCCAATGGCGATAAAAATATCTTATTTTGAGTTTAGGTTTTGAGTTAATTACCTAATATACCAAAAACTTTTCTCCGTATTATAGGTCAAAAATTCGCCTTTTTTTTTCTTAGTGGTATGTACGTTTATTTTCCATTCATTTCTGTTCAATATTTGTAACGAGAGGTAATCCTCAGTATGAACCTAGTATTTGATTTAGATTATGCCATTAGTCGTGGTAGGATAATCTGTTCAGAGAAAATAATCTTAGATAGATCCGATCCGCTTCTCATGATTTCGTGGAAAATTTAAAAAAGGAAAAAAACGATAGGGAATCAAAGCATCTAAAGCTTTGACACGTACGATGCTATAAAACGTCTAGAAGATTTATATGACAACCCGAGTCAAAACTATTGAGTTAAGAATAGCAAAATCTTTCTGATCATATCACGTATTTTGTATTCTGGAAGTGGAACAATTTATAAAGCTTTAACACTTTGTATATGAAATGAAAAAATAAATTATTTTACAAACATTTCTGACAGCGAACTAATACTAAAAAAATGAAAAATCACCTCTTACTGTTTCAGGAAACAAAAAACACATTTGGACTTAAATACCTACGATAAAACACCCTATCGTATCATTTACACAGTATGATACTACAAGCCACACATGACTATTCCCATGCGTTTGCTTGATTAAAGTTAATAATGATATTTCTTTCACGTTAATTGATTATAATTACTGCATTCTCAAAATATGGAGTAGTATGTTCTGTCTCGCGGGTTCGAATCCCCGTTCCACCAAACATGCTCGCCCTTTCAGCCGTGAGGGCGTTATAATGTGACGGTCAATGGCCTTCCCTCTAGTCTTACACTGCTAAATTAGGGATGGCTAGGGCAGATAGCCCTCGTGTAGCTTTGCACGAAATTCAAAACAAACCAAACTTATTTCACCCACATATTGCGAGTCGAGCGCCCTAACCACCTGGCCATGCCGGGCCTCTGAAATAAGTGACATTTGTACGTTTGTATACGAGATTATAATTGCGATGTCGTTATCGGTTTTGAGTTTTACTTAGATATTCGATAAAAATACCGAGGTTTTTATTGCACCGAAATACATTTAGGAACGTTTAAGTCGTTTCGGGATAGCTTATATTTTCTGTATGTTTCTACTGCTGTTTGTTGCCGGTTCTATTTTGCAATTATCATAACATATTCTGGACCCGTTGTAAGGTTAATATGACGGTGAATCCCACTATTCGTTGGTAAAAAAAAAGTAGCCCAAGAGTTGGCGGTGGGTGGTGTTGACTAGCTGCCTTCCCCCTAGTCTATCAGTGCTCAATTAGGGACGGCTAGCGCAGATAGGCTTGTGTAGCTTTGCGCGAAATTCCAAACAAGTGTTATGAAATATTTTTGACAACCAACGAGTGCGAGCGTTTCAGATGCTTCAAGTCACATAGAGATATTTACATTGTTATTTTTAAAACTTTCGTCAGTGTACGTGTACGTGCACAATATGCTATTACTCTTTCGTCAGTGTCCGTGTATGTGCACAATATACTACATTGATGAATATCGATGCAGATGTAGGTTTGGCCAGAATGCGACATAAATAATCCTCACCCATCAAAGCCAGAAGAAGATAAAACACCTGTAAATACTGATTTATAAATATCTTAATTTACAAAATGCATAAATAATATGGAAATCTGTAATATTTAATGGATATCACTTAAAACTTTCTATATGAGCCCCCTTTAACTTCTTAAATCTTACAATTCACTTGAACATTACCAAAAGTCGTAAATTATGATTTAAAGCTATGCTAAAAAAAGTTAATTAGATAGTGTTCAAATAATTATTTTTGAATCTAAGTTTGCCCCCCTCCAGTGGCACAGTGGTATATCTACGGACTAATACTGCTAGAAACCGAGTTTGAATACCCGTGGTGGGCAGAGTACAGATAGCCCTTTGTGCAACTTTGTACTTAATACATACAAAAAACAACAACGACGAATCTAAATTTGTTTGTCTAAGAATACGGTGTTTTATCTTAAAGATAGTTACAATAATAAAAGAAAATGAATCCAGTCATGAAGTCATTGGCTATGATTGCGTTTGTAAAATTGCGTAAACAGGTTTAAACCTCTTGGAAGGGCTTAAATATTTTTTCCAATTTCCAAGAAACATTTATACGTCCATGAGGCGCTCTTAATGAGGAAATGTTAACAAATTAATTATATTAAAATTGATATATTTATTATATATGATTTATAACTTAATAGATTTAGCTTGACCTGTGTTTTGCCTCTAGAAAGAAATTAAGATACTGGCCAACAACGAAAGTAGATATGACCAATTTGAAATAGTTCAAAAACGTGCAGCTTAAAGCCAAACTAATTCTTGAAGTATTTGAAAATATAAACATATCGAAGTTGATTCCTTTTTAACCCTGAATTGAAATATTACACATGCTCTGTCCAATTAGAGTTATGCATATGCTTATTTTTGTAGTAATAATTGTAAAGTAAGCAAGTTAAGCAATCGCGATATCATAAAATTACAAGCTCTGAGAAAATGAAATGAAGATTAGAGTTTACTTTCGATGATTTTTGATAGATCTTCATCAGCCTGTGCTTATAATAGATTAAGAAAAGAGATGTTGTTACAATAAAGCTAAATCTGTAAGCTTCCTTTTGATATAAATAACCTGCGTTACAAACCTGAATTTCCAAATCGCTAATTAGCTTTACGCCTTTAAGCTGGTTATGGTCGAAACAGATTATAGTAAAATGAATTATTCATATTGTGTTAGGCAAAACTTTAACGTAAGCATGATCGTGTGGAAAGACATATTTCGTTTAGAGCGAACATTAAAAATGATTTTAGTTTTAAGCCTGTTTAATTTGCTTAATAGCCATAGGTTCTTTTATTTTTATTGTACACTCTTCTATAATTTAATAATTTTGCATTGTTGTGCCGAAGTTAACTTCAAATATTATGATGCTTACTTTATTAATTGATTATAAGTAAATGGATTAGACAGAAAAATAGAACTTTACTGCGTATTGTAGATCCCAATAACTTTAATAGGTTTCGTTGGTAGCTTTACAAAGTTTAATCCAGTTTTTATGCTTGTTACTTTTTAAGATATGGATCAGCGGTAAGTTTACAGACTTATAACGTTTAAATCCGGGGTTAGATTCCCTGTGGCGTACACATCGTAGACAGCATAATGTTTACTTTTATACTCAAACAGAACAAATTTTGTGACTATATTGAAAAGATTACAGTAAAGAAAATTTTATCCCATGAGAAACAAAATAAGTTTATGAAAATAATTTACTTTTACTTATTTAATTTTTTCACTCTAATTTCTTGTTCCATATAACCCAATAGTTTTGTTACACGTTACGTGCGGCATTTATGTGGTTGATTTGTGATTTGAATTGGGTTACTGAAAGTTTTCTACAGAAATCGTGAACGTGATCAAATTCCGTATTTTCTTTTCTGCTCTTTTTACGCTAGTTCCGTAACTGACAAATTGCAAAGAAAATATTTTCTCTTATCATTAAATTAATTCATCTAGATAGAGAACCGACTGTTTACTTGAAAGTTCTCATTCATATCTTTCCAGTGTTTCTTCCACTATATTAAAGTTAGTTTACGAAAGAGCATGACCTTATTTGTATTTGTTTAATACAGGAAAAAGAAAAGTTTTTCAACGAAAACAGGAATGGAAAGGAATGAATACATGTACGGTAAGATTAAAATGACTAAAGTACTACTAACACAAAATCTGTCGGAAGCTTAGGACTTGTTTCAATCTTGAGTTGTAATTATGGAAACCCAGAATGCATACTGCCTTCACATTAATACCAAATTAGAGATAAATGGATACGCGACAACATAAAAATCAATACTATAGGCTTTTGTAAAGGAAAGCATTCAGAGATGGAGTATAAGGAGAATGAACACGAGAAAAACATTTAATCAAATACGGCACGATAACAATAAGTTCAATGAAAGAGCAGTGATATACAGACCTGTAATTAAAGAATAAAGTATTATCAAAAATAATGTCTATGCGCGCTGAAGGGAATTGAAGATAATCAGACATCCACATTTATTTCCCACTAAGTTGAAAAACCATGAATCAATGTAACATTTCCTCTGACTGTGAAGTAAGAAATATCAGACCAGACAAAGAACAAAGGTTACAGATAAGGGTTTACTGCCAAAAACGAGCTTTCGACTGATCCTTACACGCTGTAGTTGAACCTATCAGATTATGAATATGTACAACTTTGTGTGTGTGTGTGTTTTCTTATAGCAAAGCCACATCGGGCTATCTGTTTTGTCCACCGAGGGGAATCGAACCGCTGATTTTAGCGTTGTAAATCCGAATACGTACCTTTGTCCCACTGGGGTACGAATATATATAAATTGTGAAGGTACCCGTGACAGCTGCTTGTAATGATTGTGTTGATTCAGACTATTTTCCATATACTGGTTTACCACAACTAAAGGCAACAATGAAGTAATAGCACATGGGTATTACTTCTTCCCTCCAGCTATACACTCACAGTCTGTACTTTCATGTATTTCAACTACTCCTTGTACTGAAATAATGTTAAGCAAATATTTAGTAAGACTCTGTGGTTATCAAATAATTTAATCTAAATGATTAAAAATAAAACACTGTGTGCACCAAGTTATATTTGCTATGACTCAAACTATTATTTGTGTATTCACTTTCTAAATATAACTTACGAATATTTCAACTCGACCACATCGATATATTAGCTTGATACTGCTAGCTAAACAGTGAAACAACAGGTCAAACTGTATTTCCAATCACAGCGTGAGTTTACTTGTAACTCTTATATCTTTCGTAAAAATTCGCTACCTGCCAAATATTTTAGTTTTGAAACTGAAACACTTACTCACTAGCATTAATGAAAATATCATAGCACCGTATCTTCAAATAATTCTTTACAGGCCAGTAATCACAATGAATTTTATAGCTTAAAGTCCTATCATCCAGAGCAAATCCTTTATTTACCTTCATATGTTGCATGATAGTTGTATTCTCAGTGTAATTGATCTATTTGTGTTTGAAAACACTTATGAATAACTTTATGTAATATTCATACATGTGTGCAACACCACACACCTATTTATTTACACATGTATATTGCCATATACTTATATCTAAGCACTACACATTATCACATATTCTAGTAGCTATAGATAGACTTCATCCAGCTCACAAGAATGGTAATATACATTGAAACTCCAATATCTATATAGTGATAGGTATGGTGCTGTAATATGCTGCCATCTGTCACTCGTTAAAATCAACTAATTTTCTCAACATCACAAAATTATCACTAGTAAAATTCAACCAAATTTTTTAGCTGGAATTCTCTCATCCAGGTTTAATACTTGTGCTTTCGCTATTGTATACATTAATAACAGTTAGATTAACCAAGAATAAATACACTGAGATCAGAGCCAGGAAATTCAATGAATGGAAAGGGTATCACCTTGTTTTGAGACAATGTGTTAGCATTTGCATATTGCAGCTCAAGACAATACAGTTCAACAAAGTCATGCTCCTGCAATTTTGATATCCAGCATGCAGTGACCTTTTCCAGATTTTTACATTTATAAGCTATTTCAGCTGTACATGGTCCACCTAGAAGGTGGACTTTCTAACACATTAATAGTATGAGTAGTTTTGAAAAAGACCACACTTCAAAAAGTTCTGTCTTTGTTGCACAATATCATTATTAAGGAACTGTAAACACATGACTAACATACACTATCTAGTGTTACACTATATCCTGCAACTATGATAATGTAACCATTATGCACACCTATGCCACTATCACTGGCATCAATATCCAACAAGAATTCACAGTCTTATTATCGACTTGCCAGAAATAGAGCTTTTACTAAAGTCTGCTTTAGGGATAGAAATGCTTGCTTACAATCCTCAGCCCATCTAAAATACAAATCAACTTTAGCAAATGCAGATAATCATGCTGCAATCTTGGAGAAGCCATAAAACATTGGTAATATGACACAAAACCAAAGAAATGCTTACTTCTTATTTGGTCCTAGGTTCAGGCCATGCTTAAGCTGCTGCAATCTTTGTAGGATCAGTAGATACTTCATATATTCCCATAATATGACCAAAAGTTCCACCTGCATGTGCACGAAACTACATTTTTTGGCTTTAACTTTAAACCTGACATTCTTATCCACTGAAGGATATATGATTCTGTCTTTTAATATCCATTAAATTTTGGCACTAGCTACATCCTTAGTGCTTCAAGGTGGCCTGCATGGTAGTTATTTAATCATGTGTGTATTATATATGTTGAGACAATGGTAAGCTACTTCTGTTAGACTCAGTTGACCATCTATTTCCACAAATACATTTGCATAATCAACCAACAGGTCACTGAACCTCTACCACCATATTAAATCATGATTACTTGAACAATCCTGAAAAGTGATCTCAGATGTGTCAGCAATTGGACGTAGTAAAATAGAAATAATTCTAGTGATAACACCTGGCATGCCAATGAACATACCAATTGCAGCTAGATAACTAACTGCCCTTAATGACAGAACAACTCTGGAACTTTACTTCACTGCATTACATTGTATTAATGCACTAGAACTCATCCATAGTAAGTAACAAAACACCATCTGTTCACATAGAGGTATTATGGGTCCATCCACAACAAACATATGTGCAATCCACTGTTCCTTGGCTCAGTGTGGCTAGCACTCTCTGATTTTTCCTCATAAAAAAAACAGTTCACCTGTTGCACAGGCAAAATTGATAGTTTCACAGTATGTTCATCCATGGGATACCATTACCAGCAACTTCTGCTGTGGACTTTTTCTCTGTTGGAAACTAGTCAAAGTCATGACTTCAAACTTTACCACTGCAGAAACTGCTCCTTTTAGGATAAGAAGATCACGCACATCCAAGTGATCCCACAGCCCCTCACTTGGGAGTATCTCTATTAACCTATGAAGGTATACTTTACCATGTAACCAGTGCAGAGTTTTCTGAGGGACCCCTCTTATGAGCTTTGAGCTTGGGTTGATGGACAGCTCAGTTCTCTATCAAGTTCAAATGTTGACACAACTAGGCTACAACTGTATCAAAGTTTCAGAGTTATGCTTTGCTTGAGGCTTGACTGCATCAATAGCTTAGGGTCAAACACTCCATTATCTGTTCTTGGATTGAATCATTCCTGGCAATAACTTGCCTGAAATGGTCCAGATCCTTTATTGGTGGTCCCTTTTCCTTTAAGAGTGATATTTGTTTAGCCTCTATTACAGCCATCTGTGGTTTTGTCATAAATCTCTCATTAACTGACTCTTAACCTAAATGTCTCAGGTGCAGCAGAGTGGGTTTGTATAAGGATACCCTATGTTTAAACAAAGGTTAGATCCCTTTCCTTGGGTTACATAATGAAAAGTTTCCACAGGTAACTCATCCGTTGGCTTTTCATGATTCTGGCAGCATATTTCACTTGTCTAAATAAACTCAACAATACTCTATGGATCACCACGTTTATTCGTCCATGCCTCTTGTCTCACCTGATGGAAAAACAGCCCCTACTGGTGGGCATAATCGACCAGTGACACTTCTAGTCTCTTTCAGCTGGTCACGATAACATCAACCATAGTCGTAGTTTAACCACTTTGTCTGAAAAAATGCCTAGAAGTCCTGTAGAGACTGTCCCATTGGGTCTAAGACTTGCCTAACTGTACACCACTGCGGTTATTCTTAGTCGCTTTTGCCTCCTGTGCACTGAGATTTAATTAAAGGGAAATAATTTGATCAGCTGTTCTAGGTGTACTAGATTTCGACAGTTCAGCTTCCGGGGTCTGTGGTTGCAGCGAGAAAAACATCATGGACTTTTGCATAATTTGTGAAAGTCCGATGTGTGATGTCCTGGATATCACTCAAATATCAATGTTGAATGTAAGGTGATAAAATAAACCAATAAAGAAAAAATCATGATAATAGAAATAAACATGTAATATAAAAAGGAAGAAAGAGACACCATATAATATCATCATACAAATCTATCAAGAGGATGACATCAATAAACAAAACAAAAAAGAACAATTTTTACATCTCTTCGTAGTAAACATTAATATATAGGTGGCAGAGGCATTACTATCTATACACACTTCACCATTCTAAAATTGTGATAGTAGAAATTCCGATCACGGCAACAACAAATTTGACTTTCACCTGAAGTAAGGCTTCAGTGTAAAAGCCACGACGTTGTCTCCCTCTAGAAAAAGGCAGAATAAATTGAATTGAGCTTAAACGGTACCACGTTTAATCAGCTTAAAAGTTACAATCATATCCTGACATATACAAAATCCCAAGAGAGCATTCTCAATAGAGGTTTTTATGAGTTATTGTGTGTCATAAATTCACCACCTAAGTATAATTACTTGCTGTTTGTGACTATTATATGTGTATGGGAATCTTTTGTGTATCTTAATAATTATTTCCATTACTGTATTTACACGCATTTAGAAAATAATATTCAGGTATATACGATTTTTCTCCCGGTCGCCTAGCTTCTAAGCGATATTTCAATTTGTACAAACAGTTTTGGAGAAATATATGTGATGCCCAAAGTCTCAAAATCATTGGTAGCATAAAACCTTACTCTTTGTCCTTCCTTTGACGTGCTGTTCAGGAGATTTCATTAATTTTAAACAACTTAAGATTCATGTTGTACATTCAGAAAGTTTTTAAATGCCAATTTAATCATTCTTCTTTTATAAGTATTGCACTTTTACCAATAAGTTAAGTTTGATTTTTTTTTGAAAAACTACAACTTTAGTTTAAAAGTTCCAAATGAAGATATTATCATTTATTACGAAAATTGTTTATTAACAGGTACAAATTGGAATGATATTGAGCTTTTGTATTGTGGAAAATTATTTCAGAATTATCAAAAGTAATGAAAATATCGGATGCTTGGTGACAACGTTATGCGACATAAAAAGTTATGCTGCTTTTCTGTAATTTGTAGCCCCCCAGTAGCACAGCGGTATGTCTGTGAACTTACAACGCTAGAATCCGGGTTTCGATACCCGTGGTGGGTAGAGCACAGATAGCCCATTAATTACAAACAAACTGTAATTTGTAAAAAATACTATGTAAACGTTATCCTCCACCAGTTATGAATTTTATGCCGTAAATCAAAATACGAAAACAAATAAGTTAAACTGTTTCCCTATTACGCCCCATCATAAAGATGTATATTTAATGTCTGTAAAACTAGTAAATAACAGAATGTACTCGAAAATTCTTCAGAATTAACATTTTAGATGTTAGCGTAGCTTCTTCATTCAAATCAACCTTATCATTTTTTTAATCTCACGTTTCTGAATTTATTCGTGATCAAATAAGAGTATAGTTGTTGTAATTCTGGTTCTTATATGCATCACAATGGTTCTTTTAGTGGTTGGGCAAACACACAGTGCTAAGATATAATTTCCTAATAACTTAAGTATTTAAATTCTGTGCGTTTGTTTGTCTGCGAAAGATTATAGTAAAAGATATAATAATTGAATTCTAATTATCAGAAATTCATGTAAAAAATCAAAACTTCTTTTGGTGTAGCTAATATAAAAAAAATGTCCAAAAATAGAAAATCTATATTCAGCTTAAACCATTCTCTGTTTTAAAGAAAACTTTGATTTATTTTCTCGATATTGTTATGGTTTTCGTAAGAGCAAATCGACACAACAAGTTATTCACGTTTTATGTGAAAGTATTATAGATAGAGTGGAGAAAATTGAATTTTCCATGGAATCGTCTTTAGACTTATCTAAAGCATTTAACTGTGTCAATCATAAGTTGTTGTTAAAAATATAAAGTATGGGAATAGGAGGTAAATTGGTTGGATAATTATTTTAAAAAAAGAATCTCAATAGTTGATATCGATAACAAATATTCTGATTAATTAATAAATTAAAGAGGCCCCTAGTGTTAGAAAAACACGTAGGTTCAAGAAGTCTTGATATAAATGAGTAAAAACCTTATAACTCGAGCGCTGTCGAAAGGTGGATATTTCTTCTTCAGGGTTAAGTGGGAATGTTGGTGTAATCGAATGAGTGATATATATAAAGGTAGTTTAGTGACGTCATGAAGGCCATCCGGTTTTCCAGGAAATGTTTAGTTTATTTCTCTATGTAGTGTCGTAAGCGTCTTATTTCCGGTACAGCGTAACCGATTGCAAGAGTATATGTGAGAAGGTGTTAGGGATATTTTACTTTAGAAATGGCTAAATATATGTAAAATAAAGATGACACCTGGAAACTGATTGAAAAAGATACGTTATAGTAAGTTTTAGAAAATTCACTGTTCACATTACATGAAAAAAATATGTAAAGAATAAAAATAATTTTTCTGACAGGTGATGAACCCAATGAACGGAGATCACTAATTCCAGGATCTAGATTAATTCCGATCACGATTAAACATTTATGAAATAAATAATTATTTAGTATGTTATTTTATGCTTGTGATAAAAATAAATAAATTAATATATCCAATCTCCAAACTTTTTTAAATAACAAAAACATGTACTGTCATGATACAAGAATTAATGCTGATTTGCAAATATCATTAAAAAAATATCAGTAGGTCAGTATTAAACAACTTATGTAGGCGTAAATATTTGAATGAAATACCAAATAGTATAACAGAAGTGAACTGTTTAGAAAAGTTTAAGGTTTGTTTCAAAAACTACCTGTAAAATTTGTGATTTACTTAGTTATGTTTACAGTTAATTAAAAAATAAAAATATTACGATACAGTTATCATTTAGCGTTAACAAATATATTACATGCTGTAACTTTTTTGTATTTATATATGTATATATGAAATAAAAATATTACGATACAATTATCAGTTAGTGTTAACAAATATATTACATGCTGTAACTGATATATATATATATATGTGTGTGTACGTGTGTATGTTTCTTTTCTTTTTTAATTATTGATACTTCTTTCCTGTTAGAGGAAATGCGCTTTGTATAAACATTCTCCTTTTTGCTATCTTTGTGTGTGTCTCGTTTTCATATACTAGATTTATTGTAGTTAGAAAAAAGTATTACTTATTTCAAACGCATTGTATGTGAATAAAATTGAATTGAATTGAACAAGTAACCTTTCAAAAGATGCTTCTTTCTCTGTCCATGACGACTTACTATTATCAAACAACCTTCACGTAATTCTGCAACATTACTCTTCCGGCACTGACTTAAATCACGGCCCAGACTAGGCTCAGAGAAGACTAGCAGTTCAATCTCACGAATTCAGGCACAGCTGTACTTTCATCGAAACAGAAGGACACGTGGAACGATATTTCGTGGAAAAAGTAACTTCTCATAAATCTAAGTGTGCTTTGAACTATGTACATACACGTATAGCTTGGTCACGTTGAGTTAAATGGCATATGATTCATTAATGAGCAATGGTGGAATATACATGGTTTTAATAATAATGATTTTGGCGGGAATGTGAAGAAGTAGATTCTCCTTTATAGTGATGTTCTATTTAATGCAATTTGTAATAACACAAACTAGTAGTCTGGATATTAGCCTGCTTATCGTGGTTTCTATAGTCCAGTTGTAAATATACTTTTAGTCTGTGTATAGCTAACAATTTAGGAATAGATAACCTTGTGGGCCACATTATTTTTGAACCTCCATAACCTTTTTAACCTACATCATAAATCACGTGATTAGTTGCTAGTTACCACTTTATTGTAATTTCTGATAACAGCCTTCATTGTTGCTTTTCGAGCGTGTTTTTTAGGCGCGTGCGAAGTTTTCAGTTATTTCTGAATAATTGTTTGTTTGTTTGTAATTAAGCACAAAGCTACACAATGGGTTATCTGTGCT
>NW_013665688.1:193645-195567 GCF_000517525.1 Limulus polyphemus
GTTTACAGAAAAAAAAAAGTATATATATATAATGTTCAGCAACTTCGACGTTCGTGCATTGAATGTAATCAAACTTGAGAGCGCAAGATATCATTTGTACAATTTAAAAGCACAAAATGGTATTTACACTCTTGGACATAAGCACATTTTAATGTTTTAACTTTTTTTTAGAAATGTGTAGTATTAGTTTATATTGTATCATACGTGTTAAAAGGTAAGTATGAATTTCTTTGTTTACTATTCTTCTTAGCTGCTAGTATATTACTAGACAGAATTTACTTAATAGTTTATTGTTGTTTGTCAAAAAACACGGAAAAAACTATTTTTTGAATTATACAATGTTTCACTGGCTTACCGAAGAGCGATATAGTGTTTAGCCAGGTATTAGATTATTGCAACAAATACATTGATAAATATTTCTACACCGCTGGTTTTTTTTTTCCTTTATCAGTCATGGTGTATGTTCGTAAACAATTCTTCGGATCATGCAGTCTTTGCATACTTTCATAGTGAAGCACTGGACATTAATCTGTATTTCTTTTAAATTGAGAACTCGAGGGTCACCGGTTCGAATCCCCATCCCACCAAACATGCTCGCCCTTTCAGCCATGAAGGCGTTATAATGTGATGGTCAATCCCACTATTCGTTGGTAAAAGAATAACCCAAGAGTTGGCGGTCGGTGGTGATGACTAGCTGCCTTCCCTCTAGTCTTTCACTGCTAAATTAGGGACGGTTAGTGAAGATAGCCCTCGTATAGCTTTGCACGAACAACAGCCAATTAATTAAGAACTCAAATGCTCTTAATAAAAAAACTTTTTCTTTTACTAAATAATGTATGAGAAGTTGTGAGCGGTTTGCAGAAAAGCAGAAAAATGCGTCTTTGATTTTTGAGCAACTTAACCATCATATCTTAAATATTTTCCCATTTTTAAAATTACTTTATAACAATTACAAGTAAAATATTTCTACTTTTGTGTGGAAAATACAAGCAGGTAACTTCTATTAGGTGACCACATATTTTTATTTTACAAATTTCTGGTTATAACCTGAATCATTGGCTAGTGCATTTTATTCCTTTTCATTGTTTTTTCTTTTCTCATGTTTGATTTAGAAGTCCTTCTAAAACAACTCCTGCTTTTGCGTTGCCCCCCAGTAGCACAGCGGTATGTCTGCGGACTTACAATGCTAGAAATCGGGTTTAGATACCTGTTGTGGGCAGAGCACAGATAGCCCATTGTGTAGCTTTGTGCATAATTACAAATAAACAATAAGCTTTTTCGTTATACGTATTCAGTGAAACATGATTTTTTGTTGTAAATTAATTCATGGCTGACCTTCAATTAACAGTACATTTTTTGTTTCTCTCTTAGTTACAGAGTCACTGGCGACTTTCAAGAACGAGCTCCTACTCTCAACTAATGCTTGTTTTCTCTAACTCTGTTGTACTTTTTGAAGAAACATATCTATATCTTCTACTCTTCTATATCTACACTCATTTCAAAAATCACACTCATAATTTTCTACAATTAATTTCATGGAAGTTACTTCGTAACTGGTTCTGGATACTGGAGATTTGAAAGCAGAGCTGTGAACAGCAATACCACTGGTTCTAAAATTACCACTGCAACGTACTGAAAGTATAGAGTTGGTCGGTGATCGCAGTATTTTGACACTACCGATCTCTTAGTTATCATTGTAGGTTTTGAATATTAAGTTAGAAAATAATGCTTTCTTTTATACGGGACTTCCGAGAGCCATCATGATCCCCAAAGAAGAACTGATATGTGCATCCCCACCTCACCCCGAAAGTGTTTTGGAATGATGCCGGGTAAACGCATAAATGATTTAAGGAACAGTTAATGTTTGCTTACTGATTTGGTACATTCTGTAAACATGTTTGTACATTCTGTAAACATGTTTG
>NW_013665688.1:196186-212342 GCF_000517525.1 Limulus polyphemus
CTTATATATATATATATATATATATACACTACTATAATGATGTCAATACAATATTTCTAAATGCTTTTAATCTTGTAATGGACGAGTCCTTGTGCGAGTTCACTAGTGCCACGTTGTCTCACGCTGGCCGAAGCTACAAATTAGTGCCATAAAGATAGCAGATCTCGTGTAAACAGTTGACAGGTGTGCTTAAACATTTTCATAATTTATCTAACCCCCTCTATAAAAGAAAATTTAAGACCTTCTATCAAAACATTCAACGCATTTCCGCATTTTAATGCGAACCAGAGAAAGCAATGAACAGTTAATCAGTAACCTAACAAGATTAAAATGAATGTTTGTTGAATTTCGCGCAAAGCTACTTGAAGGCTATCTGCAATAGTCGACTCTGATTTCGCAGAGGTAGACTAGAGGGAAGGCAGATAGTCAACATCATCCACCGTCAACTCTTGGTCTACTCATTAACAATGAAAAGTGGAATTGAGCGTCACAAAATAACGCTCCCCATGGCTGATAGGCTGGCATGTTCTGTGACAGGATTCGAACCTCGACCCGTAGATTGCGAGTCGAACGTTATACCTACAAGGCCATGCCAATAGAAAATGAATGTTTAATTTTTATTACAGCTCAAAAACTCCCAAGTGACGTGAAAACGAGAAAACTGTGTTAATTGCGCAGCCAAGAGTATCATGTTTTGTTAAGAACCAAGTCATTTTCAGATCATACATCTTTTAGAAGTCTATGTTATTCAGTTAAAATGCTTATTATCCTTTCTTTACGTCAGCTTTGAATAGGTTGGTGAACGTGAGAGTAGCTTTACACTAATATATTATAGAAGCTGAATGGAGGTTTGTAGTTGGTTTGTAATTGACAGATCTTGTCAACCTCTCCTTTCCTAAAATGTACATATATACTTTGTGGTTTGTGAGGTTGAGAATGTATCTGTCCAATATGAGGGTTTCGGGTTCGCATCCCCGTGCACCAAATATGCTCGCTCTTTTAGCCGCGAAGGTGTTATAATGTGACGGTCAATCCCACTATGCGTGGGTAAAAGAGTAGCCCAAGCGGTTGGTAGTGGGTGATGATGACTATCTGCCTTCCCTCTAGTCTATCATTGCTAAATTAGAGATGGCTAACGCAGATATCCTTCGTGTAGCTTTGCGCGAAATTCAAACCAAACCTACGCCAGTGTTGGTAGGGAAATATAATGTTGTTTGACTAGACATCGATATGGGGATACTACAGAGGTATATCGTAAAATGAAATTTTAAATAAAGTGATGTATTAAAATTTGTTATATATGTAATACCAAGATCCGGTGCCGCGAAAAACTTGGCCATGACATGGCAACGCCTTCTTATTTTTATTACTGATTTGACAACTGATTACTTTTACACTTTCTGTTGTTGTTAATATGCGTCGTAGGTACAGTGCATGAACGTAATAGATCATAAAGACGACAAACATGGTATGTTCCTTTCTTTCTTTTTTTGTGTTCACCACATTGTTTGTTTGTAGTTATGCACAAACCTACACACTGGGCTATCTGTGCTCTGCCAACCATGGGTATCGAAACCCGGTTTCTAGCGTTGTAAGTCCACAGACATACCGCTGTGCCCCTGGGGGGGGGTGTTCATCACATACTCTGTCAGCTACTACTGTTTCCATGCTTCCTGATATTCGATTGAAAATCTGAAAGTTGTGTTGAAATCAGATCAACTAATGTAGCTAAACTGTTTACTAATAATTACTATTGCGCTTTGTGCGCTTTTTTGATTATATATTTCATAACTTTTTTCGGCCCAACTTTTAGTAAAATATCCTACTTTTTTGCGGCGATGGATCTTAAATTAATTGTTATGTGACGTTACATGTAATTATATAAAGGATTAGATTTTGGTTTATTTTGCTTAAATACGAACTTTGGGGAAACTGAAAGGAGGGCTTATTCTCGATTTTACACACTAAAAGAATGAATACCATTGTTTTTGTATTTACACAGATTGAAGAGAACTGACGGAAATGGCAAATAGATTACTAAGCACTGCATGATAATCAGTGCTATTGGAGACGAGTGAGAGAGCTAGTCCATTAAAATTCCCCCGAATTTCTTAACATGACTTTTGTGAATGCCAAATGAATTGAAGCAATAATATGCATCTTTTTTTGACAGTTAAATTTGCACATAAGTAAAGAAAGTATGATTAAGTTCTTTTTACTTTATTCTATCCCATACAATATGACATCTATATCTCAATAAACAGAAGCACCTTTACAAGTTATTGGTGCTGCCCTCTACAGTCTTACGAATGCAATCAATATTCCCTGCTTCATTTAAAGGAGTAAAACTTCTAGCCCGAAGCACATATTTATAAGCTGGCGAGTCGTGAGGTGAAGCCGTAGTATTTTCAAACTATCTTATCTAGGTGTGTGAGCTAAACCTGTTCGTCTCATCTGTGGTATATGCGAATAATGGTTCTGAATAAATCTTTTTTACTATTTTTAAGTGAAAAATTAAATAGAAGTGGGTGCATTAATTTGGCTCTTGTTTTATGTTTATGACAACTTCCAACTTTTTTCACACTTCTTTATCCTATACATTTTCATCATGGTTCTATCAAGAAATTTCAAAAGCTTTCTAGGTGGTGTCTTGTGTCTTAGTCTACTGTGGTCCCATACTGCTTCAATATGGCTCAAACAAAAACCAGCAAATAACGAACAACCATTTGGTAAGTTATGTACAAATGCATATATATATATTTACTCTTTGATGATCTTGTAATTGACGTACTTAAAGTGGTTGAAGTATTTAAGCCTGTCGTTTAATTGATGTAGTTATCAAAGCTATTTACAGAGCTATTTTATTAAAAGAAAACGAAGAAAATCTAGACTTCAGATGTAATGCATGCGTAGTTAGAAACGTTATTATTGGACAAGAGATACTTACTCTAGGATATTGGTTAACTTGATGGTACTAGAATAACATTTCTAGTATGACGAACAAGTGGGAGCTTATTATTCGCAGAGACAATGTAAACATTACCAAAGAGTAAACAAGATAGAGCCCCTAAACATATATATATATATATATATTGCTATCAAACTTGCTTAAATATTTCGACTTTACCTTTGTCATGAGAGCTATTGCCATTGAATACTTATTTCATTTAAAAAATTAATATACAAGATATAAAACTTCCAAACAGTCTTCAGTAGTTTTCGTGAAGGAACATATCAATAACTCCCAAGTGATTGAAGTTAATATTTATTGGTAGATATAAAACTTCCAAATAGTCTTCAGTAGTTTTGTGAAAGAACATATCAATAACTCCCAAATGACTAAAGTTAATATTTATTGGTTGATATAAAATTTCCAAATAGTCTTCAGTAGTTTTTGTGAAGGAATATATCAAAACTCCCAAATGATTAAAGTTAATATGTGTTGGTAGATATAAAACTGTCCAAATAGTCTTCAGTAGTTTTTGTGAAGGAACATATCAATAACTCCCAAATGATTAAAGTTAATATGTGTTGGTAGATATAAAACTTCCAAATAGTCTTCAGTAGTTTTTGTGAAGGAACATATCAATAACTCCCAAGTGACTGAAGTTAATATTTATTAGTAGATATAGAACTTCCAAATAGTCTTCAGTAGTTTTGTGAAGGAACATATGAACAACTCACAAGTAGCTAAACGGTACGCTTGAGGGTTATACGTTAAAAACTGTGGTTCGATACCCATAGTAGGCACAGCGCAGATAACTCATTATGTAGCTTTGCGCTTAAACGAATCAAACAAACATATCAAGAATGATTTATTTTTATTCCTCGCAAGTTTATTTGTTTGTCCCGGATATTCGCGCGAAGCTACACAAAGGTTATCTGCCGTCCTTAATCCTGAACTGATAAACTACACGGAAGGCAGTTACTCAACAGCACCCACCGCGAACTCTTGGGCTAACACAAAGGTTATCTGCCGTCCTTAATCTTGAACTGATAAACTACACGGAAGGCAGTTACTCAACAGCACCCACCGCGAACTCTTGGGCTAACACAAAAGTTATCTGCCGTCCTTAATATTGAACTGATAAACTACACGGAAGGCAGTTAGTCAACAGCACCAACCGCGAACTCTTGGGCTAACACAAAGGTTATCTGCCGTCCTTAATCTTGAACTGATAAACTACACGGAAGGCAGTTACTCAACAGCACCCACCGCGAACTCTTGGGCTAACACAAAAGTTATCTGCCGTCCTTAATATTGAACTGATAAACTACACGGAAGGCAGTTACTCAACAGCACCCACCGCGAACTCTTGGGCTAACACAAAGGTTATTTGCCGTCCTTAATCTTGAATTGATAAACTACACGGAAGGCAGTTAGTCAACAGCATCCACCGTGAACTCTTAGGCTAAACATATCTATATAATCGCATAGTGGGACTTGCCGTAACTTTTATAGCGGGTCGTGAAACCTCTGATCATTTGGTTACGTCCAGTCATGCACGCAACTAACTACATGTTCCCACAAAGATACATTTCTCTGTAGCATATCTGTCTGTATGTAAATATTTAACATCGCATTAGATTTTTAGTACTATTTTCGTTGTACGGAAATTAAATTCCGTGTTTATCTACTACACTAATTTCCATAAATCTGAAGTTTCAGTTGTTGTTGTTGTTTTTTCTAGTCACTTGCGTTTATCCGAGTGTGTCTACGATAATATTACGTTGTCTTACTTGCTCGTCATTATATTCCCAACTCTGAGAAACATTGATATCCTGTGCCCAACTTCAACAGCTGTAACAAGGCACATATAAATATAACATTACTATTCTTAGAATACAGAGGTTACCCTGGGAGCATTACATATAAATATAACATTACTATTCTTAGAATACAGAGATTACCCTGGGAGCATCACATATAAATATAAAATTACTATTCTTAGAATACAGAGGTTACCCTGGGAGCATCACATATAAACATAACATTACTATTCTTAGAATACAGAGGTTACCCTGGGAGCATTAACGAATTTCTTTCACACCTTAATATTTGTCAGTCTTGCTTTCCGTAATATTCACTTTTATCCTGGATTTTACACACAGTTCTCATGATGTGAATTTGTCAGGTAGTTCATGGTTTCGATATAGATGTAACGCAACGACCATAAACACGTTGTTTTACGGGCAATTAAGTAATTGTCATAGTTTGTCGCAAATGTTTGGACTGCTAGTATATAAAACATATTCGTAAATAGCTACAAAACAACGAAATTATTTAGCGAACAAATGAGCAGTTATAACTGGAGAAAAAAAAAATTCAAATCAAGAACGTCATAAATTCCTTATCTTCAACTTAAATTTTAAAAAGTCAGATAAACAGCTATGATCTAGCCCTTTTTTCAAACGTTCCACTACGTTTAATCTCATACGTCCGGTATATGTTTGTAAACAGTTGTGTATAATGGGAAAAAAAAAGAGTACAATACAACAGCATATTTAGTATACCTTGCATGATTATCTAAATTTAATATAACTAGCCGGAATACGAATAGCGTCGTACATATAGGACAGACAAGTGAAACTTGGGTATACAAGCTACGCCTTATAAATCCTAAAATGTGTTCCTAGGGGGAGTGGTGATGGAACTACACCATCTGTTAAATTCTGAAACACAAACACGCGTATGTAATTAAAGGAGTCACATACTGTATAAGGTTAGAATACTAGAATGTGATAATAAAGGTTTGTCCGAAAGACATTTAAAGACTCAAAATTACTTAAAGGGTTTACAACATTTGCATTCTTGCAACTTCGATAACTTTCAAATGTTATAAAATAGGTACACAGTCCAAAAATTAAATACGACTGTGATGTTTATAAATCCCTTAAACATCTGTACCGCTGTAGCTAAATGTGTGTTGTCGAGTAATTTACCGCAGATTTCCTTGATCTATGTCATTGGAAAATAGTTTAAACATTTTTCAAGAAATCCAGATAGAGCAATCTAGGGGTTATTTTCTTTAGAAGACTATATACTAGATTTTATTGCAGCTTGCGTTATAGATCGAGAAATTAATGGCGTGATAACGTGATTTGTCGAGCGCCGACTTAAGAGTACCACACAACTTTATATTCCATTAAGTAAATTCAAGATAAACGCCCTTTAAGCGCGAATATGGATTTAATGGGCTACTCTCATTGTGGTTTTGAAAAAAGATAAAGGAAGACGTTGTGTGATATGTTTCTTAGAAATTTGTCATGGCTCTATCATCTCTGGCAAAGAGGGCTAAAGTGTAATGGTTTTGAAGACAAGGGTGGTGACTCACTTTGCTAATGGTTAAAAGTATCCAAAACTTATTATCGTTGAACTTGTTGAACAATATTTTTTAAAGTAGATATCTCTTTTGGAACCTTGTTTTTTTTTTTTTTTGAGTGAAATTTATGTAGTCTTTATACCCTTTATATTGTTTCTGAACTTTTGATAAAGCCAGTTTTCGACCTTTTATATCTATTTTCGTTTGGCCAACAATGAAACACACGAAACATTCATTCCCTATTGTAGCAATATAAAAGATCCATTTTTATGTTACGTTGTTGCTTACAAATTCAGAAATAATAGCACTACGCTTACAAAAAAAAAATGTGAGTGCACAAAGTGAGATTTAGAATTTCTTGTGTTCAACTACTAAAATTATTTCTTAATAATTATAAATTGTACATTAGTGAACTGACTTTATGAAAGATGTAAAAGATCTGGAGGTAATTCTTGTCTATAAATGAATTGTTATTCAGTGTTATTGAATGATGTAGTGGATCAATTCAAAAATTGTCCACACTAACTGTTTCTAATTTTGAAATAGCAGATTAGAGTGAATGGAACTAGTCAACAGCACCCACCATTAACTCTTGAACTGCTATAATCGAATAATGGGACTTGAAGAACAGAAGTCGTTCAAAACGTCGCTGGAATAAATTGAGCTTTGTTTGAAATTGATGTTGTGTTTTTGAAAAATACATTACATTTTGAGTGTCGTCGCTCTTGTAACGCAATCATAAATGATGTTTGTAATGCTGAGATAAGTTATATGGAAATTGTTAATGTGTCTTAACTGATTGTTTGGCATGTGCAATTCTAGCCGTTTTACCGTTTTATACACGTTTTGTAAAGTGTATTGCTTTATTATCGTTTTGGAGTAAACTTCTAAAGGTTTCGCCAGACATAAAATACGATACCTATCGGACTAGCTAAGTACGTACATTTTATACTTACAAAACATAAAGTTAAGTCGTTTTGAATTTGTTCGACGTTTCTGGTTTTGAGGGACAATAATTTTATACTTACAAAAAAAATAAAGTTAAGTCGTTTTGAATTTGTTCTACGTTTCTGTTTTGTAGGGACAATAATTTTTTATACTTACAAAAAAATAAAGTTAAGTCGTTTTGGATTTGTTCTACGTTTCTGGTTTTGAGGGACAATAATTTTATACTTACAAAAAAATAAAGTTAAGTCGTTTTGAATTTGTTCTACGTTTCTGGTTTTGAGGGACAATAATTTTATACTTACAAAAAAATAAAGTTAAGTCGTTTTGGATTTGTTCTACGTTTCTGGTTTTGAGGGACAATAATTTTATACTTACAAAAAATAAAATTAAGTCGTTTTGAATTTGTTCTACTTTTCTGGTTTGAGAGACTATCAGTTCTATTAGCTTTTCCTGAATTTATAGAAAAGAAAATCAGAGAAAGTTCACAATTAGAGTGATAGATAAAAGGGAAAGTTACAACGTTTGAAGCGTTTTTTACTCATCTTTTTAAATAGTAATTAGCTTATAAAACACAGTCCTTTAATTATCAATGGAAGTACATATAGAACCCACTGTTTTTTTAAACACATTTTTCTAAACTATTTGTGCACCAAGTTTTTGTGTATCCATGATTTTGTTGGTTAAAGGGTTCCTTATAATATACTAGTCATATAACAAATTTAAACAAAAATATCAGCACTATTGCAGTTAATTCCATTAATTACTGCTGAGGGTCTCTTATGTGTTTTCAAAAGAAAATGATTTTTTTTCACACATTTTGATTGGTCAGTTGTTTTCATTGATGTTGTATATATATATAATCAAAAATATAAAATAACTCAATATGATGCAACATATGCTCCCTACCAGTAGTAAACGGTATTAAACATGTTGGTAATTTGACAGTTAATCAAAAACACTACCTCATTGCACGTGTTCAGTAAAAAGCACCATTTATAGATATGCAAAAGAGACAATCTTCTCAAAGGCATAATCTTTGTTGAGCAGTTGAATACTCTAGAGAACGGGTAGGGTAAGTGCTTAAAAGTGTTTTTCTAATGGTAACTTGATGGCTATATAGTAGATCATTTGGTAAGAATTCTTGTTTAACGTTATTTCATTAGACGAAAGGTTCAGTCCTAAGATAAGTTGGTGGCAACATTTCTTGTTACACACGAGTAAGTACATATCTTTAACCTTTTATTAACGGTAGTCATTATTGTGTTTTCTCAATAGCAAACAAAACGGTAGTCTCAGTTGCAACACAATTTGAAGTAATCCCTTCTAGCAGCATGTTGGATCAAAAGCGGAAGTTGCTTCACCAGCTCTATAACAAAAGATACCACAAGGCAGAATGGTACAACAACTGTGGTTCCCTATGGGTCGTCAGGATTTTTTTTTGCATGACTGCCATAGCTTTATCAGTACCGCAGTTAGAGTAATACTCTCAAAAATGTCCTTGGCTTGATGGAATAAGCCCCTGTTTCAAATGAGGCGTGTCTGATCACTTGTTGTGGGAATATCTATATTCTGTTGTCAGACAGGACCATTGAATGCCTACAAGTTTAAGCCAACACCATAACAGATACAGACTGGTCGACAATGAGCAGTGAATGTTGCAGAATCTTCCAATTTAAATTGAGTTGGATATGACTGACAACCTGGGCAAGTGCAGTATGGCGACTGGTTCATAGAACCACTGACTTGGTGTAGCATGCTATATGTCATCAACGATACATGAGCACGAGATTGAATGTTTAGAGGATATTGAGGAAACCAGAACCTTACTCAACCTTGCTGTGTATCAGGGCTCACTGTTAAGCCAGTTAGCACAAACTTCGTTCTGCCAAATTGCGACAAGCTTCATCTTGGCAATGTTGTGCAGAGTGAAGATAGTTGTCTCTGATCTGGAGTTAAAATTTGGTTATCTTAGCAATGGACTTGCTTCAGAAACTGTCAGACAGTTTTTGCTTGTGCAACAGGCGAACTGCAGTAATAGAAAAATCATTCAGTGCCAGTTAGATTGGTCCAGAGTACAGTGAGCTGCATGCATGCATGCACGTTAAAAAAAATGTGGCAATTCCATTAATGTACAAGCTGTATGGATGATGTCTACTTTTGACCTTCTACTGTGTAAATAGAATTGACACATGAAGTGTCTCGTTTTCTGTCTGGAAAGCATGCTGAACTAAACAAACAATGATCGGTTTGAATGCAGGTGTTGTATCAGTGCTATTCTATAAATACAGACATTCGGCTATTCAGTTTCCAGCTGGAATATTCATTAACATTTTAACATTAGAAGTTGTAGCACAGACTAGCTGTATTACTGGTGTTGTAGTATTAATATGCAACGTTCAGAGCATCTGAAGTTAAGGATTCTACAAATAATCTGAACTCAATTGAATTGCTCAAGGAGTTTGTTGATGTATTTGTGGGATAAGATAGCTGATCGGTATAGACAACAATTATACATAAGCACAAGTGACGCATGACCAATAAAACAACTGCTGTTCAGCACACTAGACGTGAATTCTAGATATTGGCAAGTGGAAATGGATGACGAAAGTAGACCTAAGACTGCTTTCAGAACTCAAGAAGGAGTGTGTGAATTGTGCATCATGTCATTTCATCTTTGTAATGCCCCTACAATGTCAAAGTAGTTGATGGAGCTTACAGTTGTGTTGTTTGGCAAACATTACCACAACTACTTGTATAGTAGAGAGGTTACCATTTGAGTAGACCATGCATCATTGAGATGGCTAATAAACTTAAAAAACCTAGGTGTGGTTGTGAATTGTATAACCACACTAGAAGAATGTTGTTTTTTGTAGAACATCAACTATGTCAGCAGCACAGATAAACTGATAGATTATGTCACTAATCCATGAGATTATATCCATATGTAGAATATCCACACCCTGGACACCATGAATCAGTTAAAACTATGACAGTAGCATCAATGTTAAAAAATATAAAAGTGACAATCTTGCATTTAGACGGACATCATGGATGACCAATCAGAACCTTAAGGAAGAATAACCAAATAGTCTAGACAACCTGGGTGGTACGTGCAATGCAGTAAGGTCGCATACACCATCTTACACTTGCAAACATAGCACTAATGCACGAAAAATCTGGCATTTATATAGTCAGTTAAAAGTGAAGGATGGTGTGCTGTACCATTGTTAGTAACTACATAAACATGGTCATCAGCCTATGATGAAGTTTTAAAGAAGAAAATTATTTAGGCTTTGTATAATGCAAGCAAGAATTGCAGGGCACCAAAGAATGTCAAAATAACTATCACTAATGTGCAGAAGCAGTTTTCTGGACATGTTCCCCTAAAATCGTTGAGTGATGGTGTAGACGTTATACTGAGGGCTCTGCCCAGAGGAAAACTGGCTGCACCAGGAAAACTCAGATACAGAGTAGTGGGTTCACCTCTGAAGATAACTGACCTGGATATAACTGATTTTCTGCCCCAAACTGAAAAATGCCATTGTTATTTGTTGCTCTTTATTACTTCATTAAGTGGACCGAAGCTTATTTATTGGCTGCCATGTTAGTGAAGTCTGTTGCAGTTGTGTTTACTGAGCAATGGATTTCACATTTACGCATGGTTGGAGAGATCCACATGGATCAAGAAATTAACTTCAACAACCAATTGTTTGTAAAGCTGTGATGAGTGTTGGAAGTGGTAAAAATATGCACTTCACCATGTCGTCCTCAACCTAATGATTTCACAGAATGGGCAATGCAGACTGTCAAGTATATGCTTTTCAAGATTGATAACTTTGACTGAACTGATTAGGATGAGTGCCTACTATGTGTCATTATGGCATACTATAGAACTGGAACTGAGTAATAGTCAACTGCTAGTTCTCCAAGTCTCCCGATGTTTGAGCGAGAAGTACAGCTCTAAGAGAAGTACCACAGCATCCACACTACATGTGGAATGGTTGAATTCTACAATAGCCAATGGTCCCAAGTTCGTGCAGCAGCAGATGGGTAAAGCATCCATAGATCAAAATATATGTCACATAAAACAGTTGTGGAACAAAACTTCCAACCTAGTGACTAGGTAAAGTTATAATATGTGGCTGCAACGTGGAAACAACTTGTTTCTGACTGAACAGGTCCGTATTTTGTCTGTAGACAGTTTAATTAAATGAATTATGAGCTACAATGGTTGTGTGGCATGCATATTCATGTCAAACACATCATCAAGCTTATACTGTATCTCATTGATGAGCCTCTGAAGTATTGACTACTCCAGGAATCATTATGGATAAGCCAGTTGACTCAGAATACATTTTGTACCACGTTTGTGGATGTTTATCTCTAGCAAGTTCCTGAGCAAGCTTGCCATCTTGCACATAAGTCAGCATGATTGTATCTTATGCCTCTGTGAGATCATGCCTGATAGTCTGGTTGGTATATACCAGGCTTCTTAAAGAGCAGTCGAAATATGTACTCTAACTTTCCACAAGAAATGAACACAGACTGTGTAAGTCAGAGGAAGTATGTAACATTTTGCTAGGCTTTTCGTAGGTGTTTTTATATTTATCTAAAATAGTGAGTTTTGCATAATACTAGGTGGCAGTACTAATGAGTAAATATTGCAGTTCGGGCTAATTGCCGTGTTATGTCAGTGAACAGTGAAAGTAATTTTGCTGTCATTTCTTGCATGCCTACTACATTAGACTGTGTGTATTTTGTGGTGGGTAACTCGAAATGTAATTTGAATGAAAGTTGTTGGTAGAATTGGCTATTTTCGCTATATTCTAATGACATTGCTTCACCTTGGTAATCCTAACTCAATGGGTGGCATCTGTAGGTTTTATCTTAATGGCTTTTTCAAAAAGCATGTGTATCAAACCACTGGCACTCAATCGTTGCTATAGAAACGATGGAGCAAAATTAAACAGTGACGTCATGCGTTGGTTGTTATATGAAGTAGAAATATAAGTGTGTGTCTTCACACATGTTTTCCACTATATATTAAACCAGTTTGTGTGCGTACTAGATGTACTAGTGTAATATCCACAAAAGTACATCTCATTCAGGCAAATAGAGATTTTGGCTTGGAATATTTCGATTGGATGCACTTAATGGAAAACTTCAGTGATTAGTTTGCACTGCATTGGGACTAGAACACAGCATGGTCTCTATGTTCTTATGTAGGTTTGATCTCAAGTTAAATATTCAAGAACATGTGATTTTTACTGAAGGAAAGATACTGAGTTGCTGGAGAATCTACAACAAAGCGACTAAACTAAACAGTATGATACACCTATTGTTTTCGTTGATATTGGTCATTAAGGGCTATCTGCAGTTTTGGTAGCTGAGATATTCCTAAGTTATGTGACTTAATCTTCTAAAATATAATCACAATACGATAAATTGCCCATTCAGAATGAAATATATTATAATGTAACCATTGTTTTTCAGTAGTTTTGAATCTGAAATGCTTGTTTAGTACATATTCAATTCTGTTTTGACTTTGCAGTTATGACCTAATGCTTAGTCTCGATCGATGTTATATATGAACAATGTAGTCATTTCACATATTAATTATATTTAGTGGTATTATTGTGAACATTTGTGGATGTAATTTTGGATTTATTCGGGAAGTCACATTTTCACTTATTTATTCCAGTTATGTTTGACACCATAAAGCAAGTTAGGGTTTGAATTGCTCAGCCCCCGTGGATCAGGGACCATTTCTGCCAAGCTTCAGACTTCACTCTCCCAGTAAACCCGAAATTTTGATATAGGCAACAAGACACCACTGGGTGGCATTGGCTTATTTAGACGATAACTGGCCAGAGTTGAAGAGATCGCTGTACTGCTAGCATATGCAAAGCCTTAAGTACGGCAGTTTCAGATGCTGACCCTACAAAGCTTGCTTGATTGTGCACCTTGATGCTTGGTCAGCATGGTTCGTGTTTGCACCAGTGCAAACCTTGTTCCTATTACAACCACTTGGTTGTGCCTTTAATCCTATTTTACTGAATGAACTCCTAACATTCTTGTGGCTAAGCAACCTGAACATTTTCAAGCTTAGCTTTTTTGTAGAGCCAATAATCTTATGAATTGTCTGAATGTCTACTGCACATATGGGAAAAGTACAATGAACCATCCTTAGACCTTAGAATCAACTCAATAATTTAAAAACACATACTGTTGGTGCAAAGTGACATTGGATCACAAATCATTCAAGCAGCTGCCTTCCAAATTGTTGATGAGATAGTGTCTACTAGAGATGATATGAGTAATGATGATCTAGGACTCAACCATAGAAGAGATCCTGGAAAATAAGTACCTCATCAAAAGAGGCACCATGACGGTCTAACAGAAAATGCTTGCAGCCGGATCAGCTGTGGAACATAAGCTAAATGTTGCAAATATGTTAAAAACTACAATTTGATGTATATGGTATTTCATCATCAGCATTGTTTTGTACCTTGAGGTAATTTATATTTTCCTGTGAATTATACTTGAGCTTTTGATTTGTGATTTGTTTAAAATATGTTTGCCTTTTATAACTGGATTTTTTGTTTTCTCTAATTTGTAATGTGTTTTATGTTATAATGCAATTTGGCCAGCGTTGTTTAAAATTTTTATGGATTTTTTAAAAATATTATTGTATTTTTATTTTATGATTTAATTTTGATTTACTTTACCTTTAATTTTGTACTGTACTCCTGATTTGATGCATTTTGAGTATTAATTTTGTTTTTGAGTAACACTGATATATCACCATTTTTCTATTGCCTTTTTATAGGTGTATTGACATCGTTCGTGTCACCTGAGAAAAACAGTTGTAACATTTTACGACTATAACTTAATTTGTAATTTAGACATTAATTATAATTCTAAAGCTCAAGGCGAGGGTACTTTTGAAATAAGGAAAATGTGGTGGTTGTAAGGAATGGAATACTCATGAATTTCACCCTTCCATAATTTGTATTGAGTATATTTTTATTCAAGTACACTCGCGTAATATTTTTTCTACATATGCATGCAGTTTCTGCTTGTAAGTATGACACTTTCATTGACTGGTTGCCTCAAGGTTGTGAACATGCATGAGTTAGTTTTTTTGTACAAGTAAATACTGCATCTTTATTATGTTGGTGTGCTTCGTGTTATGTCCAACTATATCAAGGATACCAGAATATGTTTCTTAGTAGCTTTCACTTTGTCTGGTATAGTTGAGTTTTATGTTACGTCCTACAGAGTACAGAATACTAGACTCTTATTTTCGCAACCCTTCACTTTGTCTCGTACTGTATGTCAAGGTGCAGAGCACCAGTACATTATTATTGCTACCCTCCAGTCTGTTTGTTATTGTTATGTTTTATATTATGCACGTCAGGGTACAAAGCACCAGTATGTTATTCTTGCTACAATTCACTTTTTTATTGGTGTGTTTTTATTTTATATTCGTCAAAGTACAGAATTTTATTCTCACAATCCATCCATTTATATGACATTGAAACATATATTTCATACCCGAAAATATACACGATATAAAAATCTCATTTACCTATACCTCAGGGCATGTTTCATTATCTTGACTAAAAGTTGGGAGCTTTGTAAGTTTAATGTTATGTTAACTCTACGAATAATTTCTTAATAATTACTATTCGTAGTTTATGATAAAACTACAAAATATAACATGAACACTGGATGATTTTTGAAAAATTACAGGCATTAAAACACTACAAAGCAACTAAATTTTATTCTTCTAGCTATTTAAAAATACGTTATTCACAGTCAGTTATGGGAAAACTTGTGAAATAATATTTTTTAGTGAAAAGTATTCTAATTTTGTATCACTTACTTCCAAAAAGTATTACATTGTTGATTTCATAAGAACAAAACAAAAACAATTACATCCTCAAAACGAAACATAGTTTACTGAAAACGAACTCTTTCCAAAAGAACAAATCGGTTAAATATTTCTAAGAAAGAGTTAATAAATTTGCGTGCAATACACTTGTTTTGATTTAGTTTAGTTTTTTTTCAAAATATCTCATCTACATTGTTTGTCTGCACGCACTTTCAGCCCTGCTGCAGCAAGGTAAGAATGATTAATTGGCTTCTTCGACTAAGTAGACTGCAATCAATTACATTTTCTCAAAAGACCACTGGGCAACAGTTGTTATACTTAATCTAGCTGACGCTATTTTCTTCGTTGTTTCGAAGATATTGTAGGATGACATGACTGGATTGTTAGATGCTATTTAAGGAAACGATGAATCGATATAGATTACCGTGTTGCATCAAAACACTGCAAGTAAACAGAATATCTCACAGCTCATTCTGGGGAAGACATCAGGAAAAGCCAACTACCATAATTATCGTGGTTCGTATTTTAATGGAGGCAGGGTTAGATTACACGCCACCAGTTTCAACTCAAAATTTGGTTTGATAATAATATAAAATCACTAAGTACAATCATCCTCAATTCATATATGGTTCAAACAGGTAAGAATCAACCAAGCACCATACGTTCAACTACAAATTTCAAATAACACACAAGCTTAGTATAATAACTTTTAATTCATACTATCCACAAAGAAAAGATGGAAAAACATTCTTTAAATAGTCAAAAGATGCACATCATATAGTAATAAAGATTTCATATCTACATTTGCATCTATTGATTGCCAATAAAAAAGGGATAATAGATACATAACCATGCTGCATTTTTCGGTATATCTATGAAAAGCATGACATTGAAACTTATATATTTTTTTCTTGAAAGAGGAGTGTTTTTCTGCCAATTTCACGTTCTTTCGTCAGTTCACATTATATTTCTTTTTGTAAAACAACAG
>NW_013665688.1:213296-217193 GCF_000517525.1 Limulus polyphemus
ATATATTTTTTTCTTGAAAGAGGAGTGTTTTTCTGCCAATTTCACGTTCTTTCGTCAGTTCACATTATATTTCTTTTTGTAAAACAACAGTCATTATTGAAAAAAAAATGTAATAAATGTATTGTGGTATATTTCTAGTATGAAATGAAAAGGAAAGCTGTTTAAATTACCGTAGCAATTTATCATAAAATTACTTGTTTACTCCTGATGTATTTGAGTATGCAACGTGGTATCAGTATGCGTTATCTTAAATCCATGTCTATTCTTAATCTACAGTTAAATAATTGAAATATTCAACTAGAGGGATAGACAGTAGAGCGCGTACTTCCGCCACGCAGCGTTGATCATATTCGGCCCTCAAAAAACACGAAAAATCTGTCTGTATGTTCGTCGTTATCAATGAGCACGGACTATTTTTTTGCAGGACAACGAAGAATAAAACTCCTCCTGTGTCTACCAAGTTTCATCAACACTCGATCATTTTTGACTGAGTTATAGAGCAAAAATTGTGTGAAAATTCTGACCCTATGTTAACAGATATAGATTTTTTTGGATTTTATTGACCTTGCTATAACAATGGCCTTTAACTTAGACCCTCCCAAAACTAATCACTTCTAAGTTGGGTGATAGCCCAAATGTATACCAACTTTCGTCCAAATCTATTCAGCCGTTTCTGAGATATCTTGCTGACAAAGACACACAGGGGTGACAACAATCAGAAAGGTCTTGAAATGTGTAAATGATTTTTTAAGAACTACAGTTAACCTTCACATCCTGTTCAAAGTGCGGAGAATTAATTCCAGAAATTTACTTATACACACACACACACACACAGACATATATATAAATGCCGACCATTTTCGCTGTTGATAGTAATTTACTTGAAGATGGGAAACGAATATTACGCAAAACGTCGATATCAACCTGTATCTATCAGACTCTGGTATTTTAAAGTTTAGCCTAACAGTGATTTTTATATCTACAAATTCTGTAAAGGAAATCCCAGTTTTGAAACAAGTTGTTTGCTTCTCATATTTGTCGTTTTAATTATCAGCATGGGCACATTATGTACCCATATTTCATGTAGTTTCATGGCATAGCTATCCATTCTTATTGTTTGAAAAGTTTTATATCTTATGAAAATTATATTTTACTTATCGTCCATAAACATTTAACGGAAATTAATAAAACTAGAGGGGCACACAGTAGAGCCCATAACTTCGTCACACAGCGTTGATCATATTCGGCTCTCATAAAATACTGAAATGAGTCCGTATGTCAGTCGTTATCAACGGACACAGACTGTTTTTTTCTTCAGGATAACGAGGAATAATATTCCACTTGTGTCCACCAAGTTTCATCGAAATCCGATCGTTTTTGACTATGTCATAGATCAAAAATACTGTGGAAAATCGGTCCTCATATTAATAGATAGGGACTTTTTTCATTTCCTGACCTTGGCCCTCCAAAAACTAATTACTTCTAAGATAGGTTATAGTCCAAAAGTATACCAACTTTCGCCTAAATCCATTCAGCCGTTTTCGAATAATCTTGCTAACAAACACACACACACGGCGGTTAAAACATAACCTCAGTCCACCTACGGTGGTGGAGGTAAAAATAAAAGCATGCTGAACATATTAACCTGTTTAATATCTCGGTAATAGAAGAATTATCCAACTGAATCGCACCATTTACAGAAAGGAGGAACACTGTAAAAATCAGCAACGATAATCTATCAGATATAGGTGTATCTTATTACATGATTTTAATCTAACGACTCACGTTTTTGAAATCGAAAACACATGAGCAGCAGTATTCAAGATTGGTCGAATATGTAGTTACAGTTAATCAATACAAATTAAAATGAAAATCGTTTTGCTTTACATTATATGAAAAAAACGTAATGTGTTTCTTCAAAGTGCCTCAACTCTGTCTTAATTTAGGTAACTATCGATTAGGGAACTTTTATTCTAAAAAAGAACTAAGAAGCGCGTTTCGCTACAATAAATGTAAGGTAGAATTAAAATAGCAGTTTAATATCGTTATTCTGTATAATACTATGCGTACAATAAAGGATAATATTGCCATATACCTAAGTAATTGCAAAATGAATAGGGCAATGAGTTATGATAATTACATGATAAATATACCAGTGTTTTGATATCAGTGGTTGAGAAATAGTTGGTCTGGAGTACTAAATACTATAAGAATAAATGTTTCGACTAAAATAAAGAACGACAGGTGTACCTACTGTAAACACGATATGAATGTGACAACATCGTTACCGATGCTGATTTGAACCCCCAAGTAAGAGAAGTAGCAGGCTTTCTTATTATATTTAATGTCAACCCTCAGCATTGGTGAAGACTGGTTTGTGACTGATATTTAATGTTAACTCTTTGTATGGGTGACAACAGCTCGTGACTGACACTCAATGTAAACCTTCAATAATGATGATACTATGTGTGTAATTGATAATTAATATAATCTTCAACAAGGATGACACTATGTATGTGACCGATTGTTAATTCAATCCTTGAGTGATAACCACACTACGCATGTAATAGGTTATTAATTCAAACCTTCAATATGAATGACACTACGAATGTGATTAATAGTTAATGTAAATAACAAGCAACTATAATAGGCTTGTGACCTAAAGATACAAAGCTGGTGACTGTTCTTTCAACAGTACTTTAGGCAGGGTAGTCTTGGTATAGTTTTCGCTTTAATAGATTTCTCCTGCCTTTTTCTATAGAGTAAAACAATGTTTAGGCTTCAATACTGAGGTCTTCTTTAGGCCGAAGTTTCTGTCTGATTTTTAAAGTAAACCCTTTGTAATGCTAACAATAAACATGTGGCTAATACTTAATATAATATAGAGATGACAATTGAAATTTATTTTTAAAACCTATAAATATTACAAAAAGTTTACAAGTGATATATCGTAATGAAGACAACAGGTTTACAAGTGATGTTTAGTATAACTCCATTCTAACAATGAAAACGGGTAGATTTATAATTCCTTTGTAACTATAAAAGCAGGACTATAACTGATATTTAGTGTAATCTATTGTAGCAACAAAACAAAACTTATATTAAGTAATATTTGGTATAACTCCCTTCTAAAAATGAAGACAATAATGGAAACAGGTTTATAAATTATGTTTAGTACAAATCTCTTGTAATGTTGAAAACAGGCTTATAACTGTTGCTTAATGTAAACCTCTTATAATGTCGAAAAGAGCTTATAACTAACGTTTAGTGTAGCTCCCTTGTATTGTTGAAAATAGGCTTATAACTGTTGCTTAGTGTACACCCCTTGTAATGCTAAAAAGTGTTTATATCTAACGTAATTTTGAAAACAGGCTTATAACTGACTAGCTGAAGTACCCGTCCTTTAACCGGGTTATGAACTTCAGAAAATATAGGGGTGGATGCTATGATAATTAACACAAAAATCCTAACTTTCATACAATTTATTTATAACATAACATATTATTACAGTATTCATTATTACCTCACCAAAAATTTTGTATAAGCTTTAAGAACCCACTATGTATATATTAGGTCGTCAAGAAATTAATGTCGCGCTTTAGAACACTTTAATTAACCGCCCCCCCCCAAAACGAACCGCCTAAACATCATATTAGTGTAGCCTATATAATGTGTAAAGTTTAGTTTACTCTAATCCCTTATAGTGATGGCACACGACGAGACACACATTCAGTATGTAATGCTGTTTGAATACAAGAAAGGAAACAACGCCTCTGTAGCCACAAAGAATATCAAAGAAATTTATGAAAATGTTTTGTACGTTCGTAAGTGTCAACCATGGTTCAGTAAATTTCATTCAGGTGACTTTAGCCTTAAAAACTGTGATGGCAGGGGCCG
>NW_013665688.1:218118-219835 GCF_000517525.1 Limulus polyphemus
AAACCCATTGTTACACATTGTAACAAAACAATGCTCGATTATTATAATCATAATTATGTGCTTGCGATATATTGTTTATTTGGTTTCAAATATCCGCGCAAGGCTACTCAAACGCTATCTGCGTTAGCCATCTCTAATTATGAACTGATAGAGGTAAGGCGTCTATTCAACATCACTCATCGCTAACTCTTGGGCTACCCATATTTGACCAAATAGTTGGATTTGACCGTCATATTTATAATAAACCCATGGTCACAAATTGCGGACCGCGACTTTTATTACTATTTCGCGGTAACAGGACGCAAAAATCCACAGCCTTTCATGCTATCCATTAATCCGCGCACAACCCATTTGTGAAGGAACAATATATGCCTAGTTTTATGTATAAAAATGGTAAAATATTTTATGATGTAGGTATAACTAATTATGATATCATCTAAATCGAGAAATGCCTTTGTTATTTGAATTCAGGAAATATTTTATATTATTAAAATTTTAGTTGGTTTACATCATGTAATTGTATTTATAAATCTCAAACATACTTTAACCGTAAATATCGAAACACCAATCTTAAATACTGATAGCTTCTATATTTCTCTAAATTGTAGAATAATTGAAGTATTTACTTTAATTAAGTAACATCTGACAAAGAAACAAATAAACTGTGTTCAACTGACCTTTCAATAGTAATTCTATCATGTTATGTAGACGTTATTAAGCATGTTATAGGTGTTTGTGCTCCTGCAAAGAGCAGTCTCAGCTAGCTTCTCCGTTGTAATCAAATTAATATATTTTTTTATTTAGATAGTCATACAATGTGATATTATAGTGGTTAGCATACCAGGACTGTGAATCGAGAGTTCGTAGTTCGCGATCCATTACCGTAAAAACACCCTCCGCACTCTGGGACTGTGGATGTGGTATAAGTGATGATGAAATCCCACTATTTCATCAGACAAGAATTGCCCAGGGGTTGGCGATGGGTGCTTTGATTAGCTGTCTTCTCTCTAGTTTATCAGTTCAAAATTAGGAATGGCTTTATTCAAATAGCCTTTGTGTAGCTTTGTGGTAATTCAAAACAAAAACGTATAGGTAAGAGTTTGAAATTCGATGTAAAGAAATAAAGTTGATAATAACTGTACTTTCCAACAAAAAGACATCAGTTACTTGTGCTCAAGTCGAAACCTGTCAATACTTTTCCATTATTGTTCTTTCCCGCTTTTCAAAGAATATGGGTATTCCCAGTCACATTTCAGTTCACTTGTTATGTCGTATAATGTATTGTCTTGAAGTAAATCAAAAATAATTATGGTACTGATCGGAATTGTGTGACCGAGTATGAAAAGAGATTTTTCTGTTTATTGAGTTTTATAAAACATTGGGATATCTCAATAGTATAGTCTGCAAGTACTGGAATATATAATAAACTTGAACTAACCATTGTTACGTATTGCAATTTCAAATGGTCTGAAACCGAGCTAAGTGATACTTTAAATTTAGTAGTTAAATAAATGCCGATATGTATCCAATTTATGATATTTGCCAACAAGATTGATACACACCGTTTCTTTTTTAATACAAATATGTTTTGATATATAAACAACGATTCAATTTACAATAACAGTTATTACAACAGTTATTACAAACAATGGTATATATATGTATACAAATGTTTTACAAAGTTACAAAGACTTCTTTCTAGTCTGGAACTTCCTTG
>NW_013665688.1:220774-249201 GCF_000517525.1 Limulus polyphemus
TGAAAAATAACCATTTGGAACTTTCTCCAGTTCACTTAATAGGGAGCTCAAACATCGATATTAAAATAAATGTATAATGATAAATCCGTTAAACCATGAACTTGTATTATCGATAGAATAACCTATAGTGGAGATTAAAGGGCAGCTACTACTCCTCTTTTTCAAAGCATTTATATTTTTCTGTACGACGAATATTAGATCAACAGTAGATAGTTTTACACACAACATTTAATACATTAGCATTAAATCGGGTTATTTCAAAATGTACTATGGTTTATAAATTAATCATCTTGTCTTGTTTCGAGCAAAGTATTATATTCTAGTGCTATACAGCTTCGGTAAAAAATGTTTAAAGTGAATACTGTTGTGAAGTTCGGTGTAAGAATTGGTTAGAGAATTATTGAGAGTTCGGCCACCTTTCTTGTGAAGTTTACAGAACTCCCTATGACTATGAGCGTTATAAACCTAAGTACGGAAAGCAGGTGTGCAAGATCGGACAGAAAGAGACCTATTGTCATGATTTTGAGAAGGCGTTTGACGGAGAAGAAAAAAGAGATCAGGAGATATGAGCGAGAAGGAATAAATCAAGAGAGGTGAAAGAAGAAAGATATGCTACCAGTAAAAAAGAAAACCTAATTATCTTATGTGTCATTGATGTAGTAATAAACAAAAACTTGTTATGTTTAAATTTGATATCTGTCAATTCATGACAGAAATATATAAAATAAATGGGAACGCAAAGTGCGAGTATAGCACGATTATTAGAAAGTGGTGTCAGAAGAAATGTTCCACGATAAATACATCCTGCAAGTAAATATTCTATTTCGTATAACGAAACTAAAGTTTTGATTTAGGACGACAGTGAATTAACTCCAAATATTAGACTTTTATAAGTGATAAGTTTGTTTGTTTGTTTTGTTGTTAAGCGCGAAGCTACACAATAGGCTATCTGTATTACCCACCATGGTATCATTTGTTTGTTTGTAATTAAACACAAAGCTACACAATGGGCTATCTGTGCTCTACCCACCACTGGTATTGAAACTTGAATTCTAGCGTTGTAAGTCCGCAAACATACCGCTGCGCCACTGGGGGGCCCATGGTATTGAAACCCGGTTATAGCGTTAATAAGCCTTCAGGCTTACTACTGAGACACTGGGGGGGGGGGCATAAATGTTAAGTAGAAAATGGCATTATAGAGGTCGCCTATTAGATAAGAACAAGTTAGTAGAAATGTACACTTGTAAAGTCAAATCGGTATAAATTTCACTATAATTACAAAGTATCATTATAAGTTTGCACTAATAAAGACGAATCGTTAGAAATGATTTGTTAACTATAGTGCCATTGTAAACTTACACATAGACATTATGTGTCTATACTACTAAAGAAAATTGATTGAAATGTTATGTTAGTTGTATGCATATAGTCATTGTAAATAAACACTAATAACACAAATGTTGGTAAACATTGCCTTATATTAAGCTTTTCACTCCTTCCAAATCCAAGAAAACAGATTGTAAGGACAGCGTAACTGCCATAAGTGATACAAGTATAAGCTGAAGAAGTCTCTACTTCAAAATACTGTATCTCAGTTGCTCTAAGTTATGTGAAAGGATCAGTTGTAACTTGTCCTTTACACCAGGCAAAAATGATAAGGTTTTCGTACATGCTTCCATTTAAAGGAAACATAAAAAATTGTTATGACTAGACAAAAAAGTAAACATTTTCTTCTTGTTGTGTGTCTGTGCGAATGACCATTATGATACAGACTTGTATGTAAGCCTTATCTCGATAGTTCTCACATACATGACGCTAGAACTGTATTTATTTTATTATATAAATGGTAAACTTGTGTAGTAGTTATTCTTATTTTGCCTTAGTTATCTTTCTGCTACGAGTACTCCAACAGGGTCAAATCTTAGCTTTAATCAGTCTAGTGATAGCCAAATAAAGCCAGTAGTAATGAAATAACAGGATTAAATTGTAATCATACATTTGATGTGCCTGTAAAATATAGGATTTTATTAAGAACTGTTTTTCCACCTCTGCAAAGCACCACGTGATTACTTGGGGCTCTATATGAATATGATAAGATTTAGCAAACTTAATTTATCTAAAAGTTTTTTGTATGATTGATATTTTATTTTCTAGCATATCCACAGCCTGTTTTAAAATTTAGATATCTCTGACAGGATCCCTCGTTCTGTGGAATCTGTTTGGTAGACATCTAAACAACAGCTTGTTGATAGAAACGATAGAAAACGACGTTTAAATTACTTCAGATCTATTTGTTGAAAGAAGTATTGTTTTAATATAATAGAGATGCGGTTTCGAAACAGACGTATGTTTATAATATCATAAATACGGTAGTATTATAGTAGGAATGGGGCGGATACAAAATACATGTCTATGACTCTTCTATTTTTGTATAGACAGTGACGAATTCATGACGTCGATACACAGAAAGCTTTTAGGATTTGTTATCTTTATATTTTAATCCACCTATATACTAATGCACGAAACCCTTTTGCCTTTTCATGCAATTGCAAAAGAAGGAACAAGTTGTAATGAAAAAAAACATACAAGTTACGGGTCCACACGAATATCTGATTCTACTGGTGTTGTATAAGCAGACTTTGTAGTACATGTATTGCCTCCAATAACTCGATTCACACAACCTTCTGGTCGTTGTATGATAAGCATAAGTTTGATAAGTTTAGTCCACCTGGCGTATTGCATAGAGGATGGTAAAAATAAACGAAGCAGACATGGACCGGATGTTGGACACGCCCCATTGTGAGGTAGTACAGAGGAAGCTTTATTACACCATGTCCATTCCTACCTTGTTTCCTTACTTTTTTTGGTGCACACATTCCTACACTTTCGATTTGTTTAAACATATTTTTCCCACTTGCATAAATATGTATTAGAAAATGTTTCAGACCTAGAAAAGTTTTCAACGTTTTATAAACACTTTGAGGTATATCTTGAAAATTAAAAGATTGTTAGTATTTGTTTCTTTGGAAATGCAATTTATCAAAAAAACATTAAATAATAGTGATGTCAACATGTGGATTTTTTTATACATATTAATCAGAAAATCAATAACATATGAAAGGTGAAAGTGATAATGATATAATATCACAGAAAGCTGCATTTTTAAGACTTCATCTTCTTATTTATGCACATTAAGTAATATAGAAGTGACTAGCGAATATTTGTTTATTGCAAACTTTGATAAATAGTTGAAGTTTAATAAAAAACGAAAAAATAATTAGTTCATTTTGTGAAATAAAAAAGTTGATACTGATATATCTATAGTGTAACTGTATTTAGATATCTTATTCCCCTAAAGATGGCCTAAGGCCACCTGAAGGGGTCACCTGTTTTAACCACTCGCACCACAATACACTAGTGCGTTGTCAGTCAGTCAGTCATTAGACAATAAAAGACGTCACATAAGGGACGCTTATCGCTGTAATTTATACTGTCGTGACGTCAGTAAAATGTGCACATGCCATGAATCACGAGAAGAATTACGCTCTCTATAGGCTACAACACAGTATGACATATGAACTTCGGAGGCAAGAAATAAAAATATTTGTTACTTTTAATTTTGGTTTTATTTGCTTTTGAAACAGAACACATTCGGGAATCCTGCGAAAGTACATCTAGTATTTCTCTTATTTCAGTATTTGATGTTTCGGTCTATATCGTGAGTCCTTTTTCAGTTTCTTACTTAATAGGGAGTTTTGTGTTTTCTGCGAAGCCTTTCTAAGTTTTAAAGTATATACAGGGCAACGTTTTTATTTGAAGTTAACACAATGCTACACAATTGGCTATCTGTGCTCTGCTCACCACGGGTATCAAAACCCGGATTCTACATTGTAAGTCTGCAGACATACCGTTGTGCCACTGGGGACTTTGGGCGACGTTTGGAGCTAACTGTAGAATTCGTAATTTCTAGACAATGAGTGCTGAGCCCTTATTCGTCTCTTATTTTTAAATAATGGACGACATTTTGGGCTTTCTCCAGAGTCTTTTATTTTTGGTGACACTTGGGTTTGTGCTTATCCTCCTCCAGTCTCTCTTTTCTTTGGACAACGTACCAAATTTTTCTTCCAAAATATATCAGACTTTTTATAAACATTCTTATGTAAATTTATAAGATGTTTTTATAACAGTGAATGTTATAAATTGAAGCTAACCTTTAAAGAAAATAATTTTTATTACATGTCAACAATTATTTAAATATATCTAAAAGTAATTTTACTGATAATTCAAATAATTTTGTTTCATAAAATCCTCCAATTTTTTTCATTAGATGCAATTAATGTTTTAAATTTTATTTCATCTCTAAAAACCTTCGAAAAAATATAGAAACCATATTTAAATCATGACAGATAATTTTTTCTTTTTCAAAATAAACTAAATTATTAACAGAATCCTCCACTATAATTGAAAATAAACTTGTTTGTGCTTAATGTTTCTCATATGGTAAATCCACATATCTTTGTATTAAGACTATTTTGTTATACGATATATAGTATTTAATATTTTACTTATGAGAGCCACAAATTAATAAAAAACGGTTTCGTTTTGAGTTTACTTAGTTATTTCAAGAAGACTATCATAATCTGAAATATATTTTACTTAGGTTCTAACATTTAATAATAGAAAAACATATTTTCATTTCATTTTATAGAGATTCATAATTATTTATTATTACAGTTATTACAAGATATGACATAAAACCGCTAATAATTATCAATAGTTTCTAAATTTCAATACTGAAAAAAAAAATACACGTACATTGTGGTCTTACTAGTCATGGAGAAAAAGGATTTCAGATATAAGTTAAAATAGCCAGTAGAGCGGTGATTGAAAAAAAAATTTACGATCCTAGCTCAATTTATCAATTTTGACTCACTAGAAAAGGTGGTTCTTATGAAAAATGGCAGTGTTCCAAATTCCTACTGTTGGTTCTGAACTCCCAACCCTCTAAAAGAGCATTACCCTAAAGCTGTTGTTGTTTCTTTCTGAGAAACCTAATGTACAGTCGAATGTAGTTGCATTAGAGAAATTCACAAAATATATCTGTATTGTTTTGATATGTCGTAGCAACAAGGTCGATCAAGTGGTATATCTTGGTTTGTAATTTTATTTGTACTGCCATAAATACAACATTTATAATGTTTACTGTAAAAGCGCGTAAAACTTACAACATTGTGCCAAAAATCCTGTAGCTGCTATAAATCAAACTAAGAATCTAACTAACATGCATTTTGCACGTCTCTGTACAAAAGTTACTGTAAACAGTTCTTTTTTGTACATGTACTCATGCCATCTGCTTTGCCACAACAACCTTCAATTTATTTCTAAGCGTTTTATAAAACATTCTGCCGTTAATCTTTATCTCTGTCGTTTAAAAACTCGTGAGATCTAACCAATCCTTTTCAAAGTTTTCACAGTTTAAAAACAGCTTTCATGGTTTGCCGGTGTCTCAGATCTTGATGGATGTTATAAAAAGTTGCAACTTGTTTTATCTAAATGTTGATAACGAATTCATTTTGAGCGAAAACGCCTTCGATAAACATGAGATTACCTGAAACCATATTAAAAGAAAATGGTATGTTTCTTTTGTGAATAACCATTAACTTGCTTAAGTTAAAACGTATTATTATTATTATGTTGTGTTAGATTTATTTGAATCTTTTAATTATTTATTAAAATTCTAATAGCGTCATTCTTCACAAACAAGTTAATAGGAAACTAAAGTTTAAATGACAGTTTTGTCAAGTACGATAGCTTGTTCCAATCGCATGTTAGGGAATATGAATACTTCCAAAAACTGTTATTTATATAGATTTTTAATCGTGCTATTATTTCATTTCATATTCGTTTATTTACGCTGATATGTTAAAGTTAAGTTTTTTATATCCAAAAATTGTAATTATTACGCCATTGAAGGGGAGGGGGATTAAGAAGCACTTAGTAATATGACTTTTATGACCATTGAGCTAAACATTTTTTGACGAAACCTGAAATTTTGTGTGTTCCGTTTTGAGCTCGCCATCAAAAGAAGAACAGGTGTATTCGCAGTTCGTCAGTTTCTGCATATATCAGTTAAATTCTAACGCAGACTTGTCATACTACTCCTCTACTTGTTAGCAATTAGCATAGCTATCATACTACTCCTCTACTTGTTAACAATTAGCATAGCTATCATACTACTCCTCTACTTGTTAACAGCTAGCATAGCTATCATACTACTCCTCTACTTGCTAACAGTTAGCACAGCTATCATACTATTCCTCTACTTGTTAACAGCACAGCTATCATACTACTCCTCTACTTGCTGACAGTTAGCACAGCTATCATACTATTCCTCTACTTGTTAACAGCACAGCTATCATACTACTCCTCTACTTGTTAACAGCACAGCTATCATACTGCTCCTCTACTTGTTAACAGCACAGCTGTCATACTACTCCTCTACTTGTTAACAGTTAGCACAGCTATCATACTACTCCTCTACTTGTTAACAGTTAGCACAGTTATCATACTACTCCTCTACTTGTTAACAGTTATCACAGCTATTTGTTATACTTTACATTTTCTGCTAGACATTCAATGTATATTACAGATACTGTTTTGTGTGTTTAACATTTGTATTCGCTAATTTATGGGGTAGCAAAAACATTTATGTGCTACGTTTTCTGCTCGACATTCAAGGTTTTAGTATAATAATGTGTTATTTAACATCCGTGTTTACTAGGTAAGGTGTAACAAAGACATATTTGGTATAATGTTCTATGCTCGTCAGTTAAGGACAAGCAAAATTTTTCTGTGTCGACGACAAGATTGGCTAGTCAAGGCTTAGCTTAGAAATTTATGTGTCGCAATGTATTCTGTAGTAAAGTATGAGCACAAACATTCATTATGTATCTCGTTCTGTTATTTATACTTAATATCTAACAAGTATATTTGTTATTGTGTCACTTCCTACATCTTACAGTTCAATTCTAACACAAACTTTTACTGTGTTCTATAATAAATATTGTAGCATGAGTATTTATGTGTTGCGTTCTTGGTTCTCTAGCAAATTTCTAACACGAACACTTGTTACGTATCACGTTCTATAACTTCCTTTTGAATCTAAGACGAACATTTGTTACTTGCCACATTCAGTTTTTATCAGCGGGTTCGTAGCTAAGCTATTTCACGTGTGTTCACTTTTAAAGCTCATCAGTCAGTAAAATGCGGAAACTTTTCTATTTTTATTTCCTGTTATAAATTTTAACATCTAATTTGCCAGACGTGAGAAATTTTTCATTTTGATCCCAGCAATATTGACCCTTAGCATGATCTTAAAAATAAGATGAAATCTAAGAGCTAAAAAGTTGAAAACTGGATTAGCTTTATGATAAATTAAGAGTTCACACTTTAGGAAAGGTTTTAAGTAGATTTTAGTTTAAGAATTACAGCAATTCTTATTTTACATCTTAAGATACTACGAAATTTCCATATTATTAACGCTGCTGTCCAGAGGGTATTATAGCTTTGATTGAAACTTTCTTCATCAGCTATTCTTGGTACGAGCTTCTTTCTCTCTTTCACACAGTACGAAATTCTCATCAATTCGGATTACAAATATTTATAGCTAACAGAAATTGGTTTGAAGGATTTCTCCTAAATTTAAGCCAAAAATGACTCAACGGAAAGTCTCAGGGCTTATATCGTTAAAAATCGGATTTCCATACCCGCAGTGGAAGGAGCACAGATAGTCCATTGTGGAGATTTGTACTTAACAACAAACAAACAGAAGAATTAATCTTAAATAACTAGGTTTGATTTTCGGTTTGTCTGTAGGAGAAAACGAATATATTCGATTACAATACTGTTTTTTTTAAGAAATACAAGTTAGGAATAACAAGAGAACCTAAAAAATGTTTTACTAGTCACTGAACTTGGCTTGGAAAACGTAAAAAGAAATGTATGTGTTAACAAAAGCAATTACATGGTAAGATAAACCACCATTTTGCATGAATTACGTTATTTAGAAACTTAAACGTGTTTCATTTGTATAATTTCTTACAGAAATAATAAATTATTCAATCAGCTTACTATTATTTATGTAGCAGTTATATCTCCAAGATTTTATGGCTAATCGAATTAATAACACTTATGTAATAAACTCATAATATAATGAAGTCGAAATGTTAGATATATATATATATATATTGCTTATAGCACCAAACATAGTTATGCAGCGAATAATGAAAAAGAACCAGATTTAAGATCTGCATATTATTCGATAATTTTTATTGCATCTCCTTCTTACGAACATTTCATTGATTACTTTACTACATGTATATCGTAACATCTATTTTTTCACTCTGTGTTGGTGTGAACCTTCGTAATCTTCATCTGGATCTTCGTTTAAATGGGCATATTATTTTGAGTAAGTAAATTCATCGTAATATGTTTATATGATCAGCCAATATCAGATCACATCTACCAAGTTATTACAGTGACTATATATAGATATAGAGAACCTGGTTTAGGTTTTGTTTTTGCATGTGCCACTTCTTGTTTCTAAAACGGGTAGTTTGAATTAGTTTCTCCAGCTTATGCATCCAGAATAGCTTTAGCGAGAATAACAAGAATGCAGTTCATATTAAACAGCTGTGTTTAAGGCATGCCCAGCTGAAGACTTTCCTTTTTACTGTAAGCATAAGTAGGTTGGTGGAGATAGGAAACAGTTTCAAATTTGATTGTCAACCTACTATTGCATGAACGCCCGCAGAATTTATTATTGGTGGGGAGCAAACCATTGCAGATCGCAGATCATTTGCCTTGAAGTTTGAATGCGATGCTCTGGCTGATTATGGCTTATTTATGTAAACTTCATTTCGTAATTTCTATTTAAGTAGTGTTATTTACTATTACACGTTTAAATAAATTATTTAAATAAATTTACTTCTGAAATTCCAGGAAGGCAAATGTCCCCCCTTTCCCCATCCTGCGGACGCCCATGTGCTATTCCCTTTCGTTATAAAAAATCTTCATATCCAAAGCTAGATTAAACATCCAGTTTTCGTCAGCTTGTTAACTCGAATGGGAAACATGTGTGAATGTATTTAGCAGCATTTCTTACACCACGGCCAATTAGGAAGTGTGTTTTCTATAGGAGCTGTAACAGCTCCTATAGAAAAAAGAAAAGGAACAAATGTTTGCTGTATTGAAAATGTAAGTATTATGAGATTTGGAAATGTGCATAGAAACTGCATAAGGTTGAACGAACGAAGTTTTGACTAATAAGTGTGTTCCTTAACGCTTATGTGAAAGTCTGAACGCTGTTGAACGAAACGAAGGGTTAATTAATAAATGTGCCTTTCTCCAACCTCTGTCATAGTGCCACAGTTAAACAAAAAATTCCATGATGTATTTGGATTAATGAGATTAGTCTAATAGGAACTATAGATCTCAGCTTCTCATAACATGTGCATTTTTTTTCTGTCTAAGTGTTTATTTTTCAATTACCAAAATCTGAATAATGAATGGGCAGGAAATATATAGACAGAACATAAAAGGCATTATATCAAAAGAATTATCCTTTCTTTAAAGAACAAAAAAACATATACCTCTATCTGGAAAATGCTTTACCATAAACCTAACTAACGCTATAACGGAATATTATTTGAAATTGTATGTTTATTTATCTGAGTTTGCCTGGTTGGTGGTGTTGACTAGCTGCCTTCCATCTGGTCTATCACTTCAAAACTAGGTACGGCTAGCGGAGATAGTTCTCGAATAGTCTTGCGCGAAATTTAATAAAAAACTACAACAATCTTTAAACTTATTGTACTATTAGAGCATCATAAAGATTGGTTGATGTCCTTATAGTATCTGTTGTCTTTTGAAACTATCGCATTTATAACATAATTAGTGAAATAAAACGCAGTTAAAAGTCAAATAAAGTTTTACTAAGCATGTACGTATTCTGCTCCAATGTATGGGGATATCACTTTAATGATAAATGAATAATTTAAAACTAAACGAAATGTATCTTGAATTATTTTTATGGAAAACAAAGATATGCTCTTATGGATGAAACATGAAGTTTTTGTAGATGATGTTTTATTATCAAGTATATATATATATATATTCGAGTGAAACAAAGATGACAAATAATTTACAAATTACCAAAAATATTTATGATAAACTTTTAAGATCCTCAAATGATGTAAAATCGTCAACCTCTAACGACGCATATTTTTTGGAACTTGACATACTGGATGTAAAACCGTGCATTCCAGGAAAACAATGGAAGAATTACATAAAACAAACAGGAGGCAAGCTTCAAGATTGAAGACAAAGATGTCAAATTGTAAGACATTAAAAATTGAATTTTTATTAGAAAAATAAAGACTTCTATGGTTACTTGTTTGTACAACACTGATTTGTTTTGTATTTCTGGTAGAAAATTATAGGTATATACATGTTCAAATTTTTATCTCTGTTAAAGTTTATCAATCCAGATAGCAGAAAAATATCAGAAGCAAACGAAGAACAATAAATTTGACCCATCTGATTATCTGTGCTTATTGAATGACTCTTCGAATCTGCTCTGACTATATACTTCAACAAAATGTTAAGTCTGTCATGGACTAGGGTTACAGCGCTCGACTCGCAAACTGCGGGTCGCTGGATTGAAGCTCGTCCCCAAACATTCTCGCCCTTTCAGCCAGGGTATAGAGGATACTATAATGTTATGGTGGTAAAGTGTAGCCAAAGAGTTGGCGATGGGATGTGTTGACCAGCTTCCTTTTCTATAGTCTGTCACTTCAAAATGAGGGTCGGTTAGAACAGATACCCCTAGAGTTGCTTTGCGCGAAAATTAAACAAAGAAACAAACATTAATCTTAGCTGACCTCTTGCATATTATTTCTGTGTTTTATTTTTACCACTTGCCAATACTTTTTATTTAAAAAACTTTTGAAAAGCACTGTTAGAAAATAGTTTATATATATTTTCAGTTTTTAGTCAGGTTAATTATTGAAACTTGGTAACAAATATGTTGTTATTTTTTGTTTGTTTTTTACTTCCATTATATGTAATTATGCAGTTCATAATATTCAGAGTTGTGTATTGAGAACGTTTGATTCTTTCAGACGTGATGAATGAAAGCACATTCAACATTACTGCATTAGTTTTTCCATGTTACCAATCATAAACATTAATACATTGTACAATTTTTTGTATATTAAATTTTTATGAATAAAATTATATCAAAATTAAAAAGTAAAAGTTTGCCTTCTGAAAGTGCTCAGACAGTTTTTCTTTGTTTTTGTTCTGAGATTTATTTATTTTTTTTAATCTATTGTGATTTCCTAGTATCATGAATATAAATAACAGGATTATAGTAAGGAATAAGGTAGCTAATATGCCAAATTCACCACCGTAAACAAAAATTAATTAATAGAAAATACTTTAAAAAATTAATGTATTAGAAAGTTTATAATAACAGTAAGCTTTTACAAGAAAGATACCTACAGGCTTAAGTAGACGTTGATTACTGAAATAATATCTATTTAAAAAAAGTAATGTCATACAGAAAAAATATTTCAGTTCTAAAAGTGTTTGAGTCAGTGTTATGTTAAGTTGATCCAGTATAAGAAAACTGTGTAATTCTTATCACTAAGACACTAGTGTCAGTAAAAGAAACCAGTTTCAGGAGAGTCGAAACTAAATAGTTTTATTGACGAGATGTTAGGGATAATGTACACATACTTTGCTCACTTACTTTTGGTTCATGTTTTTATCTAAATATTTGTAGAGATAAGATTTTATTATGAAAATTCATTGAACACATTCCCGAACACACAGGTATGTAGCTTTGTGAAAATGATCCCAGATCATTCAACGCATACACATCGCAGATGTAGCATACCACATCGCATATGATCTTTCGAAAAACACGTTTTGCGCTGCGACAGCTAAACTTCAGTTGTGCATGTAATTTAATGTTAGAGGCTGATACTTTATTGTTATTGCTCTGTAATTTAAAGCTAAAGATGATTGCATAGAGTAAATCAGAAATGCCCTTTTTTTGAATAAATTGCAATATTTTCACTCGTTTTACAAAAAACGAAGTATTTTCTAAATGTTTGCACAATCGTGAAATATCATAGGTATGATCATTTATAACTTTCGATATAATAAACACTAAGAAACCAACAGAATAAAGTTTCGTTGTTTTTGAACTGTATTCTAAGCATTCATCGACTGAATGACCGATAGAGTTCTATTGGTTCAAACAAATACATTTGAAATTTAAAAAGGCAGCCACTCAGCTATACAAACAAAAAATCTACTGTAATTCAATAATTTTATAATTCTACTCGGCCCATACAGTAGGAATTTTTGATTAGTAAAAGGAAAAATCAAAACCAGATATCAAGTCTTTTCATCCATACCCCTGCCCCCCAGTAGCACAGCGGTATGCCTGCGGACTTACAACGTTAGACTCCGGATTTCGATACCCTTGGTGGGCAGAGCATAGATAGCCCATTGTGTAGCTTTGTGCTTAACTTAAAAAAAAATCATCCATACCCCACCTTACTCTCTCACTCTCTCTCTTTTATTTGCAGATAAAATAAATTATTTTATTTTATTCATCTATCAAGCATTAATTGAAACATTTACCCGGACAACCCGAAGAACTAACTGTGTCATAACGACATACAGTTTGTTTACGCTATAAAAATATTTTTTTCCCAGACATTAAAATACCTGCTTGCCATAAACGAATATTTTTGGTATCTGTGAAAAACAATGTTTTTAATCTCGCTTTGGGAATAACGTTTCGTTTTTGTGGAATATAATTTTATTATGAACGTATATGTTACATAGAATACGTATATATTAAAGCCATTCCGTGAACGACAAAAATACAGGAAAAAGTATTTAAATCCAAGAAAAGATTTAAAAACTCGTATATAAAACTCGGTACTTTCTTTTGTTCCTTGCAACTTGAGTAAGTAAGTACATTATACTAATATAATAATAACATGGCAAACAACGGTTTATAAGCATAATGAATTGATTTATTTTTGTGGAAACATACTATCTGTTCCGACAGAACATTGGTCTGTGTTTTTCAAGTATGAACATGTAGTATGTTGCCCCAATAATAAATAACTTCATTATGTTTATAAATCATTGTTTGCCAACATATTATTTGTTCCTTGCAACTTTAATAATAGCACGGAAAAACTTACTTAATATCAACTGTTTATAAATATTTATTGCAAAAAATCTAATCACGAAATTAAGACTTCTAATTCAAGTTGCACAGTTTTTAATAATAGTCCTCACTTTTAAATGTCGAAATGGATACGGGTACACCATCTGTTGTTACTTTGATGACAACTATGTATCTTTTGTTCTGGTCTCTGACCGCGTGTGTAAGTGTGTACACGTTCAACAGACAGATTGGAGTCAGTTCCACTGAGAATCTCCACTCTTGACGGTTTGCAGTTTCCCTTGGATAACCTAAGGAGCTTATTGTGTAAAAACGTGCCCTAGATTATGTCATGTGACAACAGCAGTGTCTTGAAACTCTGTGTTTGAAAGTTCACTTGCTTTCAGGCTGAATCTTTTGGGATATCATCACGTGACATCAGTAGCCTTTTGAAGTTCACTTATGTTCAGGCATAATTTCGTGTAAGAACACGTACACGAAACGATGGAGTCATGACAAATTTCCCCATGAATGATTTAGAATTTGTACGAAATATATGTGAAATTACGGGAAGAACTTCCCATAGACGCATATATTATTACCACAAGATTTGCACTTTGCAAAGTAATTTTTACCATAGAATGTTCTTTGCAAATTTAAGAACACGTCAGAGCATGTCAGAGAACAGTTCAGATTGTGATATGTCATGTGTTTTACCGCTAAAGCGATTTAAATAATCCATCCTGCTCAGGATTGAGATACTACCGGAAAGAGAAAAATCATGTTGTTAATCCCCGTCCAAACATGAACGTGATTTCTCTCGGAAAGAGTAGTATTTTGTATTTTCAATCTCAGCAGCATCTTATACGACACAACGGCTAAACGGCCAAATCAGAGACCCCCAAGGTACGAGTATAACGGCCCCTAATTTAAAACGTCTGACGAGAGGAAAGGTAGCCAATTAGTAGCAGCCATCGCCTATACAGTAACGTTTACTCATATTAACTGTCACTTCTATAACGCGCCCACAGCTGAGAGTGTGGAGCATATTTAGAGGCATATTACTGCTTGAAACTTCAGCTTACGATCCTCAAATCGGCATGCTAGCTACTAGGCCATGCCTAGCTCAAAGAATTTACTGGATATTTTACACTTTGACTACAAATCGTCATTGATTATAATAACGAAAGAAGAAAATTTCGGAAAAGATTTTAAAAGGAACAGATTAAAGGTTATTAGAATAAAAAAAACCCTCCAGTGTATGTTTAAAATTGAAACATAGGAAAAAGAAAATAATTCTTTTTTTATATTTACAGCTTATCAGTGTAGTATAGTTCGGTATTTCGTAACTAAGTTACACTGTAAAATGTGATAATTATACAAACCTCTCAATTTATAGTCCATTTTAAGCACTTTATTTCTTTCTGCTAGAACCTGCGTTTTATCGTAATCAAAGAAATATGTTATTAATTCTGACAACTTATATCATGTATTCGAATAAGTTGTGGAACATTATATTTTGCCACGGGCATGAATGCATGGATGCAAATACAGAAAATGCCAAAAAACAGTTGTATTTTCGAAGTAGGAAGAGGATTCACTCACAAACAAAAATCATAAAATGCGTTATCAACACTATAATTCCCATAACCAGAATATATCAAAATTTATAATAGGAGAGTTCTATCCAATGTGGTATATTTGATAAGCAATAATAGACATGCCTTATGATGAATAAAATAATCATTAAAGTATCTGGTTCATTTCACTGTACCAAGCATATCCGTTAACTCCAAAACTAATAGCTTTTCCATCAAGCAATTGATGCTCTCTGTAATATGGAAATAGGCTTAGTTACACGTGTGTTATTTTGGAAATTTCTAGGTTTTCAGTTTTTATATCATATCATTCCTAGCCATCTTTGTAGTCATGACACCAATGTATTTTCAGATTAAAAAGTTTTATCGAAATTATATTACTATTTTTTATCTGTCTTTAGACAATTTAAATGGCAGAAATCGTTCAAAAATCAAACCATAATATACAGCTAACATAAATCCTTTGTGCAAATAGTTATTGAGCAATACGACGTTCAAAAATTATATTTTTTTTGACAATATTAATATCCGAACTTGAAGTTTAAAACTACTTACAAACGTCATTATAACTATGTAGATTGATTTAGTAAATGCTACTTGTTGCCAGAAAAATACTACATTTGTAACTATATTCATGAAATAATCTAGATATTTATATCCACAGTAGAGTGATTTCTACTGGTAGAAGTAAGACAAAAAATATTTATCTTCATACAGCACGCTTGGCTCATAGTTTAAAAAATATCTAGCTTCCAGATAAACTATATCTGCAGTCTTACTATTATTAGACACTCTTGAGCTTCAAAATGTTAACATTAGAATTAATATTTGATTCAGTTTTCTTTTTTTGTATATGTGAGTTGACTCGATATTCCCGGGTATTTAAGATATAAAACCATTTTGCTTGTTTCTGACGCACAAGTGGGACTCTCTGCTGTACAACAACCGTCTTCCGGAAAGTTAAAAAAAAGTTTAGTCAGCCTACAAGAAAACACAAGACACATAATATTTGCAGAAATTGATAATCTAGGAACAGCTGCTATAAAACTTAGATTTTTAGATTGTTAAATTAGACAAGCGCCAATGTTTCTCATGCTGTCTTCTAGTGTTAGCTTGGTGTTGTTTAGTGCAGATAATTTACTTAAAAAAAAACGATCATTTCGTAAAGGCGAAGAGCGCGATAAACCACGTGAACTAATAACACGCTGATGTTTTATTCAAGTTAGGGACGCGAACAAAATCTAGTTACACCAAAAGTTATTCTATAGTAGCTATAAACAATTACTGCAAGTTTTATTCACCTGTCCTTATTCATCGTTTTCCTGCCAACAGTTTCTAGGACTTAATGTTTTTTTTTAAATATACCATAGTATGCATCTTAGAGTTATTCAGAATATTTTACCTGCTGTTTCAAGAAACATATACTTTACGTTTTATGAGTTTCTGTCCTTACCTTTTATTCAGTTTAGAGCCAGATATATTTTACCTACTAAATTACCTGCCAGAAAAGAAAAGTAAGGCACTCCAGTTGCCTGGCTTTTTTTAGGTGATCAAAGAATGATACATCTTAAACTAACCACATAACGTAGATATTTCTTACCTCACTCATGATATTCAAAAGCCCGTAGGATCAAAAGAAGAAAAAAGTTAGCATCAGAAATAAAATTCAATAACCCTAGTGCTTTCGGAAAGCCGCAAACGATTGAGTTATTGTTTTTTTTAATGCTGGTTTTTACACTTTACTAATACTTGAGGGAATGTTTTGTGGAAAACTTAGAAAAAAGCACCAGCCAAACAGCAAAGATTTTTAAAGCATTTCTTTTGTCTTTACTTTAATTAGGCCTAAAACATTGAATATATCGCACATCAATAAGATTAATACTTCAGTGAGCCTAAAAGCTACACCGGTTTATGTATTGTTCACCAGATGTTAATATTATTAAGTAAACATTTTAGAGATATATTTGTCTAAACAATTTAGGACCGGCAAGGCCTAATAGTAAGTGTGCTGGACTGTGAATCCGAGGGTCCATGGTTCACAATTCATTCCTGCAAAAATCTTTATCCTCATTTTGGAGACGAAGGTTCTTTATAAGAGTAGCAGTTAAATCCCATTATCCGACTAGTTAGAAGTGAGTGCTGTTGACTAACTTCCCCTTCTAGTCTGTTTAGCGATGATATTTCGAAATATACTAGAATACGTTTACATTATTGTTTGTGTTGGAAATATTATGAATTAGCATTTTTAGACCTGATTACTAATAAATTGATTTTCATGTATTTTATTTCATTTGAATAAATTTGTACTCGATAAACTTGTGTCTAAAATTCTATATCGTGTAATAAATGCTGCTAGATGCATCATATACCCAGCATGTTTAACATTTACATCTACTAACAAAATAATAAAGCAGATACATCTCAAATGTATTTTAAAACGAGTTATTCGTCATTCAAAATCGGGATCATATACAGTGAACAAAAGTCGTATTATACGATCTTAAGATGGAGTTTCTAAAATGATGCCTAGTTCACCACTGTTTCTCATATACACAGTATATAGAGCCCTCATTACAGTAATTAGTTACACTGGAGTCTTATTTCACAATCTTAATACGAATGGTACACAGTAAACTAGTAGTCTCATGATTCACATTAAATATGAAGTCGCATTACAGTGTCAAGTTAAGCGTGAAACTCATTACACACACTTAATATGGAGTCTCGCTATATTGTACAATTAACCTTGAGACTCATTACACAATATGACAATAGAGAGTCTCATTACCAACACTTAGTATGAAGTCTCATTACAGTTAAGCGTAAGACTCATTGTACACATTTAATATGACTATTAAGAGTCTTATGATCCACACTTAATAAGAAGTCTCATTACATGATCCCTTGAGTTAGATGTGAGAATGAATTAGCTAGCAGGATCCAATGCTTAAGTGAAAGATTATCAAGGATATTCTTAGATCAATAATTGGGCTGAATGGATCTATTGAGTAGTTTCAGGGTAATGGTAAATTATATATTATAGATGGGCTCCACTAAAGCGGACTAGCTAACAAGATGTTCAGGGAAGGTCTAGAGAAATTCATTGAAGATAGTTTAAATTAAACTTGAATAGTGGTGAGAGAGATTGGGAAACTGATAAAATAGTTAGAGCAACGACGACACTGGAAAATTATTTAGAGCATAACAAGTTAAATAATGATTTTAATGATAAATTAATCAAATTTTAAGCTGAGCTTAGTTGCTATTATTTTAACATTAAATATATCGGGAACAAAATGGATGAGTTCACAGCTCTAGATGATGGAATACAATGATATAATTGGAATTACTGATACTTGGTTTTTTTTTGGAGAATATTGATAATAGGTTACAAGTTATTTAATAGTGATATATATTTTAAAGAGGGTCTGGGTGGCTCTTTATTTAAGGGATAAATTTCATCCTATAGGAAATAAAGACATTTCAAAAACGGTACTCAAGTGATTGAATCTATCTGATCTACAATCAAAGGCTTCAAGGACAGAAACGTGTTAATTAGCAGTAGTTATAGGCCACTTGATGAAGCAGACGATGTCAATGAGAAATTCTATAATGAGATGAAGGTTGCTACTAATGAGGATACTGGTGCAATAATTATGAGGGAATTGTATTTTAGATGTCTTGATGGGGATTGTGTGAAATCAAGTAGTGAAGGATAAAGTTTTTGGGGAAGTGATTCAGGATGATCAAATGGTCAGAGAGTTTAGGAGGTACAATTTTAGTTTTAATATCAATAGCAATGAGTATGTGGTTGCAGTGAGAGAAAATTTGGAGATGGGTGATTCCGGCAAAATTGAATTTGACGTTTTGTTACATTTTGGGATTTAAAAAAGGTGTAATTTTAGTTCCTAATATTCAGAAAGGCACCTTTGAATCTGCTAGAGAAGATTTACTATTAGTGATTTGGAATAATAAGCTAAAAGGTTATGTTGGGCAGAGTTAGAATTTCTAACCGTGGCTGAGCGGCTCATAGAACGGTTAGGAGTTTTTTTTATTGTTTTTTTTCAAGTACAAACTTTTAGCTCATAGCTCCGTCATCTCTTGATCTATTTGAGATCTAATTACAGTTTTGGACTCAGGAGGTCAAACCCTTTTGATCTGACGGTAGACTTAGAGATTCTGAAAAGTACTAAAATCGAATCAGGTATACGCGCACCCCACGCTGGGTATTGCTGGTGCACAAAAATATAGCTAATAAAAAGGGGAAGCAAAGTTCTCATAGATTAATTTACTCTAATTCTGCGTAAAAGAACTTCAAGTGCCGCGGCTATTGAGAATTCCCTCTTGTTTAAAAATGAATTGTTTTTATTTCAAGATAAATACGTTCCTAAGAAGAGGAGAAGAATAACATGAAAGATCAAAACTAACGAGATAAAGTTAAAACCAAATGAACATATTATACACTTAAGAGATGTAAACTAAAAGATAGGGTGGAAGACTTACAGAATTATAGAAGAGCTTAGGATTTGGTCAAAAAGAAATTAGGAAATTCAAAATAGCTTATGAGAAATAGCTGGTTGATAATGGTAAAACTATCAACAAAGATTTTTAAGTATGTTAAAGTAAGTAAAAATGTTAAAATCTGAATTTGACCATTAAGAAACGCTGATGGCAAGGATTTTTTAAAAGTTGTATTCCCTTCTGCTTTTAGAAGAGAAGATGTTTAAAATATACCTGATCATGTTCATTCTATTGGAAATATTGAAATTATAGTAAATGCAAGATAATGCATTTAAGTTATTATAATTTGGATCATATATTTGATACAGATGGAAACCCACTCAATAGTGTGACTGAAAAAAGCCTTGGCGTAGTGGTGGATAAGTCACTCAAGCAATCGAAGCAGTGCTCTGTTACTGCTAGTAAAGTTAATTTAATTTTAGGGTGTATTTATAGACTGTTGAGATAATTATCTCTATACTAATTACTGTGTACAGTTTTAATCCCCTTATCTAATAAAGTATATTGCTTTTTTGTAAATGGTTCAAAGGAGGTCTACTGGAATGATTCCGGAGGTAGAAAAATTATCTCATGACGATAGTTTAAGATTACGTATTTTGTCTTTTTGTATTGAGAAAATAAGGATAAGCTATGATATTATTGAAGGTTACATTATTATTCGAGGGCGAAGGGTACTAACATAAAGGCTTCTCTCTAATTTATTTGTGTTATATTCCAAAGATGGTATGATGAGAGGATAAAAGTTTAAGACTTGTAAAAAATAAAAAATTCTAACAGAGTGAATGATTTATGGAATGAGTTGCAAATGAGTTTAAAAATTAAACAGTTGGTTCAAGTTTTTACTTTTTTATCAAGAGGATGTGTGTGTATGCGGGGACAGCCTCGAAGGACCACATGGCAAGTTGTTGCCTATATGTTAGGTTATTGTAGTTCTATAAGTTTAGATGAGAACGTTTTAAATTTTACCTGAATGGTTTTGTGACTCAAAGCTTTCAACATCTAGAATGTAGTGTTTTCCACTTTTGTTGTGCATTTGCCATTTGCACAGGGTCGTGTATTTATCTTAGTACCCAAATAGACAGTGTCTATTTACACTAAAAATGATACTATATCTAGTTTCTTTTCTTCAATTCGAGGTCAGAAACTCAAGATTGACTCTACCAAACATTTTCTCCTGTATCTTCAGTTATTACACTAAACCTGAAGGTTAATAATGTGCCGAAGAATACTACGTTATGACTTCTAGTTACTTTCAGAGTTTTGATTAGTCACACATTGGATGATGTTTCTAGCTGTTCCTAGATGGAGAATTATCTTTTGTCGTGACTGCATGACTTTCAATACAGTAAAATTAAGTGATATCAAACATTTTCATTTTCATCAACTTTTAGCAACAGAGTATGATAACAATATGCTCTAAACAGTTATTGTTCTCTTACCTATACAGTGCACAGTATAGTTAATTATATTATTAGAGAACACATTAGTCACAGGGGTGAACTCGTACATTCCTATAATATCACTATTAATTAAAATTTTTAATTACTATACGACAATCCGCAATGCTATTCTGTAGCTTTTTGAAGATATGGTTATCATCATGCTGAATATATTCCGTTTAAAGGAGTTGAACAAACAAATTAATATATCTGATAAATTTGCCAAAATTGCTCAGGGTGTGATTTCATAATTTAGATAATGGTAAATGTTGTGGCAAAACTTTACAATAAATATACTACTATTTTCTGCACGTTTATTCAAAAAATAGCCCATGCTAGTTTATTATAACAATCATGGCAGTATTTTGTGATGATATTTCTTTTATAGATTCTCATGAGACATTTTCATATAACAGGCTAAAGCTACAATAGCTCTTGACAATCAATACGTACTTAATAAGAAGGTATTAAGACAGTATTCGTATTAGAGACCCGTATTGGATAGTTAAGAATTAAATAATGAAAATAATCGTGGCTTTGGTCTAATACTTTTTAAAACTTTCTAACTTATCAGTTTTAATCGATAGCAGTCTTCTACAGTGTAGCTTAAGTGTATTGATGACAATTCTTCGGGGAAAGCCAGAATTAAGCCGATTGAGCGTGTTTATCTTAATAAAATAGTTATTGCCTTTTTCTGTAATTGTGAAAATGTTATAACACCAATCAAACATATATGGCCCAACTATACTGGGTGACTCATCATTTTTGCACAAGACCGTAATTTTATTGTTCCATAATCTAGACTCTCACGGAACTATTGTCTCGTAATGAACATTTTTCTCTATCTAATCATACCACACGTAAACAGTTTTCGGAATGGACTCATTTTCGTACTTTACTCTATACAAAGTAAAACAATAGCTTAATACCGTTTTAAAACCCCAACTAATTCCAATTTTGTATTATAGCTTTGTATTTCTTGCTACTTTTGGCGGTGTCCGTTCAACGAGTAACATTCCTACAACATTTTTATTCTATTTGTTATGCTTTTAGACTCAGTTTAAAACATGTTCGAATGAGAAGTACTTCAGGATTTGTTAAATTTTGTTTAATTGGGAAAAACTTAAAATTAATATTTATAATCACATAAATGAAACTATCCATTTAATATCACCAGTAATTAATTACGTAAATGAGGATTTAGATAATTAGAAATTACAGAACATCAAAAATTGGATACGCACATTTCCAATAGATAATGGAAAATTGAAAAAAACTGTATTCTCAAAATTTGTTCACCATTGACTGAGAAGGAAAAGAATTGGAAAAACAATTAAGCACGGCTTTCAGCTCAGGTGATTACCGCTTCCTTATATAATTAAATAGTTTTAATTAACAATGGATCTTTGTTGATTAAACTTTATCTGTGAAAAGACCAGAAATTAGAAATTAAAAAGTTATAATTAAATCTAAACAAACATTTTAGATTTTAATTTATTTTGAAATTAGAATTTATTTTTTTAAAGCAAAAAAAAAAAGAGTTATTCATGAGCATTCCCTTCTATTTTCAAGACATCAGACAGATATTTGTGACAATATGATTCCTGTGTATCTCTCTTGACGGTTTTACGTAATATATTTTTGATATGCGAAAAACAAAGTGATTAACATTTAATTATTTTCTAAGGCGCTGCAGCAAAATGACGAATCGTCTAAGTTTTTAAAAAAAAAAGATCTTTTGCAAAAACTGTGGTAACGTAAGGTACACATGTTGGTAACCAAGGGGCTATGATATCTTCGAACGTGAAGATCGTTACATCATGGCCAGGTGGTTGGGGAACTCGACTCCCAATGTGCGGGTCGCGGGTTCGAATCCCCGTCCCACCAAACATGCTCGCCCTTTCAGCCGTGAAGGCGTTATAATGTGACGGTCAATCCCACTATTCGTTGGTAAAAGAGTAGCCCAAGAGTTGGCGGTGGATGGTGATGACTCGCTACCTTCCCTCTAGTCTTACACTGCTAAATTAGGGACGGCTAGCGCAGATAGCCCTCACTCGTGTAGCTTTGTGCGAAATTCAAAACAAACAAACAATCATATTCTCCTCCTCAGACTCAACACTCAGTTTTATTTTCTTTAGATTTAATCTACACTTTAATTTAATTTAAAAGTTTTATGATGTATGCATTTATTGTTGGTTTCACTATTCACACTTTCTGAAGTGAAGTCTTTAATCTCTCATCCCTTTTCTACATTCCTGTCTACTCTTACTTGTCGTTCTTTATATAATAATGTCGTAGTGGTTTTTTTTACCTAAGGTCCTGATAAAAGTCATTTGGTCGAAATGATGACAAGTTTCATTACCTTTACGGAATTTTAAACATTATGTATTTTCAGTGAGAACTGACATAACTAGTAATCCTTACAAATAGATATGTCATGTGATGAGTATACATGTAGTACAGCAGTTAGATATGTCAACGTATCCATTTATAATGTAGATGACACAGAAACTTGAGATTCTAATTAAGATAAGCACTCGCTGTGTAAGTAGTACTGATGTAGTTACGCTACTGTAGTGTACAGTTGATGATGATAATTCAAAAAATGTTCTAAACAGGTATAAATATATTTTTAAGTGTTATAAAGGTGTCACATAACATTTGACATCTTGCGATTTCTACCCACATAGATATTCGTTAAAACCTTTATCGCTTTTTCTTCTTTTCTTATTTCACTTCTTTAATATTCATTCAAGTAAATAATTATATAAATGTGTATGCGTCTGTACTTTCTCACATATAACGTCATAAAAGGTGTTTTTAGAATTCAATGGTTTGTGTGTTACGTTTCAATTGAACAGTATCTACTTAGCTCTCTCATTAGCCAGCAAATCCAGAAAATCTAAATCCTTCGTTCTACAATCGATTGTAATATATACTTAAACACAAACTACTTTTAGAAGATAAAAGCTTGATAAATCCATCAGCATTTTAAAGTTCAACACACAATAATAAAAGTTAGTAAAATTGGAAAGATGTAGTTAAAGAAAAGCATTATACTGTATGCCGTGCTATAATATCTTGTTTAAAACTACATACACCACAAGGAAACATGTTAGAGTAAAAGCACTGATATTTTGCAACCTTTTTATTACGAACTATAAGCATCAAGTAAGTTTATAATGTTTCAAGAATGGTAATTTTATTAAGTTTCTTTTAGACTTTGTACGTTTATTGTGCCATAACTTTTAGATACACGTTTTATAGCTATTGTAAGTTTCTCTCCAGATTTTCAGATTCACTAACGGAAAACGTACACGAACGATGTTTAATTTGCTTTAAGTATTTGTACTTTATTTTATACCAAAAACTTTGACATATGTGATAAAAATTAACTATTCTTCTTCATTTACTCAATATAATTAGAATAAAGTTTGGTTTTTTAGTCTAGCGTGTGTCACATTTTGTTAACAACTCATAAGTTAATATGAAACTCGTTAATGATTATATGAAAAAAATAAATAAATCCGTTCACAAAACTGTAGAAAACTCATTAAATTCAGTTTTGTGGTCAATTGATTATTAAATACTGTAACGATGTAGTTGTTAGCGTCGAGGCCAAAAATCAAAACTACCCCTCCAGTCGCACAGAGGGAGATGTGAAGGCTTATAACTCTAAAAACGGGGTTTCGATACAGACAGGTCATTGTCTAGCTTTGTGCTTAACTACCAACAAATAAACAAATATCAAAATAAATTTTAGTTTCTTATAATGTTATCAAGTACGACATGACAAACACTACCAAAGAATGAAACTTATAACAGTAGATTTAATTAACTGGTTTTGAAAAACAAAATTAATTTTGTAATTAAGTAAAAAGGCATATTCTTTTCAGTGCTTTTAATTTTCAAGTACAAGTTCTAGTAACTACATTTAGCAAATATAGCTATATACAATACGAAATTTTTATCACTATTTTTTTGCAACCTTGCACTATAAATTACCTGTTTTCTTGTTACATCATCACAATGTCCATAAACTATGATAAACACAGCGTTTAAACCCATCCTTACAGTACTAGAAGCTTACCAGAAACTTGAAAGTTCTTTCTAACAACTACTGATGCTAGAATCTTTGTTTTATATTCAATGATTGGCTCTAAAGATTACATATAGGTATCTTTTTTTATGTCGTTAAAATTCGTGTTTCTAGTTTCTTCGTCACTTGACAGCGCTCAAACAACATGAAATATTTTCGTAAAACTCGATGCTTTACTTATTATCATTATACTTGATTTAGATGTTGCCTCTGACTAATAGTGATACTATACTACTTTCTTTTATTCATACTAGGATTTTATAGTTACTGCAATACAGAATCGACAGTGGAATCTCTGTTGTACATTTTTGCAATTCAGAATATCGTTGTACACCAGTTTTGGCTTTATTATCACACTTTATTTCCGATAAACGTAGTAAACAGTATTTTTCTATGATTAACTCTGAACGATATTCATTTAGGTGTTTCATAATATGAGTTCTATTTTAAATGGTATTTGTATCCGTTATTTGTTTTTAGTGCTCTTCATCTGGAAAGGTGTGACTTATGTTCTCCTGCAGATCTTAAATGAAAAACTAACCTTAATCTATAAAAAACTAAAACTTAAAACTAATTTTACAGCTTGTTCTATATATTATCTGCTTGTTTTGAATCACAAACTACACAATGGACTACCCGTGTTATGCCCACCGCGGGTATCAGAGCACGATTTTTAGCGTAGACAAAATATATTCATAACCAAGTCACAAGTAATTTTCAGTTATCTTATAGAATCGGGTTTATAGTATTTCCATTATTATTTCACACTATTCCGTCAACCAACACGTATATCACATAAAAGTGTAGCACTTCTATGATTTTTATGATTTCTTTCACTTTAAGAGAATATTTACCATACACTGTTTTTCCAATTCAGCTGGACCTACTGAAGAAAAGAACCAAGAAATAACCGAAACTTATTTTATGCGTTTCTCTAAACATATGCATAATTATCTATTCAATTCAATAAATATAGATCGGAAGATGAAATTGTATTTAACCCGCCCCTGTAAATATAGTATACAGTTGTATGTGAAATCAATTACCATTGTAAATTTAATAAAGTAAGATGTACGGTGTTTATTTAATGTTTGAGGTGAAGCAGTAGAAATTTTTGACATTTTCGAACAATGTCTTTTCAGCAATATAAATGATGCAAAGATCCCCCTAGAGCTCTAGTTTTCTTTATACTATTCGTATATAGACGCCAGTTATGGATATTAATCAATCCTACGACAACAAAAACATCTATTAATCACGATTGCCTTGAACAAATATAATTATCTATCATACATATTCAGTCGTTGAAAAAGTATAATTTTATTCATTTAAGAATTGAACTACTGATTGCAAAGGAGTTAATAATATGCGCTTATTTGTTTCAATAGGTTACTGTTTTATAACTATATATATAAAATATTCAGACTTTAGATTATATTTGACTTTGCTCTTAAATTGGAACTTAATGATAATAATACATTATCTATTGAAAGTGCAGTTTGTAGCATAAAGAAAATGAACATTAGTCTGGTTTCAATGTTTTTAAATACAGTCAAATATTAAACAATGAAGATATATTTCGTTTTAAATGGGAACATTATTTCTATTTTATGAAAATATCCAAATTTATAGTTATATTTTAATGGATTTTATAGCCTTCTATAGAAAAAGTTGATAATGTATTTTGTAACAAATTAATGATGTATTTGTTTATTATTTCAGAATGGTTATTTCGTGGCACAATGATATATTCATATATATTCTATTTTTTATGCTTTTACTATATGCGTAAGGTGTGGTAGATAGTACTATGCATTTCAAAGGGAAAGGTATTTGGAGAATGGATCTGTCACCTCTCAGAGCCTCGTCTCAGACAGCAGTGTCTGCGTGTTAAGGTTTTGTGTGTGATTTTCTTTATTTGTTTATAGACACTTAGAGTACTGGTATTGTCACCATGTTGAGTAGACCTGGTAGCAATATCAATGAATTTTAATACTTGCCTCTATACCCAGGTTTCGAAAGCGTTGGTGTCTCTTACTAGACAACTCCATCCGTTTGTAATTTTTGATGAGACCATTCGTCTCAAAGTGTCTTTTGTACTGGAGGTGTTTGGTGGGTATCTGGTGTTGTGGAATAGGTCTAACCTTCGTAGTCATTAGATTTGTTCAGAACGCTACGTACTTACCTCATACGTGAGTAGTCTAGGTAGGTCACTTAACTGTTTTAATTGATTTAAATACAAAGCACTGTCTTTACATTTTATAAAATGTGTGCATTCAAACACCACAACCCAAAAATGTTTCGTACGCGTAGCACGTGTTTCCCCCTAGTACAGGTTGTTAAAGGAAGATAAATTTATGTTGTTGTTTTTTTATGAAAGAATGCTAGTCATGTTTTAATAATATGTTCATCTTTTGGAATTCTTTATATAAAAAAGAACAAATGAAAGGTTTTTAATTAGTGTTATTATTAAGTTTAAAACATTTAATCGAAGCAAGGTCTTTATTAACATTTGATTTTAAAATTAACCAATGTAATATTTTAATTTTATGTGAAGTTATATCTGAAAACTAACCAAGATAATACTTGTATTTTACTTCATTAGCAAAAACTAACTTAAGTAAGGTCTATATTTTATGCTATCAGTTAGCTCTTAACATTAATCATGGTGTCATTTATATTATTATTAGTGACTATCAAAATCTATCTTAAGTAAAATCTTTATCTTTATACAACCAGTGAAGTTTTCTATATATATGCTTAAAATCTTAATGATCAATATTCTAACTACTAAAAATAACTTTTTTAGTGTAGATGATAAATTAACTGCAAGTGACTTAAAATTAAGGGGATTCGCTTATTAAGCAAATTGTGCTGTAGTTTAAAATACAACTTAAATAAAAATGCTTGAGACTAAGAAGTCTTACTGAGAATCATTCTTACACTACTATCATTCGTAAAGTATTTATCTTTTACAATATTGTTAATATATTGTAATATATATTGTTATATACGAAACTATAGTACACGCTTTTTATACAATGTACATTATTATAACGTATTATTTTGTTTATACATAATTTGTTGTTTTTTTTTTTAATTAAACACGCTCTGCCCCCCACGCGTATCGAAACCGGTTTCTACCGTTGTAAGTCCGAAGACATGCCGCTGTGCCACTGATGGCACATCACTATAACACAAGATGTTTATAATTCCTAGGAAGAGCTTATGTAGACGATGTTATTAAGGAAGGAAACTTTTCTTTTGTCTTTCAAAATTTGTAGTCCATACAGGAGGAATTTACACATTTTTATAAAAAGTTTAGAAAACAAACTACCTTTATACTCCAGATAAATATTATTATTATTTTAACCAACGTTTCGCTTTTGCGGCTTTATCATGGTTAATATACACAACTCAACTGATGAAGCCGGAAAGGCGAAATTTGGTTAATATATATATATATATATATCTGAGTATAAGGTAGTTTTTTCTTAAATTTTATACAAAGTAAAACC